>NC_092096.1:11872003-11902003 GCF_045679555.1 Salvelinus alpinus
ATAGGATGTGTCCGTACTAACATACCCCTTTGAATGCCCAATACATTGATCCTGAAGTTCTATGCTAGTGTAGACAGAGGACTAGATAAACAAAGCAAGGGTTATGTATGTTTCAGATCGACTCGCTTCAAATCAGGAGCGGCCTGTCCTTCCACATCTCATACTGTAACTAGCCTGGTGAGTCTTCGTGGTGAGGTCTTCAATCTGGATGCATTGGAAAGTCAGTGTTAACCTGCATTAAAGGTCATATCCTACAGCACAGTATTCTAGTTCCTAGTATTAAAGGTCATATCCTACAGTACAGTATTCTAGTTCCTAGTATTAAAGGTCATATCCTACAGTACAGTATTCTAGTTCCTAGTATTAACCGGTATTAAAGGTCATATCCTACGGTACAGTATTCTAGTTCCCACTGTTAACCTGTATTAAAGGTCATATCCTACGGTACAGTATTCTAGTTCCCAGTATTAACCTGTATTAAAGGTCATATCCTACAGTACAGTATTCTAGTTCCCAGTATTAACCTGTATTAAAGGTCAAATCCCACAGTACAGTATTCTAGTTCCTAGTATTAACCTGTATTAAAGGTCATATCCTACGGTACGTAGTACTATAACAGTGTTCTCTACATCAGCTCTCTGATTCTACCTGCAGGGTTACTGGGAATCCCCCCTCTCTACTAAGGACTGGAGCCCGTCGTAATGTCCCACCATCCAGCTATTGAACCTCCAAGGATTTCAGGGAGAAAGGAGGGAGGCCGAGGCCACTGGGGTATAGTCAGTAAACACACAGCCCTACACAGACACGCTCTTCCATCCACTGCAGTGTTTCAAGGTGACTGTGTGGGCGAAGGACAGGGCCCTTTGAAATTAGAGATATTTCATATCAATAGAAAAGAGAAGGTCTAGATGAGCCTCTAACGTTTCCAAGTGACTCAACCAACGTGGTCATATACTGGTATAGTAACTGTATGAACACACAGAGTGTCTTCAGAAAGCATTCACACCCCGTGACTTTTTCCCCACATTTTGTTTCAGTTACAGCCTGAATTTAAAATGGATTACATATAGATTGTGTGTCACGTGTCAACAAACAATACCCCTTGATGTCAAAGTGGAATTATGTTTACAAGTTAATTTAAAAAAATGTAAAAGCTGAAATGTCTTGAGTCAATAAGTATTCCACCCCTTTGTTATGACAAGCCTGAATAAGTTCAGGAGTCAAAATGTGCTTAACAAGTCACATAATAAGTTGCATGGACTCACTCTGTGTGCAATGATGTTGTATAACACCATTTTTAAATGACTACCCCATCTCTGTGCTCCACACATACAGTTATCTGTAAGGTCCCTCAGTCGAGTAGTGAATTTCAAGCACAGATTCAACGACAAAGACTAGGGAGGTTTTCCAACTCCTCGCAAAGAAGGGCACCTATTGGTAGATGGGTAAAAATAAAACATTGAATATCCCTTTGGGCATGGTGCAGTTATTAGTTACACTTTGGATGGTGTATCAATACACCCAGTCACTATAAAGATACAGGCATCCTTCCTAACTTAGTTGACGGAGAGGAAGGAAACTACTCAGCGATTTCAAGAACGAGGCCAATGGTGACTTTAAAACTGTTACAGAGTTCAATGGCTGTGATAGGAGAAAACTGAGGATGGATCAACAACATTGTAGTGACTCCACAATACCGACCTAAATGACAGAGTGAAAAGAAGGAATCCTGTACAGAATAAAAATATTCCAAAACATGCATCCTGTTTACAAGAAGGCAGTTAAGTAAAACTGCAAAATATTTGGCAGAGAAATTTACTTTATGTCCTGAATACAAATGGCTGCATCATATTATGGGTATGCTTGTCATCGGCAAGGATTAGGGAGTTCTTTAAGATAAAAAATAAATGGATCAGGACCTAACACGAGGACAACAAGAGGATGCTATTCTGAAATAGACTACATTTTCTTCATATTATGTTACTTTAGACCTGTCTAAAATAAATAATGGATTTCTTGTGGTGGTGTAGACTATATTACATGGATTTATTAGACTTTTTGAATTGTAGGTGTTCCGAAGGACTGCATCAGCTTGTAGGCGATGTATGGAAGCCAGGAGATGCTAGATGTGATTTACTCACCAGTTGAGCACAAAGCTGTTGTGAAATTTTATGTGAAGGATCAATAAAGTTATTTAATATTGACTCACCGGTTCAGCAGAAAGCTGTTTCCTTGTGAAGGAACAATAAAGTTCTGTTACAAATGACTCACCGGTTGAGCAGGAAGCCATTGTCGCTGCAGGTGAGAGCCTCCAGGAGAACCTTCTTCTCTGAGATGGCTGTGGTGGAGTGGAACTTCATCCAGATAAACTCCCACACGTCCTCATCCATCAAAGACACGCCTGTACAGTACACTATGTCACGCACGTTGGGAGGGATCCTGCAGGGAAGGAAACACACACAAACACACACACATACACACACACACACACACACACACACCACACACACGCACAGCACACACACCACACACACACACACACACCACACACACACACACACACACACCACACACACACACACACACGCACAGCACACACACCACACACACACACACACCACACACACACACGCACAGCACACACACCACACACACACACACCACACACACACACACACGCGCACAGCACACACACCACACAAACGCATACACACAAACACGCATACAAGCAAACACACAGGCAGACACACAAAACAATTATATTACCAATGTTATTCCCCTTTAAACTACTACAATAACATTAGTATTCAGTATTTCCTGCTGTTTGTGTCAGTTGGCTTCTTTTCAGGTCTTCCTCACGTAATAATGTTTAACCTCAAAGGATTTTACCCAGATTAAACAAAGGTTAGCAAATCAATAACGAAGCGGACCAGAATCCTCAGAGAAGATACGGAGATTGACTATCTAACAGCGTTGTGTAAACAGACGATAAACAGAGTGTATATTTGCTTGGAACAGAGCCCTTGTTTGTGGAGCTGTTTTGCTTCCATTTTGACACATCCGTTGTTTCCCTCGTTCACATCTCAGTGAGGCACAATAATGTTCTAGAATGTTCCGACAATGGGAGAACATTTATGTTCTAGACTACACTAGAGAGATGGCCTGCTTTTTTAACAATGGGAGAACATGCTTTATCTCCATATAGTGTGTCTATAGTTTACTCACATTGTAAAGCATTTAGAAATGGACTGTTTTGCGTCAATGGCGATGCGAATGTTAAAATGTCCTGGCGGGTGTGTTGTGAGTTGAACCAGGCACAATTACCTTTGTTTTCAACCGATAAATCGTTTTAGATTCTCCATTTCTGTAAACGGCATCGGTATGTCAGACCAACACGTTTGTCTCAGCTCAAAGTACCCAGAAATAATATGACTGTATTTGTGTGGCTTTGTAAGATCAGCCACGAGCTTTAACCAATCAGGTTGTCTGCATCCTGTACCTGATGGTCTCCATCTATAACATGGTAAACCTCGTGGGTTGACTGCACGTGTTGTCAACATGGTAAACCTCATGGTTGACTGCACGTGTTGTCAACATGGTAAACCTCATGGGTTGACTGCACGTGTTGTCAACATGGTAAACCTCATGGGTAGACTGCACGTGTTGTCAACATGGTAAACCTCGTGGGTTGACTGCACGTGTTGTCAACATGGTAAACCTCGTGGGTTGACTGCACGTGTTGTCAACATGGTAAACCTCGTGGGTTGACTGCACGTGTTGTCAACATGTTAAACCTCGTGGGTTGACTGCACGTGTTGTCAACATGGTAAACCTCATGGGTTGACTGCACGTGTTGTCAACATGGTAAACCTCATGGTTGACTGCACGTGTTGTCAACATGGTAAACCTCATGGTTGACTGCACGTGTTGTCAACATGGTAAACCTCATGGTTGACTGCACGTGTTGTCAACATGGTAAACCTCATGGTTGACTGCACGTGTTGTCAACATGGTAAACCTCATGGGTTGACTGCACGTGTTGTCAACATGGTAAACCTCATGGGTTGACTGCACGTGTTGTAAACATGGTAAACCTCATGGGTTGACTGCTCGTGTTGTCAACATGGTAAACCTCATGGTTGACTGCACGTGTTGTCAACATGGTAAACCTCGTGGGTTGACTGCACGTGTTGTCAACATGGTAAACCTCGTGGGTTGACTGCACGTGTTGTCAACATGGTAAACCTCGTGGGTTGACTGCACGTGTTGTCAACATGGTAAACCTCATGGGTTGACTGCACGTGTTGTCAACATGGTAAACCTCATGGTTGACTGCACGTGTTGTCAACATGGTAAACCTCATGGTTGACTGCACGTGTTGTCAACATGGTAAACCTCATGGGTTGACTGCTCGTGTTGTCAACATGGTAAACCTCATGGGTTGACTGCTCGTGTTGTCAACATGGTAAACCTCATGGGTAGACTGCACGTGTTGTCAACATGGTAAACCTCATGGTTGACTGCACGTGTTGTCAACATGGTAAACCTCATGGGTTGACTGCACGTGTTGTCAACATGGTAAACCTCGTGGGTTGACTGCACGTGTTGTCAACATGGTAAACCTCGTGGGTTGACTGCACGTGTTGTCAACATGGTAAACCTCGTGGGTTGACTGCACGTGTTGTCAACATGGTAAACCTCATGGGTTGACTGCACGTGTTGTCAACATGCTAAACCTCATGGTTGACTGCACGTGTTGTCAATATGTTAAAAGGTTGTTTGTTGAAATGTAACATTCACAGGTCCCTACGATGTTGTACAGCGGTTAGTGAAAACCCAAAGTCGTACAGAGCAGACATGTCATGCACCACCGTTAACTTAACGCTCCTTAAGTATCTTGTCCATCCTCAATTCCAAGCCTAAGATGTGTTTCCTATTATAACGGCTGGACTGGGGATTGAACTGGGAAAAACGTCTAGATGTTGCTCTTGGCTGTAGTAAAAAAACAGAAAATCCATAATGATGTGTCATGGGATGAGGTTGGGCTTTTCATACACTGTATTTCTACAATAGATTGAGAGCATGACATTTTGGGCTCTCGAGAGGAATCAAGGCTTTGGAGAAAGTTTACTACAGCAAGACCTTACTGAGAAAAACACTTCTGCTGACTGGGTCCATGGCACACAGGGGGTTTGGGAGAGCCTCGGGAGTCGAAACTCTAGCATAGTTTCCCCAACGCAATCTTGTGGAAAAATGTAGCTTGTGGAAAAAGCCACAAAAATAAATCCTGTATATATATATAGTGTGTGTGGTCAAAGTGTGATAGAGACACAATGACTGAAGACACAAAATGCTGCTCTCTCTCCATGCAGTCTCTCACAACCATGACGGAAATAATGACCTTTCTAGGCCACGATGTTCCCTAATATTCACATTCAGTCTTTCGTTCACACTCTACAAATGAAGGATGATGTAGTGATGGTATAACAGAGACAGAGAGAGCACACCACCAGATTAAGAGCTCTACTGGCACAATTGCTACTGTAGGTTAAATCACTGCAGGTTACACTTTTAGGAAACCAAGTGTCAGTGTTTTTACAGTGAAAGTTCTTCTCAAGGTGACTCTCTCTGTCTCTCTCTCTCTATCTATCTATCTTTCTCACTGTCTCACTCTCTCTCTCTCTCTATCTCTCTCACTCTCTCTATCTCTCTCTCTCACTCTCTCTATCTATCTCACTGTCTCTCTCTCGTTCTATCTCTCTCTCTCTCTCTCTGTATCTCTGTATCTCTCTCTCTCTATATATATATATATGCATCCCTGTCTGTCTGTCTGTCTGTCTGTCTGTCTGTCTGTCTGTCTGTCTGTCTGTCTGTCTGTCTGTCTGTCTGTCTGTCTGTCTGTCTGTCTGTCTGTCTGTCTGTCTGTCTGTCTGTCTGTCTGTCTGTCTCCCCTTTATAGATGGAGATAGTGTAAGGATGGTACAGGAAGATGTGGGCCACATCAGGTTTGAGCGTTCCACATTAACGCTGCTGAGCTCAGCCGTCACACATTACTACCTTGATCATAAAGCCATGTGACGAGGGCAGTGGGGTTTTATGCAGTGCTTATGCTTTAAGATGGGGAGTTTTGACTTGGCCTGCATACCAAATGGCACCCTATTCCCCTATGAGCCCTGGTCAAAAGCAGTGCACTATAATATGAGCCCTGGTCAAAAGTAGTGCACTATAATATGAGCCCTGGTCAAAAGCAGTGCACTATAATATGAGCCCTGGTCAAAAGTAGTGCACTATAATATGAGCCCTGGTCTAAAGTAGTGCACTATAATATGAGCCCTGGTCTAAAGTAGTGCACTATAATATGAGCCCTGGTCTAAAGTAGTGCACTATAATATGAGTCCTGGTCAAAAGTAGTGCACTATAATATGAGCCCTGGTCAAAAGCAGTGCACTATAATATGAGCCCTGGTCTAAAGCAGTGCACTATAATATGAGCCCTGGTCAAAAGTAGTGTACTATAAAGGGAATAGGGTGCCATTTGGGAGCATGGAGTTTTTTATGTAAAGTATCAGACCAGGGCTCATATTATAGTGCACTAGATACTATACTATACTAGATAAAGTATCAGAGACTACGGGGCCTATAGATAGATACAGTATCAGAGACTACGGGGCCTATAGATAGATACAGTATCAGAGACTACGGGGCCTATAGATAGATACAGTATCAGAGACTACGGGGCCTATAGATAGATACAGTATCAGAGACTACGGGGCCTATAGATAGATACAGTATCAGAGACTACGGGGCCTATAGATAGATACAGTATCAGAGACTACGGGGCCTATAGATAGATACAGTATCAGAGTCTACGGGGCCTATAGATAGATACAGTATCAGAGTCTACGGGGCCTATAGATAGATACAGTATCAGAGACTACGGGGCCTATAGATAGATACAGTATCAGAGACTACGGGGCCTATAGATAGATACAGTATCAGAGTCTACGGGGCCTATAGATAGATACAGTATCAGAGACTACGGGGCCTATAGATAGATACAGTATCAGAGACTACGGGGCCTATAGATAGATACAGTATCAGAGTCTACGGGGCCTATAGATAGATACAGTATCAGAGTCTACGGGGCCTATAGATAGATACAGTATCAGAGACTACGGGGCCTATAGATAGATACAGTATCAGAGACTACGGGGCCTATAGATAGATACAGTATCAGAGACTACGGGGCCTATAGATAGATACAGTATCAGAGTCTACGGGGCCTATAGATAGATACAGTATCAGAGTCTACGGGGCCTATAGATAGATACAGTATCAGAGACTACGGGGCCTATAGATAGATACAGTATCAGAGACTACGGGGCCTATAGATAGATACAGTATCAGAGACTACGGGGCCTATAGATAGATACAGTATCAGAGGCTACGGGGCCTATAGATAGATACAGTATCAGAGACTACGGGGCCTATAGATAGATACAGTATCAGAGACTACGGGGCCTATAGATAGATACAGTATCAGAGACTACGGGGCCTATAGATAGATACAGTATCAGAGACTACGGGGCCTATAGATAGATACAGTATCAGAGACTACGGGGCCTATAGATAGATAAAGTATCAGAGACTACGGGGCCTATAGATAGATACAGTATCAGAGACTACGGGGCCTATAGATAGATACAGTATCAGAGACTACGGGGCCTATAGATAGATAAAGTATCAGAGACTACGGGGCCTATAGATAGATACAGTATCAGAGACTACGGGGCCTATAGATAGATACAGTATCAGAGACTACGGGGCCAACCTTTCACCACCGTGTTTTGGGGCTCCCGAGGGGCGCAGCGGACTAAGGCACTGCATCTCAGTGTTAGAGGCATCATTACAGACCCTGGTTCGATTCCAGGCTGTATCACAACCGGCCGTGATTTGGAGTCCCATAGGACAGCGCACAATTGACCCAGCGTCTTCCGGGTTTGGGTTTGACCTGGGTAGGTGGTCATTGTAAAGTAAGAATTTGTTCTTAACTGCCTCGTTAAATAAAGGTTAAGTAAAATCAATACAAAATGTTAGAAGTCAACACAGACCAATTCTCAGAGATACTGAGACAGGCTTGGCAATATATTGGTACCATAAAGTAAACAGGATGTGTTTTTACTGTATACTCCATACTGGTTTGTATTGTTCGTCATTTAGCAGACCCTCTTATCCAGAGCGACAGTGTTCCTGAAGGAATACGCAGAGAACCAATCAGACCCTGGATCATTAGACAGTGTTCCTGAAGGAATACGCAGAGAGCCAATCAGACCCTGGATCATTAGACAGTGTTCCTGAAGGAATACGCAGAGAACCAATCAGACCCTGGATCATTAGACAGTGTTCCTGAAGGAATACGCAGAGAACCAATCAGACCCTGGATCATTAGACAGTGTTCCTGAAGGAAGACGCAGAGAACCAATCAGACCCTGGATCATTAGACAGTGTTCCTGAAGGAATACACAGAGAACCAATCAGACCCTGGATCATTAGACAGTGTTCCTGAAGGAATACACAGAGAACCAATCAGACCCTGGATCATTAGACAGTGTTCCTGGAGGAATACGCAGAGAACCAATCAGACCCTGGATCATTAGACAGTGTTCCTGAAGGAAGACACAGAGAACCAATCAGACCCTGGATCATTAGACAGTGTTCCTGAAGGAAGACACAGAGAACCAATCAGACCCTGGATCATTAGACAGTGTTCCTGAAGGAATACACAGAGAACCAATCAGACCCTGGATCATTAGACAGTGTTCCTGAAGGAAGACACAGAGAACCAATCAGACCCTGGATCATTAGACAGTGTTCCTGAAGGAAGACGCAGAGAACCAATCAGACCCTGGATCATTAGACAGTGTTCCTGGAGGAATACGCAGAGAACCAATCAGACCCTGGATCATTAGACAGTGTTCCTGGAGGAATACGCAGAGAACCAATCAGACCCTGGATCATTAGACAGTGTTCCTGAAGGAAGACACAGAGAACCAATCAGACCCTGGATCATTAGACAGTGTTCCTGAAGGAAGACACAGAGAACCAATCAGACCCTGGATCATTAGACAGTGTTCCTGAAGGAATACGCAGAGAACCAATCAGACCATGGATCAGTAGACAGTGTTCCTGAAGGAATACGCAGAGAACCAATCAGACCCTGGATCATTAGACAGTGTTCCTGGAGGAATACGCAGAGAACCAATCAGACCCTGGATCATTAGACAGTGTTCCTGAAGGAAGACGTAGAGAACCAATCAGACCCTGAAGTCTTGCTGAAAGGAGAGTGGGCTTGTAGGGAAGAATGAGGGATCAACGTATCATAGCGGAGAAGAAGAGAGTGGTGTTATCAACACGTCGGTGTAGAGGTGGGGGGCCATTGTTGTGGACTCCGTGTAGAGGTGGGGGGGCCATTGTTGTGGATTCTGTTGTTTGTGTTGCCGAGAGCAACAGGTGGAGGGATTAGACAAGGGACAGATTCTGTTTCCATGGACACTTGACGTTTGAAACATCGATACTGGCAGGGTTGTCCAATGTGCCGTATTGATCAGAACTCACATCTATGTCAGGCCCACTGGGATTCAACAATGGGACATTTTGCTCTGTTAAAAAAGAGCTATAAAACGGAGTGTGATTATAAGCTTCTTTCAGATGAAGAGAAGAGAGCCTATTGGTGATATGTGAAGAGGAGAGAGGAGAGATGATTGGTGATATGTGAAGAGGAGAGAGGAGAGCTGATTGGTGATATGTGAAGTGGAGAGAGGAGAGCTGATTGGTGATATGTGAAGTGGAGAGAGGAGAGCTGATTGGTGATATGTGAAGAGGAGAGAGAAGAGCTGATTGGTGATATGTGAAGAGGAGAGAGGAGAGCTGATTGGTGATATGTGAAGAGGAGAGAGGAGAGATGATTGGTGATATGTGAAGAGGAGAGAGGAGAGCTGATTGGTGATATGTGAAGTGGAGAGAGGAGAGCTGATTGGTGATATGTGAAGAGGAGAGAGAAGAGCTGATTGGTGATATGTGAAGAGGAGAGAGGAGAGCTGATTGGTGATATGTGAAGAGGAGAGAGGAGAGATGATTGGTGATATGTGAAGAGGAGAGAGGAGAGCTGATTGGTGATATGTGAAGAGGAGAGAGGAGAGCTGATTGGTGATATGTGAAGAGGAGAGAGGAGAGCTGATTGGTGATATGTGAAGAGGAGAGAGGAGAGCTGATTGGTGATATGTGAAGAGGAGAGAGGAGAGATGATTGGTGATATGTGAAGAGGAGAGAGGAGAGCTGATTGGTGATATGTGAAGAGGAGAGAGGAGAGATGATTGGTGATATGTGAAGAGGAGAGAGGAGAGCTGATTGGTGATATGTGAAGTGGAGAGAGGAGAGCTGATTGGTGATATGTGAAGAGGAGAGAGGAGAGCTGATTGGTGATATGTGAAGAGGAGAGAGGAGAGCTGATTGGTGATATGTGAAGAGGAGAGAGGAGAGATGATTGGTGATATGTGAAGAGGAGAGAGGAGAGCTGATTGGTGATACCTAAAGAGGAGAGAGGAGAGCTGATTGGTGATATGTGAAGAGGAGAGAGGAGAGCTGATTGGTGATACCTAAAGAGGAGAGGTGTCTTGTTGGAAATAAGGCAGGACAATACATGTAAACTTCCAATATCTCATCCAGTGAATTTTAGTGGCTTCTCTCTGACAAGAAGATCACCCCTTTTAATGAAAATGACCTTTAAACTCTACATTCTGTTCCCTTGTGGTCCACCCAGTGGGTGGAAATCTCCCTCAATGATAAGGAGCTCTCAGACCAGCGTCTTCCAAGTGAATCTGTCCTCCTACTATGTACAGTATATGTGAGTCCAACACGTGGTCCACTGTGGGCCCAGCACGACACCCGCTCTCTATTCTCTACGGACCAATCTGAAAGAGGACCCTACTCCCTATACAGTAGTGCACTGATTTAATAAGGATCTCACCTTTTTTTTTTAAATGACATACCCAAATCTAACTGACTGTAGCTCAGGACCTGAAGCAAGGGTATGCATTTTCTTGGTACCATTTGAAAGGAAACACTTTGAAGTTTGTGGAAATGTGAAATTAATGTAGGAGAATATAACACATTAGATCATAATGTATTACACATTAGACCATAATGTATTATTCCAGCCCAGGTACAATTTAGATTGTGTATGTGCAACGTTTTAGACTGATCCAATGAACCATTGCATATCTGTTCAAAATGTTGTATCAAGAATGCCCAAATGTGCCGATTGGTTTATTAATACATTTTCAAGGTCATAACTGTGCACTCTCCTCAAACAATAGCATGGTAGTCTTTCACTGTAATAGCTACTGTAAACTGGACAGCGCCGTTAGATTAACAAGAATTTAAGCTTTTTGCCCATTTCAGGTATGTCTATGTCCTGAGATTTTTGTGTTTTGTTACTTACAACCTCATGCTAATCACATTAGCCTACGTTAGCTCAACCCAGGGGGGGGGGGGGGGGGGGGGGTGATAAGCCAGAACCACCGGGGTGCCATTTAGGATGCTGTATACTGTACCTGTTCTTGTTGCTGGAGATCCAATCAGAGATGAGTGACACGGCTTGGCGGTGACAGTGCTTGTTCCCGAAACTACATGCCAGCATGATCACCTCTCTCTGCAGCTCTCTGTCCATGAGACGGAGGGAGGGAGGGAGGGAGGGAGGGAGTGAGTGGAGAGAGAGAGGGGGAGAGAGGTGGAAGAGAGGGAGAGAGGTGGAAGAGGGTCAGGTGGTGAGAGGTACAGAAACAAAAGAGTGGGAGGGAGGGAGGGAATGAGAGAGGGAGAGATGGGGGAGAGAGAGGGAGGGAAAATGAATAGGGAAGGAGAGACAGAAGCAGATAGAGAGAGAGAAGGGAAGGGTGGACAGAAGGAGGGAGAGAGAGAGAAGGGAATGATGGACAGAAGGAGGGAGAGAGAGAAGGGAAGGGTGGACAGAAGGAGGGAGAGAGAGAGAAGGGAATGATGGACAGAAGGAGGGAGAGAGAGAGAGAAGGAGGGACAGAAGGAGGGAGAGAGAGAGAGAATGATGGACAGAAGTAGGGAGAGAGAGAGAAGGAGATACAGAAGGAGGGAGAGAGAGAGAAGGGAAGGAGATACAGAAGGATGGAGAGAGAGAGAAGGGAAGGAGATACAGAAGGAGAGAGAGAGAGAGAAGGGAAGGGAAGGAGATACAGAAGGAGGGAGAGAGAGAGAGAAGGGAAGGAGATACAGAAGGAGAGAGAGAGAGAAGGGAAGGAGATACAGAAGGAGAGAGAGAGAGAGAGAAGGGAAGGAGATACAGAAGTAGGGAGAGAGAGAGAGAAGGGAAGGAGATACAGAAGGAGAGAGAGAGAGAGAGAAGGGAAGGAGATACAGAAGGAGGGAGAGAGAGAGAGAAGGGAAGGAGATACAGAAGGAGGGAGAGAGAGAGAGAAGGGAAGGAGATACAGAAGGAGGGAGAGAGAGAGAGAAGGGAAGGAGATACAGAAGGAGGGAGAGAGAGAGAGAAGGGAAGGAGGGACAGAAGGAGGGAGAGAGAGAGAGAAGGGAAGGAGATACAGAAGGAGGGAGAGAGAGAGAGAAGGGAAGGAGATACAGAAGGAGGGAGAGAGAGAGAGAAGGGAAGGAGATACAGAAGGAGGGAGAGAGAGAGAGAAGGGAAGGAGGGACAGAAGGAGGGAGAGAGAGAGAGAAGGGAAGGAGATACAGGGAGAGAGAGAGAGAGAGAGAAGGGAAGGAGATACAGAAGGAGGGAGAGAGAGAGAGAAGGGAAGGAGATACAGAAGGAGGGAGAGAGAGAGAGAAGGGAAGGAGATACAGGGAGAGAGAGAGAGAGAGAGAAGGGAAGGAGATACAGAAGGAGGGAGAGAGAGAGAGAAGGGAAGGAGATACAGAAGGAGGGAGAGAGAGAGAGAAGGGAAGGAGATACAGAAGGAGAGACTACAGTTAAATGATGTGCTTGTGAGTCAAGACAACATCCCAACCCAGCCACTTGTTGTGTGACAGGTGACTGTATGCATCACCTACTCAGTCTGGTAGGAGGCCTGTATGACGGAGCCTTCTGTGAGAGCCAAGGGCCAGCCCATCTTGTGGTACTTTGAGGCCACTTGCTTCAGCACGTAGTCCTGTTGGGGAGGAAGTAGAAAGCAACCAGCCAACAGTAGATAGATGTTGTTAGTCAGACCTGAAAATAAACAGGTCAGTAGTTGGCAAACGACACACAGATATTTGGAACTATTTTAAGCGGCGGAGGAATTGAAAATCACAGAAAAAAAACAGTAAGAAGTGGTCCGGTCCTGGTGGCCGAAGCAGTGCAATTCTCAGAGGTTTTGATATTTCAAAATAAAAAGGCTGACTGTTGTTGTCAAGGACAACTGCATCGAGGTCAGAATGGACTGAATCTACCTTAGAATGTAACAGGAAGAGGGTAGAACGACCATCAGATGGCTAGGATAGGATTATGAATGTATCCCAGATGGCTAGGAGCTGTGTAGGGTTCTGAATGTATCCCAGATGGCTAGGATAGGATTATGGATGTATCCCAGATGGCTAGGAGCTGTGTAGGGTTCTGAATGTGTCCCAGATTACACCCCATTCTCTAGAAAGTGCACTACTTTCCACCAGAGCCTTTTGGACCCTGGCCAACAGAAGGACACTATAAAGGGAATAGGGATGCCATTTTGGGACACATGTTATGATTGTGTTGGCTCTCCAAACCACACAGCAGGTGATGCCAAGGCTAATTTAGTGTAGCGCCTCTCCTTCACGGTCCCTCACTGAAACCAAATCATGATTAACATTAGGGCCCAGCCTAGACGCCACACACACACACACACACACACACACACACACACACACACACACACACACACACACACACACACACACACACACACACACACACACACACACACACACACACACACACACACACACTCGGCTGTCCTACTAATTGAAGAGGACTATCTTCCTTCCTCATCCTAGTGGGAGGTGACAACCTTCATGTTCCTGTTGTTCTCCATGTAAATCACCTCTCTGGGGCTGTGACCTTTATAGTGCACTACCACCCACTAGGGCTCTGGTGTAAAGTAGTGCACTATATAGGGAATAGGGCTCTGGTCTAAAGTAGTGCACTATATAGGGAATAGGGCTCTGGTCTAAAGTAGTGCACTATATAGGGAATAGGGCTCTGGTCGAAAGTAGTGCACTATATAGGGAATAGGGCTCTGGTCTAAAGTAGTGTACTATATAGGGAATAGGGCTCTGGTCTAAAGTAGTGCACTATATAGGGAATAGGGCTCTGGTGTAAAGTAGTGCACTATATAGGGAATAGGATGCCATTTGGGACGTAGGGTGTATCTCTGTATAGAACCTTTCACTGCCAACACTGAGGGTTAACGCCACACGGCTGAGTGGTGAACACTGAACACTCCTCCTCAGACTTGTGTGTGGGCTCTCTCTCTCTCTCTCTACACCCAGCAGAGGCCTTGGTGATCTGCCAAGAGAAGGCCACAACGCCAGGACATAAATAATCTCCTGCAGCTGTTTCTGTCCTCCATTATTCTCTTCAACATCTGCTTGGACAGACACTGTAAACAAATTAACACTGGTCCCAGAGGAGTGGGTGACCAACAGCTCTGACACTCTCCCTTCCTGACACTCTCCCTTCCTGACAATCTCCCTCCCTCCCTGACACTCCCCTTCCTGACACTCTCTCTCCCTGACACTCTCCCTCTCTCCCTCCCTGACACTCCCCTTCCTGACACTCTCCCTCTCTGACACTCTTCCTTCCTGACACTCTCCCTCCCTGACACTCTCCCTCCCTGACACTATCCCTCCCTCCCTCCCTGACACTCCCCTTCCTGACACTCTCCCTCCCTGACACTCTCTCTCCCTGACACTCTCCCTCCCTTCCTGACACTCTCCCTCCCTCCCTGACACTCTCCCTCACTCCCTGACACTCTCCCTGACACTCTCCCTCCCTCCCTGACACTCTCCCTCCCTTCCTGACACTCTCCCTCCCTCCCCGACACTCTCCCTCCCTCCCTGACACTCTCCCTCTCTCCCTGACACTCTCCCTTCCTAGCACTCTCCCTGACACTCTCCCTCCCTCCATGACACTCTCCCTCCCTTCCTGACACTCCCCTTCCTGACACACTCCCTCCCTGACACTCTCCCTCCCTCCCTGACACTCTCCCTGACACTCCCCCTGACACTCTCCCTCCCTCCCTGACACTCTCCCTCCCTTCCTGACACTCTCCCTCCCTCCCTGACACTCTCCCTCCCTCCCTGACACTCTCCCTCCCTCCCTGACACTCTCCCTCCCTTCCTGACACTCTCCCTCCCTCCCTGGCACTCTCCCTCCCTCCCTGACACTCTCCCTCCCTTCCTGACACTCTCCTTCCCTCCCTGACACTCTCCCTGACACTCTCCCTGAGACTCTCCCTCCCTCACTGACACTCTACCTCCCTCCCTGACACTCTCCATACCTCCCTGACACTCTCCATACCTCCCTGACACTCTCCCTACCTCCCTGACACTCTCCCTCCCTCCCTGACACTCTCCCTCCCTCCCTGACACTCTCCCTCCCCTCCTGACACTCTACCCCCTGACACTCTCCCCGACACTCCCTCCCTCCCTGACACTCTCCCTTCCTCCCTGACACACTCCCTCCCTCCCTGACACTCTCCCTCTCTGACACTCTCCCTGACACTTTCCCTCCCTCCCTGACACCCTCCCTCCCTCCCTCCCTGACACACTCCCTCCCTCCCTGACACTCTCCCTCCCTGACACTCTCCCTCCCTTCCTCTCTGACACTCTCCATCCCTCCCTGGCACTCTCCCTCCCTCCCTGACACTCTCCCTCCTTCCCTCCCACCCTCCCTCCCTGACACCCTCCCTCCCTCCCTGACACTCTCTCTCCCTCCCTGACACTCTCCCTCTCTTCCTGACACTCTATCTCCCTCCCCGACACTCTCCCTCCCTCCCTGACACTCTCCCTCCCTCCCTGACACTCTCCCTCCCTCCCTGATACTCTCCCCCCCTCCCCGACACTCTCCCTCCCTCCCTGACACTCTCCCTCCCTCCCTGACACTCTCCCTCCCTCCCTGACACTCTCCCTCCCTCCCTGATACTCTCCCTCCCTCCCTGACACTCTCCCTCTCTCCCTCACTGACACCCTGGAAAGTGGTACAGAGGACCCACTGGTGGAACAGAGGACCCACTGATGATAAAGCCTAGTGGAACTGTGTGAGTTGTCAGACTGACAAATGGACTGGACTTCACATTCTTTGATAGATAAGACAAATCATTATGGTTTCACTTCTACAGGAGCAACAAACCATTTTAAAAGTCATTTAAAACCCATACATCAAGACCTTCAGACCTGTGCTGGAGCTCAGTGGGTGTATTAGTACATAGGGTGTATAGTGCTGGAGCTCAGTGGGTGTATTAGTACATAGGGTGTATAGTGCTGGGCTCAGTGGGTGTATTAGTACATAGGGTGTATAGTGTTGGGGCTCAGTGGGTGTATTAGTACATAGGGTGTATAGTGCTGGGCTCAGTGGGTGTATTAGTACATAGGGTGTATAGTGCTGGGCTCAGTGGGTGTATTAGTACATAGGGTGTATAGTGTTGGGGCTCAGTGGGTGTATTAGTACATAGGGTGTATAGTGCTGGAGCTCAGTGGGTGTATTAGTACATAGGGTGTATAGTGCTGGACTCAGTGGGTGTATTAGTACATAGGGTGTATAGTGCTGGGCTCAGTGGGTGTATTAGTACATAGGGTGTATAGTGCTGGGCTCAGTGGGTGTATTAGTACATAGGGTGTATAGTGTTGGGGCTCAGTGGGTGTATTAGTACATAGGGTGTATAGTGCTGGGCTCAGTGGGTGTATTAGTACATAGGGTGTATAGTGCTGGGCTCAGTGGGTGTATTAGTACATAGGGTGTATAGTGTTGGGGCTCAGTGGGTGTATTAGTACATAGGGTGTATAGTGCTGGGCTCAGTGGGTGTATTAGTACATAGGGTGTATAGTGTTGGGGCTCAGTGGGTGTATTAGTACATAGGGTGTATAGTGCTGGGCTCAGTGGGTGTATTAGTACATAGGGTGTATAGTGCTGGGCTCAGTGGGTGTATTAGTACATAGGGTGTATAGTGCTGGGGCTCAGTGGGTGTATTAGTACATAGGGTGTATAGTGCTGGGCTCAGTGGGTGTATTAGTACATAGGGTGTATAGTGTTGGGGCTCAGTGGGTGTATTAGTACATAGGGTGTATAGTGCTGGGCTCAGTGGGTGTATTAGTACATAGGGTGTATAGTGCTGGGGCTCAGTGGGTGTATTAGTACATAGGGTGTATAGTGCTGGGCTCAGTGGGTGTATTAGTACATAGGGTGTATAGTGCTGGGCTCAGTGGGTGTATTAGTACATAGGGTGTATAGTGCTGGGGCTCAGTGGGTGTATTAGTACATAGGGTGTATAGTGCTGGGGCTCAGTGGGTGTATTAGTACATAGGGTGTATAGTGCTGGACTCAGTGGGTGTATTAGTACATAGGGTGTATAGTGCTGGGCTCAGTGGGTGTATTAGTACATAGGGTGTATAGTGCTGGGCTCAGTGGGTGTATTAGTACATAGGGTGTATAGTGCTGGGCTCAGTGGGTGTATTAGTACATAGGGTGTATAGTGCTGGGCTCAGTGGGTGTATTAGTACATAGGGTGTATAGTGCTGGGGCTCAGTGGGTGTATTAGTACATAGGGTGTATAGTGCTGGGGCTCAGTGGGTGTATTAGTACATAGGGTGTATAGTGCTGGGGCTCAGTGGGTGTATTAGTACATAGGGTGTATAGTGCTGGGGCTCAGTGGGTGTATTAGTACATAGGGTGTATAGTGCTGGGGCTCAGTGGGTGTATTAGTACATAGGGTGTATAGTGCTGGGGCTCAGTGGGTGTATTAGTACATAGGGTGTATAGTGCTGGGGTTCAGTGGGTGTATTAGTACATAGGGTGTATTAGTACATAGGGTGTATAGTGCTGGGGCTCAGTGGGTGTATTAGTACATAGGGTGTATAGTGCTGGGGCTCAGTGGGTGTATTAGTACATAGGGTGTATAGTGCTGGACTCAGTGGGTGTATTAGTACATAGGGTGTATAGTGCTGGGCTCAGTGGGTGTATTAGTACATAGGGTGTATAGTGCTGGGCTCAGTGGGTGTATTAGTACATAGGGTGTATAGTGCTGGGCTCAGTGGGTGTATTAGTACATAGGGTGTATAGTGCTGGGCTCAGTGGGTGTATTAGTACATAGGGTGTATAGTGTTGGGGCTCAGTGGGTGTATTAGTACATAGGGTGTATAGTGCTGGGCTCAGTGGGTGTATTAGTACATAGGGTGTATAGTGCTGGGGCTCAGTGGGTGTATTAGTACATAGGGTGTATAGTGCTGGGGCTCAGTGGGTGTATTAGTACATAGGGTGTATAGTGCTGGACTCAGTGGGTGTATTAGTACATAGGGTGTATAGTGCTGGGGCTCAGTGGGTGTATTAGTACATAGGGTGTATAGTGCTGGGCTCAGTGGGTGTATTAGTACATAGGGTGTATAGTGCTGGGGCTCAGTGGGTGTATTAGTACATAGGGTTTATAGTGCTGGGGCTCAGTGGGTGTATTAGTACATAGGGTGTATAGTGCTGGGCTCAGTGGGTGTATTAGTACATAGGGTGTATAGTGCTGGGGCTCAGTGAGTGTATTAGTACATAGGGTGTATTAGTACATAGGGTGTATAGTGCTGGGGCTCAGTGGGTGTATTAGTACATAGGGTGTATAGTGCTGGGCTCAGTGGGTGTATTAGTACATAGGGTGTATAGTGCTGGGGCTCAGTGGGAATATTAGTACATAGGGTGTATAGTGCTGGGGCTCAGTGGGTGTATTAGTACATAGGGTGTATAGTGCTGGGGCTCAGTGGGTGTATTAGTACATAGGGTGTATTAGTACATAGGGTGTATAGTGCTGGGCTCAGTGGGAATATTAGTACATAGGGTGTATAGTGCTGGGGCTCAGTGGGTGTATTAGTACATAGGGTGTATAGTGCTGGGGCTCAGTGGGTGTATTAGTACATAGGGTGTATAGTGTTGGGGCTCAGTGGGTGTATTAGTACATAGGGTGTATAGTGTTGGGGCTCAGTGGGTGTATTAGTACATAGGGTGTATAGTGCTGGGGCTCAGTGGGTGTATTAGTACATAGGGTGTATTAGTACATAGGGTGTATAGTGCTGGGGCTCAGTGGGTGTATTAGTACATAGGGTGTATAGTGCTGGGGCTCAGTGGGTGTATTAGTACATAGGGTGTATTAGTACATAGGGTGTATAGTGCTGGGGCTCAGTGGGTGTATTAGTACATAGGGTGTATAGTGCTGGGCTCAGTGGGTGTATTAGTACATAGGGTGTATAGTGCTGGGGCTCAGTGGGTGTATTAGTACATAGGGTGTATAGTGCTGGGGCTCAGTGGGTGTATTAGTACATAGGGTGTATTAGTACATAGGGTGTATAGTGCTGGGGCTCAGTGGGTGTATTAGTACATAGGGTGTATAGTGCTGGGGCTCAGTGGGTGTATTAGTACATAGGGTGTATTAGTACATAGGGTGTATAGTGCTGGGCTCAGTGGGTGTATTAGTACATAGGGTGTATAGTGCTGGGGCTCAGTGGGTGTATTAGTACATAGGGTGTATAGTGCTGGGCTCAGTGGGTGTATTAGTACATAGGGTGTATAGTGCTGGAGCTCAGTGGGTGTATTAGTACATAGGGTGTATAGTGCTGGAGCTCAGTGGGTGTATTAGTACATAGGGTGTATAGTGCTGGGCTCAGTGGGTATATTAGTACATAGGGTGTATAGTGCTGGAGCTCAGTGGGTGTATTAGTACATAGGGTGTATAGTGCTGGGTCTCAGTGGGTGTATTAGTACATAGGGTGTATAGTGCTGGACTCAGTGGGTGTATTAGTACATAGGGTTTATAGTGCTGGGCAGAAGCTCCTCAATACCTTGAACCCTGAACCCTGAACCCTGAACCCTGATCCACAGAAAGGTGCTGGGGGTCTTTAGAGAGGGTCTGAGAGGGCACCAGCTGTACCAAACAGGCTGTAGTTGGAGGGTTAAGGTCAGGGTTAGGGTTAGGGTCAGAGGTTATACACTACACTGAAGAGGCTGTAGTTGGAGGGTTATGGTCAGGGTTAGGGTTAGGGTCAGAGGTTATACACTACACTGAAGAGGCTGTAGTTGGAGGGTTAAGGTCAGGGTTAGGGTCAGAGGTTATACACTACACTGAGAAGGCTGTAGTTGGAGGGTTAAGATCAGGGTTAGGATTAGGGTCAGAGGTTATAAACTACACTGAAGAGGCTGTAGTTGGAGGGTTAAGGTCAGGGTTAGGATTAGGGTCAGAGGTTATAAACTACACTGAAGAGGCTGTAGTTGGAGGGTTAAGGTCTGGGTTAGGATTAGGGTCAGAGGTTATAAACTACACTGAAGAGGCTGTAGTTGGAGGGTTATGGTCAGGGTTAGGGTTAGGGTCAGAGGTTATAAACCACACTGAAGAGGCTGTAGTCCTATATGCAGTCTATCAGCTTGGTTAGGGTCAAGGTTAGGGTTAGAGGTCAGGGTCAGAGGTCAGAGGTTATAAACTACACTGAAGAGGCTGTAGTTGGAGGGTTATGGTCAGGGTTAGGATTAGGGTCAGAGGTTATAAACTACACTGAAGAGGCTGTAGTTGGAGGGTTAAGGTCAGGGTTAGGGTCAGAGGTTATAAACTACACTGAAGAGGCTGTAGTTGGAGGGTTATGGTCAGGGTTAGGATTAGGGTCAGAGGTTATAAACTACACTGAAGAGGCTGTAGTTGGAGGGTTATGGTCAGGGTTATGGTCAGGGTTAGGATTAGGGTCAGAGGTTATAAACTACACTGAAGAGGCTGTAGTTGGAGGGTTAAGGTCAGGGTTAGGGTCAGAGGTTATACACTACACTGAGAAGGCTGTAGTTGGAGGGTTAAGGTCAGGGTTAGGATTAGGGTCAGAGGTTATAAACTACACTGAAGAGGCTGTAGTTGGAGGGTTAAGGTCAGGGTTAGGATTAGGGTCAGAGGTTATAAACTACACTGAAGAGGCTGTAGTTGGAGGGTTAAGGTCAGGGTTAGGATTAGGGTCAGAGGTTATAAACTACACTGAAGAGGCTGTAGTTGGAGGGTTATGGTCAGGGTTAGGGTTAGGGTCAGAGGTTATAAACCACACTGAAGAGGCTGTAGTTGGAGGGTTATGGTCAGGGTTAGGGTTAGGGTCAGAGGTTATAAACTACACTGAAGAGGCTGTAGTTGGAGGGTTATGGTCAGGGTTAGGATTAGGGTCAGAGGTTATAAACTACACTGAAGAGGCTGTAGTCCTATATGCAGTCTATCAGCTTGGTTAGGGTCAAGGTTAGGGTTAGAGGTCAGGGTCAGAGGTCAGAGGTTATAAACTACACTGAAGAGGCTGTAGTTGGAGGGTTATGGTCAGGGTTAGGATTAGGGTCAGAGGTTATAAACTACACTGAAGAGGCTGTAGTTGGAGGGTTATGGTCAGGGTTAGGATTAGGGTCAGAGGTTATAAACTACACTGAAGAGGCTGTAGTTGGAGGGTTATGGTCAGGGTTATGGTCAGGGTTAGGATTAGGGTCAGAGGTTATAAACTACACTGAAGAGGCTGTAGTTGGAGGGTTATGGTCAGGGTTAGGATTAGGGTCAGAGGTTATAAACTACACTGAAGAGGCTGTAGTTGGAGGGTTATGGTCAGGGTTAGGATTAGGATTAGGGTCAGAGGTTATAACCAACACTGAAGAGGCTGTAGTCCTCTGTGCGTTCCAGCAGCTTGATTAGGGTCAGGGTTAGAGATCAGAGGTTATAACCTACACTGAAGAGGCTGTAGTCCTCTGTGCGGTCCAGCAGCTTGTCCAGCTGGTAGAGGGAGCGGCTGGCGGCGTGCCAGGGGAGGAACTCTCTCTCCTGGGGTAGGTAGCAGATGATCTGAAGGGGCACGTTCTGGGGCAGGTAGCCAGCCCTGGCAGGAGAGGGGAGAGAGTATGTTAACTAAGCAATAAGGCCCGGGGGGGGGTGTGGTATATGGCCAATATACCATGGCTAAGGGCTGTTCTTATGCACGACACAACATCAGGGAAGCCCACCCTGCGGATAGATACATGGAAGAGGTGCATATACCATATAAAATATGTAAGACTAGAGAGTTATGGGGCAGGTAGTCCACCCTGCGGAGAAAGAGATAGGTAACATCCTCTAACACTGCAGGGAAGGTTCTGTGGAGGGGAGGGGAGGGGAGGGGAGAGAGAGGTGTACATCGTCAGAGAAGGGCATCCTCATCGAGCTGATTTGAAGAGTGTGTCTGTGAAATGCTGATATGCACATTCTCCATTTCTCCACAGGGTGCAGGGCCCAAAAGACTGGCTGACACATGGTGTTGTACTTTATTCATGCACCCGTCCACCTGCACGTCTCACTGACAGACAGACGTGTTGTGGGTCCAAAGCATGAGAGAAATACTTTATACCGTCAGGGACGGATCCAGACATACTGTAAACAACAAAGATAATAAAATACACCAGATGCTATATTTAAATGTGTTGCATCAGCAGTATCTGTCTTGTTATGACAGTCAATCATTTAACATGTCAGCTAACAATGTTTAGATCGGTAGTTAGTCTAGCCAGCTACCTTACTTGTAGTAATCATGGCCGTAAACCAACCCGGGCACTCTAGGAGGCCCCCATAGATTTTTTTGTTAGTCATTCTCACTAAGATATCCTATTAACATGGCATAATTCATTACAAAAAACGTAGAATTGCTGGAATTAGCTTTAAAACTACAGAACGTTTAATCCGCCCCATGGCAAAATGAGTAGAATTGCAGAAACTTTAAAACTTAAATGTTTCTCTCAACCATCAAAAGGGTGACCACTAAAATGTTATGCCGTGATGTGGGTTTCGTACATATCCAGATGAAGCTGCGTACTATTTAGCGTCACGACGCTGTCGGTGTGTTTGAAGCGTTAGACTAGCTTGCAATGAAAATGACAGATCTGTAATTCACATTTCTGTGTGAATTTGGTCGGCTCGCCCAAAAAGTTACATATTGCCACTTTAATTCTATATGTAAGTTAACACCAAACCACTGAGAAGGTGTGTGCTTTGGGGGGCCCCTCCAACCAAATCCCACTTGGGGCCCCCCAAAATGCTAGAGCCGGCCCTGTATATCGTGTGCAGGTTTATCCTTCTTAATTCTAGACATCATTTAAGTCAACACCAAACCACTGAGAAGGTGTGTGCTTTGGGGGGCCCCTCCACCCAAATCCCGCTTGGGGCCCCCCAAAAGGCTAGAGCCGGCCCTGTATAACGTGTGCAGGTTTATCCTTCTTAATTCTAGACATTTAAGTTAATACCAAACCACCAAGGAGGAGTCAAGACAACAAACAGAACTACATCCCATTCTCAGCTACTTAGCATCCCAAATGACACTCTTATAACCAACATAGTGCACTTCTTTTGACCTGGGTCCTGGTAAAAACAAGTAGTGCACTACATAGGGATTAGGGTATAATTTGGGATGCATCCTGTGTTCTCACAGCTTGACTCCCACAGCACTGCCTGCTGCATTAATATAGAGCATCACATTATCTTAGTAAACAAGGCGAATGTGTTTCAAGTGTGTTTTTTAGTCATGCATGATGTTGTCGAGCTGATTGTATTACTCGTACAACACCTGCTTTCTGTCTCAGCTAGTGTCAAATGCTGAAGGGGCCATAAAACAGAGCCAGATGTACGTTTTGCAAGGAACCGCATCGGGAATTCTCTATGCATCACAGGCCATTGAAACGAAGGCAGAGGAGCTGTAACAGTTCAGCAACAGGGCTGGATCTAAACACCCTCTACTGTCTCTGAAACATTATAACACAGCTGCTAGGATCTAAACACCCTCTACTGTCTCTGAAACATTATAACACAGCTGCTAGGATCTAAACACCCTCTACTGTCTCTGAAACATTATAACACAGCTGCTAGGATCTAAACACCCTCTACTGTCTCTGAAACATTATAACACAGCTGCTAGGATCTAAACACCCTCTACTGTCTCTGTCACATTATAACACAGCTGCTAGGATCTAAACACCCTCTACTGTCTCTGAAACATTATAACACAGCTGCTAGGATCTAAACACCCTCTACTGTCTCTGAAACATTATAACACAGCTGCTAGGATCTAAACACCCTCTACTGTCTCTGTCACATTATAACACAGCTGCTAGGATCTAAACACCCTCTACTGTCTCTGAAACATTATAACACAGCTGCTAGGATCTAAACACCCTCTAGTGTCTCTGAAACATTATAACACAGCTGCTAGGATCTAAACACCTTCTACTGTCTCTGTCACATTATAACACAGCTGCTAGGATCTAAACACCTTCTACTGTCTCTGTCACATTATAACACAGCTGCTAGGATCTAAACACCCTCTACTGTCTCTGAAACATTATAACACAGCTGCTAGGATCTAAACACCCTCTACTGTCTCTGAAACATTATAACACAGCTGCTAGGATCTAAACACCCTCTACTGTCTCTGAAACATTATAACACAGCTGCTAGGATCTAAACACCTTCTACTGTCTCTGTCTCTGAAACATTATAACACAGCTGCTAGGATCTAAACACCCTCTACTGTCTCTGAAACATTATAACACAGCTGCTAGGATCTAAACACCTTCTACTGTCTCTGTCACATTATAACACAGCTGCTAGGATCTAAACACCCTCTACTGTCTCTGAAACATTATAACACAGCTGCTAGGATCTAAACACCCTCTACTGTCTCTGAAACATTATAACACAGCTGCTAGGATCTAAACACCTTCTACTGTCTCTGTCTCTGAAACATTATAACACAGCTGCTAGGATCTAAACACCCTCTACTGTCTCTGAAACATTATAACACAGCTGCTAGGATCTAAACACCTTCTACTGTCTCTGTCTCTGAAACATTATAACACAGCTGCTAGGATCTAAACACCTTCTACTGTCTCTGAAACATTATAACACAGCTGCTAGGATCTAAACACCCTCTACTGTCTCTGAAACATTATAACACAGCTGCTAGGATCTAAACACCCTCTACTGTCTCTGAAACATTATAACACAGCTGCTAGGATCTAAACACCCTCTACTGTCTCTGAAACATTATAACACAGCTGCTAGGATCTAAACACCCTCTACTGTCTCTGAAACATTATAACACAGCTGCTAGGATCTAAACACCCTCTACTGTCTCTGTCACATTATAACACAGCTGCTAGGATCTAAACACCCTCTACTGTCTCTGAAACATTATAACACAGCTGCTAGGATCTAAACACCCTCTACTGTCTCTGTCACATTATAACACAGCTGCTAGGATCTAAACACCCTCTACTGTCTCTGAAACATTATAACACAGCTGCTAGGATCTAAACACCTTCTACTGTCTCTGTCTCTGAAACATTATAACACAGCTGCTAGGATCTAAACACCCTCTACTGTCTCTGAAACATTATAACACAGCTGCTAGGATCTAAACACCTTCTACTGTCTCTGTCTCTGAAACATTATAACACAGCTGCTAGGATCTAAACACCTTCTACTGTCTCTGTCTCTGAAACATTATAACACAGCTGCTAGGATCTAAACACCCTCTACTGTCTCTGAAACATTATAACACAGCTGCTAGGATCTAAACACCTTCTACTGTCTCTGTCTCTGAAACATTATAACACAGCTGCTAGGATCTAAACACCTTCTACTGTCTCTGAAACATTATAACACAGCTGCTAGGATCTAAACACCCTCTACTGTCTCTGAAACATTATAACACAGCTGCTAGGATCTAAACACCCTCTACTGTCTCTGAAACATTATAACACAGCTGCTAGGATCTAAACACCCTCTACTGTCTCTGAAACATTATAACACAGCTGCTAGGATCTAAACACCCTCTACTGTCTCTGAAACATTATAACACAGCTGCTAGGATCTAAACACCCTCTACTGTCTCTGAAACATTATAACACAGCTGCTAGGATCTAAACACCCTCTACTGTCTCTGAAACATTATAACACAGCTGCTAGGATCTAAACACCCTCTACTGTCTCTGAAACATTATAACACAGCTGCTAGGATCTAAACACCTTCTACTGTCTCTGTCTCTGAAACATTATAACACAGCTGCTAGGATCTAAACACCCTCTACTGTCTCTGAAACATTATAACACAGCTGCTAGGATCTAAACACCTTCTACTGTCTCTGTCTCTGAAACATTATAACACAGCTGCTAGGATCTAAACACCTTCTACTGTCTCTGAAACATTATAACACAGCTGCTAGGATCTAAACACCCTCTACTGTCTCTGAAACATTATAACACAGCTGCTAGGATCTAAACACCCTCTACTGTCTCTGAAACATTATAACACAGCTGCTAGGATCTAAACACCCTCTACTGTCTCTGAAACATTATAACACAGCTGCTAGGATCTAAACACCCTCTACTGTCTCTGAAACATTATAACACAGCTGCTAGGATCTAAACACCCTCTACTGTCTCTGAAACATTATAACACAGCTGCTAGGATCTAAACACCCTCTACTGTCTCTGAAACATTATAACACAGCTGCTAGGATCTAAACACCCTCTACTGTCTCTGAAACATTATAACACAGCTGCTAGGATCTAAACACCCTCTACTGTCTCTGAAACATTATAACACAGCTGCTAGGATCTAAACACCCTCTACTGTCTCTGAAACATTATAACACAGCTGCTAGGATCTAAACACCCTCTACTGTCTCTGAAACATTATAACACAGCTGCTAGGACCTAAACACCTTCTACTGTCTCTGAAACATTATGACACAGCTGCTAGGATCTAAACACCTTCTACTGTCTCTGAAACATTATAACACAGCTGCTATGATCTAAACACCTTCTACTGTCTCTGAAACATTATAACACAGCTGCTAGGATCTAAACACCCTCTACTGTCTCTGTCTCTGAAACATTATAACACAGCTGCTAGGATCTAAACACCTTCTACTGTCTCTGAAACATTATAACACAGCTGCTAGGATCTAAACACCTTCTACTGTCTCTGAAACATTATAACACAGCTGCTAGGATCTAAACACCCTCTACTGTCTCTGTCTCTGAAACATTATAACACAGCTGCTAGGATCTAAACACCTTCTACTGTCTCTGAAACATTATAACACAGCTGCTAGGATCTAAACACCTTCTACTGTCTCTGAAACATTATAACACAGCTGCTAGGACCTAAACACCCTCTACTGTCTCTGAAACATTATAACACAGCTGCTAGGATCTAAACACCTTCTACTGTCTCTGAAACATTATAACACAGCTGCTAGGATCTAAACACCTTCTACTGTCTCTGAAACATTATAACACAGCTGCTAGGATCTAAACACCTTCTACTGTCTCTGAAACATTATAACACAGCTGCTAGGATCTAAACACCTTCTACTGTCTCTGAAACATTATAACACAGCTGCTAGGATCTAAACACCTTCTACTGTCTCTGAAACATTATAACACAGCCGCTAGGATCTAAACACCTTCTACTGTCTCTGTCTCTGAAACATTATAACACAGCTGCTAGGATCTAAACACCTTCTACTGTCTCTGAAACATTATAACACAGCTGCTAGGATCTAAACACCCTCTACTGTCTCTGTCTCTGAAACATTATAACACAGCTGCTAGGATCTAAACACCTTCTACTGTCTCTGAAACATTATAACACAGCTGCTAGGATCTAAACACCTTCTACTGTCTCTGAAACATTATAACACAGCTGCTAGGACCTAAACACCCTCTACTGTCTCTGAAACATTATAACACAGCTGCTAGGATCTAAACACCTTCTACTGTCTCTGAAACATTATAACACAGCTGCTAGGATCTAAACACCTTCTACTGTCTCTGAAACATTATAACACAGCTGCTAGGATCTAAACACCCTCTACTGTCTCTGAAACATTATAACACAGCTGCTAGGATCTAAACACCTTCTACTGTCTCTGAAACATTATAACACAGCTGCTAGGATCTAAACACCTTCTACTGTCTCTGAAACATTATAACACAGCTGCTAGGATCTAAACACCTTCTACTGTCTCTGAAACATTATAACACAGCTGCTAGGATCTAAACACCTTCTACTGTCTCTGAAACATTATAACACAGCTGCTAGGATCTAAACACCTTCTACTGTCTCTGAAACATTATAACACAGCCGCTAGGATCTAAACACCTTCTACTGTCTCTGTCTCTGAAACATTATAACACAGCTGCTAGGATCTAAACACCTTCTACTGTCTCTGAAACATTATAACACAGCTGCTAGGATCTAAACACCCTCTACTGTCTCTGGAACATTATAACACAGCTGCTAGGATCTAAACACCTTCTACTGTCTCTGTCACATTATACCACAGCTGCTAGGATCTAAACACCTTCTACTGTCTCTGAAACATTATAACACAGCTGCTAGGATCTAAACACATTCTACTGTCTCTGAAACATTATAACACAGCTGCTAGGATCTAAACACCTTCTACTGTCTCTGTCACATTATAACACAGCTGCTAGGATCTAAACACCTTCTACTGTCTCTGTCTCTGAAACATTATAACACAGCTGCTAGGATCTAAACACCCTCTACTGTCTCTGGAACATTATAACACAGCTGCTAGGATCTAAACACCTTCTACTGTCTCTGTCACATTATAACACAGCTGCTAGGATCTAAACACCTTCTACTGTCTCTGTCTCTGAAACATTATAACACAGCTGCTAGGATCTAAACACCCTCTACTGTCTCTGAAACATTATAACACAGCTGCTAGGATCTAAACACCTTCTACTGTCTCTGTCACATTATACCACAGCTGCTAGGATCTAAACACCTTCTACTGTCTCTGAAACATTATAACACAGCTGCTAGGATCTAAACACCTTCTACTGTCTCTGAAACATTATAACACAGCTGCTAGGATCTAAACACCCTCTACTGTCTCTGGAACATTATAACACAGCTGCTAGGATCTAAACACCTTCTACTGTCTCTGTCACATTATAACACAGCTGCTAGGATCTAAACACCTTCTACTGTCTCTGAAATATTATAACACAGCTGCTAGGATCTAAACACCTTCTACTGTCTCTGTCACATTATAACACAGCTGCTAGGATCTAAACACCCTCTACTGTCTCTGGAACATTATAACACAGCTGCTAGGATCTAAACACCCTCTACTGTCTCTGGAACATTATAACACAGCTGCTAGGATCTAAACACCTTCTACTGTCTCTGTCACATTATAACACAGCTGCTAGGATCTGAACACCTTCTACTGTCTCTG
This sequence comes from Salvelinus alpinus, assembly GCF_045679555.1. Lineage (NCBI taxonomy): Eukaryota > Metazoa > Chordata > Actinopteri > Salmoniformes > Salmonidae > Salvelinus > Salvelinus alpinus. Next base: position 11,901,560 of record NC_092096.1, read on the forward strand.
AAATATTATAACACAGCTGCTAGGATCTAAACACCTTCTACTGTCTCTGTCTCTGAAACATTATAACACAGCTGCTAGGATCTAAACACCCTCTACTGTCTCTGAAACATTATAACACAGCTGCTAGGATCTAAACACCTTCTACTGTCTCTGTCACATTATACCACAGCTGCTAGGATCTAAACACCTTCTACTGTCTCTGAAACATTATAACACAGCTGCTAGGATCTAAACACCTTCTACTGTCTCTGAAACATTATAACACAGCTGCTAGGATCTAAACACCTTCTACTGTCTCTGAAACATTATAACACAGCCGCTAGGATCTAAACACCTTCTACTGTCTCTGTCTCTGAAACATTATAACACAGCTGCTAGGATCTAAACACCTTCTACTGTCTCTGAAACATTATAACACAGCTGCTAGGATCTAAACACCTTCTA
>NC_092096.1:11907003-11952621 GCF_045679555.1 Salvelinus alpinus
AGGAGATTTTAATATTTATTTTTTATTTAACCTTTATTTAACTAGGCAAGTCAGTTTTGACCAAATTCTTTTTTTCAGTGATGGCCTACTGGGGAACAGTGGCTTACCTGCCTTGTTCAGGGGCAGAACGACAGATTTTTACCTTGTCAGCTCGGGGATTCGATCTTGCAACCTTTAGTCCAACACTAACCAGTAGGCTACCTGCCGAGATCCCTGACTTTACCTAATAACTTGGAGAGGCAGGTAGCCTAGTGGTTAGAGTGTTCGACTAGTAACCGAATGGTTGCTGGATCAAATCCGAGAGCAGACAAGGTAAAAATCTTTCATTCTGCCCCTGAACAAGGCAGTTAACCCACTGTTTCTCGGTAGGCCGTCATTGTAATTAAGAATTTGTTCTTAACTGACTTGCCTAGTTAAATAAAGGTTAAAAAAAATATATATATATATAAAAAAGTAGTATCTATCAGAGAGTGGAAGCACAGCCACTAGATCTTAGCTCTGACCCTACTGTCATCAGGAGATCCCTGACTTTTACCTAATAACTAGTATCTATCAGACAGTGGGAGCACAGCCACTAGATCTTAGCTCTGACCCTACTGTCATCAGGAGATCCCTGACTTTTACCTAATAACTAGTATCTATCAGAGTGGGAGCACAGCCACGTGATGCGGAGGCTGCATCCTCATCAATCCTACTGTTTCCAGACACTAAAACACACCATCCTGGAGCTGGATCTTCCTGTCTGGGTTATATAAATACATTTGATTTGATTTGATTTGGATGTCTTCCCTTTGGTAAAAGAGGAGGTTGTGGTTGCGTTTCAAATGGCACCCTATTCACTAAATAGTGCACTACTTTTGACCAGGGCCCTGTGGCGCACTAGTAGTGCATTATTTAGGGAGTAGGGAGCCATTTGATACACAAACAGTGGATCTGGCTGTCTATCATGGGGGGGTGTGATGAAACGGCGGCTGGCGCACGCAGCCACCCAGTGTGGAGTGAGCATCTGAGCTGCGTGCGCCGGGGAGCGAGGAGAGACACGGGGAGAGACAGCGGCAGTCAGGATGGATGCCGTGTACAATATGTTCAAAGACACGCCGCAGGCCAGCTGTCACCAAGCGGCAGGCTCTCTGTTCCGTTAGCTAGCGTGAGGTGTTTCCAGCATCCTGCCAGCATGGCGTGTCCAACACATGAAAACCCACTGTGCCTTATGAGCTGTGTAGCCAACCAGGGAACTATTGTTCTGAGAAAAGACAGAGACAGGCAAATCATTTGTCCACCACTTTGCGCTAGTCACAACTCCACCCGGACATATTCCCTGGTTACCACATTGTTATTTCCTGGTCACAACATTGGTATTTCCTGGTCACAACATTGGTATTTCCTGGTCACAACATTGGTATTTCCTGGTCATAACATTGGTATTTCCTGGTCATAACATTGGTATTTCCTGGTCACAACATTGGTATTTCCTGGTCATAACATTGGTATTTCCTGGTCATAACATTGGTATTTCCTGGTCACAACATTGGTATTTCCTGGTCACAACATTGGTATTTCCTGGTCACATCATTGGTATTTCCTGGTCACAACATTGGTATTTCCTGGTCATAACATTGGTATTTCCTGGTCATAACATTGGTATTTCCTGGTCACATCATCGGTATTTCCTGGTCATAACATTGGTATTTCCTGGTCACATCATCGGTATTTCCTGGTCATAACATTGGTATTTCCTGGTCATAACATTGGTATTTCCTGGTCACAACATTGGTATTTCCTGGTCACAACATTGGTATTTCCTGGTCACAACATTGGTATTTCCTGGTCATAACATTGGTATTTCCTGGTCATAACATTGGTATTTCCTGGTCACATCATCGGTATTTCCTGGTCATAACATTGGTATTTCCTGGTCATAACATTGGTATTTCCTGGTCACATCATCGGTATTTCCTGGTCATAACATTGGTATTTCCTGGTCACATCATTGGTATTTCCTGGTCACAACATTGGTATTTCCTGGTCACAACATTGGTATTTCCTGGTCACAACATTGGTATTTCCTGGTCACAACATTGGTATTTCCTGGTCACAACATTGGTATTTCCTGGTCATAACATTGGTATTTCCTGGTCACAACATTGGTATTTCCTGGTCATAACATTGGTATTTCCTGGTCACAACATTGGTATTTCCTGGTCACAACATTGGTATTTCCTGGTCACAACATTGGTATTGGTATTTCCTGGTCACAACATTGGTATTTCCTGGTCACAACATTGGTATTTCCTGGTCACAACATTGGTATTTCCTGGTCACAACATTGGTATTTCCTGGTCATAACATTGGTATTTCCTGGTCATAACATTGGTATTTCCTGGTCACAACATTGGTATTTCCTGGTCACAACATTGGTATTTCCTGGTCACAACATTGGTATTTCCTGGTCACAACATTGGTATTTCCTGGTCACAACATTGGTATTTCCTGGTCACAACATTGGTATTTCCTGGTCATAACATTGGTATTTCCTGGTCACAACATTGGTATTTCCTGGTCACAACATTGGTATTTCCTGGTCACAACATTGGTATTTCCTGGTCACAACATTGGTATTTCCTGGTCACAACATTGGTATTTCCTGGTCACAACATTGGTATTTCCTGGTCACAACATTGGTATTTCCTGGTCACAACATTAGTATTTCCTGGTCACAACATTGGTATTTCCTGGTCACAACATTGGTATTTCCTGGTCACAACATTGGTATTTCCTGCCTGGTCACAACATTGGTATTTCCTGGTCACATCATTGGTATTTCCTGGTCACAACATTGGTATTTCCTGGTCATAACATTAGTATTTCCTGGTCACAACATTAGTATTTCCTGGTCACAACATTGGTATTTCCTGGTCACAACATTGGTATTTCCTGGTCACAACATTGGTATTTCCTGGTCACAACATTGGTATTTCCTGGTCACAACATTAGTATTTCCTGGTCACAACATTGGTATTTCCTGCCTGGTCACAACATTGGTATTTCCTGGTCACAACATTGGTATTTCCTGCCTGGTCACAACATTGGTATTTCCTGGTCACAACATTGGTATTTCCTGGTCACAACATTAGTATTTCCTGGTCACAACATTGGTATTTCCTGGTCACAACATTAGTATTTCCTGGTCACAACATTAGTATTTCCTGGTCACAACATTAGTATTTCCTGGTCACAACATTGGTATTTCCTGGTCACAACATTAGTATTTCCTGGTCACAACATTGGTATTTCCTGGTCACAACATTGGTATTTCCTGGTCACAACATTGGTATTTCCTGGTCACAACATTGGTATTTCCTGCCTGGTCACAACATTGGTATTTCCTGTTCACAACATTAGTATTTCCTGGTCACAACATTGGTATTTCCTGCCTGGTCACAACATTGGTATTTCCTGGTCACAACATTGGTATTTCCTGGTCACAACATTGGTATTTCCTGGTCACAACATTGGTATTTCCTGCCTGGTCACAACATTGGTATTTCCTGGTCACAACATTGGTATTTCCTGGTCACAACATTGGTATTTCCTGCCTGGTCACAACATTGGTATTTCCTGGTCACAACATTGGTATTTCCTGGTCACAACATTGGTATTTCCTGGTCACAACATTGGTATTTCCTGGTCACAACATTGGTATTTCCTGGTCACATCATCGGTATTTCCTGGTCACAACATTGGTATTTCCTGCCTGGTCACAACATTGGTATTTCCTGGTCACAACATTGGTATTTCCTGGTCACAACATTGGTATTTCCTGGTCACAACATTGGTATTTCCTGGTCACATCATCGGTATTTCCTGGTCACAACATTGGTATTTCCTGGTCACAACATTGGTATTTCCTGGTCACAACATTGGTATTTCCTGGTCACAACATTGGTATTTCCTGGTCACAACATTGGTATTTCCTGGTCAAAACATTGGTATTTCCTGGTCACAACATTGGTATTTCCTGGTCAAAACATTGGTATTTCCTGGTCACAACATTGGTATTTCCTGGTCACAACATTGGTATTTCCTATTTCCATTATTAGCCCTTTGTCTAATAATGGCTGTACTGAGAACAGGTTGACAAGAGAAGCTGTGATGAAATGTTTCCAATCTCTATAACAATGGCTGTACTGAGAACAGTTTGAGAAGAGAAGATGTGATGACATGTGTCCAATCTCTATAATAATGGCTGTACTGAGAACAGGTTGAGAAGAGAAGATGTGATGACATGTTTCCAATCTCTATAACAATGGCTGTACTGAGAACAGTTTAAAATGAGAAGCTGTGATGACATGTTTCCAATCTCTATAACAATGGCTGTACTGAGAACAGTTTAAAATGAGAAGCTGTGATGACATGTTTCCAATCTCTATAACAATGGCTGTACTGAGAACAGTTTAAAATGAGAAGCTGTGATGACGTGTCTCCAGTCTTTATAATAATGGCTGTACTGAGAACAGTTTAAAATGAGAAGCTGTGATGACGTGTCTCCAGTCTTTATAATAATGTCTGTACTGAGAACAGTGGTTGGAGGGGAGGCTATGATGACCTGGGTAACACTGTGTCGGGACTCTCTGTGGACAGAGCCAACAGGACACAACAGGACTGTAGTCAGTGTGCTAGAGGCTCCTACTGAGAAAACACAGATGAGGGAGTGTTAGATGCTCCTACTGAGAAAACACAGATGAGGGAGTGTTAGATGCTCCTACTGAGAAAACACAGATGAGGGAGTGTTAGATGCTCCTACTGAGAAAACACAGATGAGGGAGTGTTAGAGGCTCCTACTGAGAAAACACAGATGAGGGAGTGTTAGAGGCTCCTACTGAGAAAACACAGATGAGGGAGTGTTAGAGGCTCCTACTGAGAAAACACAGATGAGGGAGTGTTAGAGGCTCCTACTGAGAAAACACAGATGAGGGATTGTTAGAGGCTCCTACTGAGAAAATGCAGATGAGGGAGTGTTAGAGGCTCCTACTGAGAAAACGCAGATGAGGGAGTGTTAGAGGCTCCTACTGAGAAAACACAGATGAGGGAGTGTTAGAGGCTCCTACTGAGAAAACACAGATGAGGGAGTGTTAGAGGCTCCTACTGAGAAAACACAGATGAGGGATCGTTAGAGGCTCCTACTGAGAAAACACAGATGAGGGATTGTTAGAGGCTCCTACTGAGAAAACACAGATGAGGGATTGTTAGAGGCTCCTACTGAGAAAACACAGATGAGGGAAGCCACAAGGAGAGAACAGAAACAGAATCCTGTGATGAGGCGGCCATTAAACGCACCTGGCCAGATTGAAGACATCATCGATGAGCCCCGCCCTGTTGCCAACAGAGATTATCTACGGAGAGAAAACAGGAAAGATGGAAAAATGTTTATAAATGTTTCTGCTTTTATTCAAACCTTTAATGGTCCAGATGATGAAGAGGAGAAAGGGAAAGAGGAAGATGACGAAGAGGAAGAGCGTCCTACCTCAGGGTTGGTCATCAGCTGTCCAATGAGGAGCCTCCAGTTGTGGAGGTCGTAGTTCACCCGGAAGTACCCGGTCTGGTTGATGTTGCCTAGCAACCACATGTCCTCGTCCATCCGGCCCACTTTGTGTGTCTCTGTAAACAAACAAACAAACATGGCGGACATGTTTAAAGGTTTACTCTATATATACAGTGCTATAGATACAGAGATCATGGACATGTTTAAAGGTTTACTGTATATAGTAACATACATGTTTAAAGGTTTACTGTATGTAGTAACAGACATGTTTAAAGGTATACTTATGGTTGCAAAGGGACGGACAATTTCCGGTAAATTTCCTGAATTTTCCATTTTCCATAAATTCATAAAAAATGTTTTGCTTATAACAGTGAGTCTTTTTTGTGGGATACACATAAGGCAATTCTAGGTCTTGTGGCATATTTCGGTTAAACTATTCCCAATTCAATGGAATTGCAACCCTCTGCATGCACAGTGCATTCTCCCATCACATGTACAGCTGATTCTCAAGATCTTGCACACTAATGAGATGCTATTGAGCCCACACTACTACACTGTCTGAGCCAAGGACTACATGCTTTCTGGTACGTTTTGATTACAGTACTGGGTGGGGTGAATATATTTTATATAACATACATGATTTCTTGTTAACTAGTAAATAGTAGCCTACAGCAAAGTGTGTTTAAATAATTTCTAACTTGCTAACAATTTCTGCTAGTTAGTTTTTTCTACCATGTGGGATTTAGCTTGCTTGAGCCTGCTAACTGAGGAGTGTTAATTCACCTGTTAAGATACATGTTTCATTTTAAAACACGCATCTTACAAAGGAGTTGTTTAGTATAACTGCTTAACTATTTATCTGTACGTAGAATTGTATTTGTTTTTTATTACAAATTTTTTCTCATCTTTACAGGAAAATGCCACGGGCACTATCTGATGTGTGGAGACATTTCACTGCAGCTAATGTAGAAGGAATAGCTGTGTACTGTCACGGTAGTCGTCATATTCCTCCTCCTCAGACGAGGAGAGGAGAGAGGGATCAGAAGACCAATGTGCAGCGAGGTATGATGACATAATATTTATTAACAAGACGAACTAAACACACGAAGAACACTTGATATATTACAAAACAACAAAACGATGTAGACAGACCTGAACGAGAGAACTTACATAAAACATGAAGAACGCACGAACAGGAACAGACTACATATACTAACGACAACGAAACAGTCCCGTGTGGTGCGAACATACACTGACACGGAAGACAATCACCCACAACAAACAATGTGAAACAACCTCCCTATGTATGTCTCTCAATCAGAGGAAAACGAAAACACCTGCCTCTGATTGAGAGCCATACAAGGTCAATTAAACCTGACACTTAACATAGAACAAACAACACAGACTGCCCACCCAGCTCACGTCCTGACCCACTAAACACAACTATACAAAAGGAAAACAAAGGTCAGGAACGTGACATGTACATTTGCAAAAACTGTGCCAAATCATATGTGAAGAATGCAACAAAGATGCAGAATGATCTGGCCAAGTGCATAAAGTTCCCTCAGTGCTCATAACAAGAAAACTCTGACAAAGGTCCCTCAACTTCTATTCGAGGTGAAAAAGAGGAATCAGACACATTATCGATGTTATTTATATATTTATAAATATATGTTATTTATATATATGTTATTTATATATTTATATATTTATATATATGTTATTTTTATATATGTAATTTTTATATTTATGTAAATGGTATTTATATATTTATACATGTTATTTATATATTTATATATATGTTATTTATATATATGTTATTTTTATATTTATGTAAATGTTATTTATATATGTTATTTATATATTTATGTATATGTTATGTATATATATGTTATTTATATATTTATGTAAATGTTATTTATATATTTACATATGTTATTTATATATATGTTATTTTTATATTTATATATATGTTATTTTCTTATTCTTGTTCTAGTCCCTCAGTTACACACGAGGACAACAGTATAAATATTGGTCTCAGCTGAATATCCTAACGTGTTTCTGAGGGTTAAGTGTGATGGAGAGGAAACACCTCTAACTAGAGTGGACCAGACTGAAACCCTCTTGTAAATGAACAGAGAGCATGGAGCTGGCTGTAGGCTGACTGTAGAGTGGACCATACTGAAACCCTCTTGTATATGAACAGAGAGCATGGAGCTGGCTGTAGGTTGGCTGTAGAGTGGACCATACTGAAACCCTCTTGTAAATGAACAGAGAGCATGGAGCTGGCTGTAGAGTGGACCATATTGAAACCCTCTTGTAAATGAACAGAGAGCATGGAGCTGGCTGTAGGCTGACTGTAGAGTGGACCATACTGAAACCCTCTTGTAAATGAACAGAGAGCATGGAGCTGGCTGTAGGCTGACTGTAGAGTGGACCAGACTGAAACCCTCTTGTAAATGAACAGAGAGCATGGAGCTGGCTGTAGGCTGACTGTAGAGTGGACCAGACTGAAACCCTCTTGTAAATGAACAGAGAGCATGGAGCTGGCTGTAGGGTGACTGTAGAGTGGACCATACTGAAACCCTCTTGTAAATGAACAGAGAGCATGGAGCTGGCTGTAGAGTGGACCAGACTGAAACCCTCTTGTAAATGAACAGAGAGCATGGAGCTGGCTGTAGGCTGACTGTAGAGTGGACCATACTGAAACCCTCTTGTATATGAACAGAGAGCATGGAGCTGGCTGTAGGCTGACTGTAGAGTGGACCATACTGAAACCATCTTGTAAGTGAACAGAGAGCATGGAGCTGGCTGTAGAGTGGACCATACTGAAACCCTCTTGTAAATGAACAGAGAGCATGGAGCTGGCTGTAGGCTGACTGTAGAGTGGACCATACTGAAACCCTCTTGTAAATGAACAGAGAGCAGGGAGCTGGCTGTAGGCTGGCTGTAGAGTGGACCATACTGAAACCCTCTTGTAAATGAACAGAGAGCATGGAGCTGACTGTAGGCTGACTGTAGGGTGGACCAGACTGAAACCCTCTTGCAAATGAACAGAGCAGGGAGCTGGCTGTAGGCTGACTGTAGGGTGGATGTGCATGGAGCATATTAATGGACCACTTATCCCTGGTGTGAATACACACATACGCACACACACCCACATCCCCCCCCCCCCACACACACACACACACACTTACACCATTCCACCAAAGATTCCCACTGAACACAGTCTGTCCCTCTGTTCCCATGTGTGCAGACGTGCCAGAGCTGCCAAGCTCTCGGTGCAGCGAGGCTCAATAACAAAATGGGATAGCTAATGGACCCACTGAGGGATTCAGACTACTAGGATAGTGTGTGTGTGTTTTTGTGAGAGAGAGAGAGAGAGCTGATAAGTCTGGCTTCAGATTTCTGGCTGCTGGGTGAGAGTGGAGAGAGGCTGCTGGGTGAGAGTGGAGGCTAATTTCCAGTCATCGCCGGCGTGCGGTGAAACAAGACATTGAGTAACAAACCAGAAAACCACTATCATCAACCCTATAGTTCAGACTACATTAATCCAACGCTATAATGGTCTCACACAGCCTACGTGGCTACTGTCATGACGTTGGTCTGTGGGTAAGGTTTATGACCCCCTCATAAATACCTTTCTCCCTTTCCGCTCTTGACTCTACTGAACGACTTATGAAAAAACCTTTGTTAAACATAGAGAGTCGGGGAACTTCAAACGGTGGGGGGAAAGGAACCATATTTCGGTAATCCAATTAGTTGAAAATATGCGTTGGTACTTAATGAATATGATGTCAGTTCGGTTGTCATCTGAGACATTATTATTAATGACAGGATGACATAAACTGTATCGTGGAAAGTCTACACATTATAGTTATCAGATTCACATGGAATTGTTGTGCAATTTAAATGTTTAAATATGAAACTATTTGTGAAAAGATTAAATGTAATTTTAGCTTCCAAATGAGAGAATTGGGTTTTCATAAGGTTAGAGCTCTGCTCAATCAGTGGCCCGCCCCTGTGAAGAGACATGGGTTATAAACTATAAAACACACCCTTCTCCCTCCACTATATAAGCCCTTGACGAAAATGTAACCTCCTGTTCCGAGTATGCGAGGCCTGCAGCCTCACGTTATAAGGACTCAGATAATAAGCTGTTCCGGGTACATTAGGGCGACGGTCCAATGTCAGAAGGACTCAGATAATAAGCTGTTCCGGGTACATTAGGGCGACGGTCCAATGTCAGAAGGACTCACATAATAAGCTGTTCCGGGTACATTAGGGCGACGGTCCGATGTCAGAAGGACTCAGATAATAAGCTGTTCCGGGTACATTAGGGCGACGGTCCGATGTCAGAAGGACTCACATAATAAGCTGTTCCGGGTACATTAGGGCGACGGTCCGATGTCAGAAGGATTCAGATAATGAGCTGTTCCGGGTACATTAGAGCGACGGTCCGATGTCAGAAGGATTCAGATAATAAGCTGTTCCGGGTACATTAGGGCGACGGTCCGATGTCAGAAGGACTCAGATAATAAGCTGTTCCGGGTACATTAGAGCGACGGTCCGATGTCAGAAGGATTCAGATAATAAGCTGTTCCGGGTACATTAGGGCGACGGTCCGATGTCAGAAGGACTCAGATAATAAGCTGTTCCGGGTACATTAGGGCGACGGTCCGATGTCAGAAGGACTCAGATAATAAGCTGTTCCGGGTACATTAGGGCGACGGTCCGATGTCAGAAGGACTCAGATAATAAGCTGTTCCGGGTACATTAGGGCGACGGTCCGATGTCAGAAGGACTCAGATAATAAGCTGTTCCGGGTACATTAGGGCGACGGTCCGATGTCAGAAGGACTCAGATAATAAGCTGTTCCGGGTACATTAGGGCGACGGTCCGATGTCAGAAGGACTCAGATAATAAGCTGTTCCGAGGACGTGAGGACGACGGTCCGATGTCAGAAGGACTCAGATAATAAGCTGTTCCGGGTACATTAGGGTGACGGTCCGATGTCAGAAGGACTCAGATAATAAGCTGTTCCGAGGACGTGAGGACGACGGTCCCACGTTAAAAGGACTAACATGTCAACTACAGAACTAAGACAACCTCAGCGTGAGCTTTGGTTGCGAATGGTATGAACTTTGAACTCTTATTCACTACAGAAGTGATACCTCCTAGCCGTTGAGTTAGCAGCGGCCGCTGTAAACTTGGGCTAGGAAAGGACGGACGACGGATTCAGTCTAACACACAACGACGATACTACAATGTATCCAATTTACCACCAGAGACATTCAGACATTCAGATCTCTGTTGGGCAACACGGCCAGCGACTACGACCAACCTACCGAAGCGCAGCTCAGAGTAAATATTTATTGCATTTTCCTTTTCCAAATGGGCGGTAATTTAGAATGCATAAGATACTCTATTTACGATAGAGTAGCTGCCTACGGCCCGATAGAGACATCGCTTCTCCTTTGTTTCTTAGTCTTCCCGCTCTTTCACTCAAACCAAAACCCCCTTTCCTTTGTGTAACCAGCCGTCATGTCGGCTCCGTCCACCAGGGACGTTTTCTGTATGACATCATTTGCATTCTGTGTATATGTAATTCTGTGTGATTATTTAGGTATTTAGTAAATAAATAATTAAACCCAATGTAGTATTGCTGATTCAACTTGTTAGCCAAGGTTCGTGAAGATAACCAAGAATTATACGATGTTCAGGTGAGACTGAAATAAGGTGATGATCAATATTGACTGCTATTGATGTAAAATATTACTAGGTCTTTCAGAGTTTATTCAGAAGATAACAGCTCTATAAACATTCTTCGTGGTGCCCCGACTTTCTAGTTAATTATCTACCTGATTAGCTTAATCAGGTAATATTAATTACAGAGAAATGATTTTATAGAATAGCATGTCATATCACTTAATCCGGCATAGCCAAAGACACGACATTATCTTGTCGTGTTTTGTTTCCGGATTCAGTCTTGGAATAGCCTGGTGCGATGAACACAGCAGGGTTCATAGCAACAGGAACCATTCTAAGAGGGGTTAGGGGAGGATGGGGAAGTTAAATGGTGTCACGCAAGGGGGAAGATCTTCATCAACAAACGTCACTGGAAGTTCCACTCCTAAATTGAAACCCGGGAGGCCTGGGCAGTGGTGGGAACGCTGCTCCTCTCCCTGCCTGTATCCCAAAAGGCACCCTATATGGGGTGGCAGGTAGCCTAGTGGTTCGAGCGATGGGCCAGTAACCGAAAGGTTGCTGGATCAAATCCCTCTGACAAAGGTAAAAATATGTCTTTCTGCCCCTGAACAAGGCAGTTAACCCACTGTTCCCCAGTAGCCCGTCATTGTAAATAAGAATGTATTCTTATTAACTAACTTTCCTAGTTAAATAAAGAATTACATTTAAATAGGGCTTCGGTCAAAAGTAGTCATAATAGAGGGAATAGGGTGCGATTTGGGACACAGCCAAAGAAAGGAACAGCCAGCTACCAAGATAGATACACCTGTGATACAGAGCGTAGCCAGAGTGGATTGTAATTAAAGACAATGACAGGGGACTTGTGTCTTTCGGTGACACAGTAATTCACTGGCACCTAATTCAACCGGTGACTGTAGCGTCTAATTCTGCAGGCTGAACATGTCGTCAGGCGCTCCTCTGTTTAATCATGCGTGGGCCCTGGGTTCACGCACAAGGACAGAGACGCAAACACACATTAGGACAAATTCAGAGAGGTGACATGGAAGACTGATTACTTTGCAATGGATATGCAGCAGGAACACTACTGTAATATAGCAGGTGTATAATGGATATGCAGCAGGAACACTACTGTAATATAGCTGGTGTATAATGGATATGCAGCAGGAACACTACTGTAATATAGCTGGTGTATAATGGATATGCAGCAGGAACACTACTGTAATATAGCTGGTGTATAATGGATATGCAGCAGGAACACTACTGTAATATAGCTGGTGTATAATGGATATGCAGCAGGAACACTACTGTAATATAGCTGGTGTATAATGGATATGCAGCAGGAACACTACTGTAATATAGCTGGTGTATAATGGATATGCAGCAGGAACACTACTGTAATATAGCTGGTGTATAATGGATATGCAGCAGGAACACTACTGTAATATAGCTGGTGTATAATGGATATGCAGCAGGAACACTACTGTAATATAGCTGGTGTATAATGGATATGCAGCAGGAACACTACTGTAATATAGCTGGTGTATAATGGATATGCAGCAGGAACACTACTGTAATATAGCTGGTTTATAATGGATATGCAGCAGGAACACTACTGTAATATAGCTGGTGTATAATGGATATGCAGCAGGAACACTACTGTAATATAGCTGGTGTATAATGGATATGCAGCAGGAACACTACTGTAATATAGCTGGTGTATAATGGATATGCAGCAGGAACACTACTGTAATATAGCTGGTGTATAATGGATATGCAGCAGGAACACTACTGTAATATAGCTGGTGTATAATGGATATGCAGCAGGAACACTACTGTAATATAGCTGGTGTATAATGGATATGCAGCAGGAACACTACTGTAATATAGCTGGTGTATAATGGATATGCAGCAGGAACACTACTGTAATATAGCTGGTGTATAATGGATATGCAGCAGGAACACTACTGTAATATAGCTGGTGTATAATGGATATGCAGCAGGAACACTACTGTAATATAGCTGGTGTATAATGGATATGCAGCAGGAACACTACTGTAATATAGCTGGTTTATAATGGATATGCAGCAGGAACACTACTGTAATATAGCTGGTGTATAATGGATATGCAGCAGGAACACTACTGTAATATAGCTGGTGTATAATGGATATGCAGCAGGAACACTACTGTAATATAGCTGGTGTATAATGGATATGCAGCAGGAACACTACTGTAATATAGCTGGTGTATAATGGATATGCAGCAGGAACACTACTGTAATATAGCTGGTGTATAATGGATATGCAGCAGGAACACTACTGTAATATAGCAGGTGTATAATGGATATGCAGCAGGAACACTACTGTAATATAGCTGGTGTATAATGGATATGCAGCAGGAACACTACTGTAATATAGCTGGTGTATAATGGATATGCAGCAGGAACACTACTGTAATATAGCTGGTGTATAATGGATATGCAGCAGGAACACTACTGTAATATAGCTGGTGTATAATGGATATGCAGCAGGAACACTACTGTAATATAGCTGGTGTATAATGGATATGCAGCAGGAACACTACTGTAATATAGCTGGTGTATAATGGATATGCAGCAGGAACACTACTGTAATATAGCTGGTGTATAATGGATATGCAGCAGGAACACTACTGTAATATAGCTGGTGTATAATGGATATGCAGCAGGAACACTACTGTAATATAACTGGTGTATAATGGATATGCAGCAGGAACACTACTGTAATATAGCTGGTGTATAATGGATATGCAGCAGGAACACTACTGTAATATAGCTGGTGTATAATGGATATGCAGCAGGAACACTACTGTAATATAGCTGGTGTATAATGGATATGCAGCAGGAACACTACTGTAATATAGCTGGTGTATATTGGATATGCAGCAGGAACACTACTGTAATATAGCTGGTGTATAATGGATATGCAGCAGGAACACTACTGTAATATAGCTGGTGTATAATGGATATGCAGCAGGAACACTACTGTAATATAGCTGGTGTATAATGGATATGCAGCAGGAACACTACTGTAATATAGCTGGTGTATAATGGATATGCAGCAGGAACACTACTGTAATATAGCTGGTGTATAATGGATATGCAGCAGGAACACTACTGTAATATAGCTGGTGTATAATGGATATGCAGCAGGAACACTACTGTAATATAGCTGGTGTATAATGGATATGCAGCAGGAACACTACTGTAATATAGCTGGTGTATAATGGATATGCAGCAGGTACACTACTGTAATATAGCTGGTGTATAATGGATATACAGCAGGAACACTACTGTAATATAGCGGGTGTATAATGGATATGCAGCAGGAACACTACTGTAATATAGCTGGTGTATAATGGATATGCAGCAGGAACACTACTGTAATATAGCTGGTGTATAATGGATATGCAGCAGGAACACTACTGTAATATAGCTGGTGTATAATGGATATGCAGCAGGAACACTACTGTAATATAGCTGGTGTATAATGGATATGCAGCAGGAACACTACTGTAATATAGCTGGTGTATAATGGATATGCAGCAGGAACACTACTGTAATATAGCTGGTGTATAATGGATATGCAGCAGGAACACTACTGTAATATAGCTGGTGTATATTGGATATGCAGCAGGATGATGGAGAAGATAAAATTACTTGACCTGTCTCCTCTTTCCCTTCAAGACATTGACAGTGGATGGGGATACCTCTAGTGGTTACTATGGGGATACCTGTAGTGGTTACTATGGTTGTGGTGATGCCTCTAGTAGTTACTATGGTTGTGGTGATACCTCTAGTGGTTACTATGGTTGTGGTGATACCTCTAGTGGTTACTATGGTGGTGGTGATACCTCTAGTGGTTACTATGGTGGTGGTGATACCTCTAGTGGTTACTATGGTTGTGGTGATACCTCTAGTGGTTACTATGGTTGTGGTGATACCTCTAGTGGTTACTATGGTTGTGGTGATACCTCTAGTGGTTACCATGGTTGTGGTGATACCTCTAGTGGTTACTATGGTTGTGGGGATACCTCTAGTGGTTACTATTGTTGTGGTGATACCTCTAGTGGTTACTATGGTTGTGGGGATACCTCTAGTGGTTACCATGGCTGTGGTGATACCTCGAGTGGTTACTATGGCTGTGGTGAGACCTCTAGTGGTTACTATGGTTGTGGTGATACCTCTGATGGTTACTATGGTTGTGGTGATACCTCGAGTGGTTACTATGGCTGTGGTGAGACCTCTAGTGGTTACTATGGTTGTGGTGATACCTCTGATGGTTACTATGGTTGTGGTGATACCTCTAGTGGTTACTATGGTTGTGGTGATACCTCTAGTGGTTACTATGGTTGTGGTGATACCTCTAGTGGTTACCATGGTTGTGGTGATACCTCTAGTGGTTACTATGGTTGTGGGGATACCTCTAGTGGTTACTATGGTTGTGGTGATACCTCTAGTGGTTACTATGGTTGTGGGGATACCTCTAGTGGTTACCATGGCTGTGGTGATACCTCGAGTGGTTACTATGGCTGTGGTGAGACCTCTAGTGGTTACTATGGTTGTGGTGATACCTCTGATGGTTACTATGGTTGTGGTGATACCTCTAGTGGTTACTATGGTTGTGGTGATGCCTCTAGTGGTTACCATGGTTGTGGTGATACCTCTAGTGGTTACTATGGTTGTGGTGATGCCTCTAGTGGTTACTATGGTTGTGGTGATACCTCTAGTGGTTACCATGGTTGTGGTGATACCTCTGATGGTTACTATGGTGGTGGTGATGCCTCTAGTGGTTACTATGGTTGTGGTGATGCCTCTAGTGGTTACCATGGTTGTGGTGATACCTCTAGTGGTTACTATGGTTGTGGGGATACCTCTAGTGGTCACTATGGTTGTGGTGATGCCTCTAGTGGTTACTATGGTTGTGGTGATGCCTCTAGTGGTTACTATGGTGGTGGTGATATCTCTAGTGGTTACTATGGTTGTGGTGATGCCTCTAGTGGTTACTATGGTTGTGGTGATATCTCTAGTGGTTACTATGGTGGTGGTGATGCCTCTAGTGGTTACTATGGTTGTGGTGATATCTCTAGTGGTTACTATGGTGGTGGTGATGCCTCTAGTGGTTACTATGGTTGTGGTGATATCTCTAGTGGTTACTATGGTTGTGGGGATACCTCTAGTGGTTACTATGGTTGTGGTGATATCTCTAGTGGTTACTATGGTGGTGGTGATGCCTCTAGTGGTTACTATGGTTGTGGGGATACCTCTAGTGGTTACTATGGTTGTGGTGATACCTCTAGTGGTTACTATGGTTGTGGTGATGCCTCTAGTGGTTACTATGGTTGTGGTGATACCTCTAGTGGTTACTATGGTGGTGGTGATGCCTCTAGTGGTTACTATGGTTGTGGTGATATCTCTAGTGGTTACTATGGTTGTGGTGATATCTCTAGTGGTTACTATGGTGGTGGTGATGCCTCTAGTGGTTACTATGGTTGTGGTGATATCTCTAGTGGTTACTATGGTGGTGGTGATGCCTCTAGTGGTTACTATGGTTGTGGTGATATCTCTAGTGGTTACTATGGTTGTGGGGATACCTCTAGTGGTTACTATGGTTGTGGTGATATCTCTAGTGGTTACTATGGTGGTGGTGATGCCTCTAGTGGTTACTATGGTTGTGGGGATACCTCTAGTGGTTACTATGGTTGTGGTGATACCTCTAGTGGTTACTATGGTTGTGGTGATGCCTCTAGTGGTTACTATGGTTGTGGTGATACCTCTAGTGGTTACTATGGTGGTGGTGATGCCTCTAGTGGTTACTATGGTTGTGGTGATATCTCTAGTGGTTACTATGGTTGTGGTGATATCTCTAGTGGTTACTATGGTGGTGGTGATATCTCTAGTGGTTACTATGGTTGTGGTGATGCCTCTAGTGGTTACTATGGTTGTGGTGATACCTCTAGTGGTTACTATGGTTGTGGTGATGCCTCTAGTGGTTACTATGGTTGTGGTGATACCTCTAGTGGTTACTATGGTTGTGGTGATTCCTCTAGTGGTTACTATGGTTGTGGTGATGCCTCTAGTGGTTACCATGGTGGTGGTGATGCCTCTAGTGGTTACTATGGTTGTGGTGTGGATGAGAGCAGATGTGAAGAGAGGCAGATAGAAGGTACCTGTTTTATTGGAGATCCAGAGGATGACTTCTGATGATTTGTAAGTCGAATTCCCCACTGCTACAGTCAGAGGAATCTGCCACTGTAGACTAGAGGGGATAGGTGGGGGGGATAGGTGGGAGGGGGGGAGAGAGAGAGAGAGAGAGAGAGAGAGAGAGGGGTGTTTTAAACCAGTTTAAAAGAAAACAATTTGCTAAATTTCAGCACACTATTAAAGTACGGATGATCAGATAAAGTGATGCAGTACCAAGCAGAATAATAATGAAACCAAGATGACTCCTCTCCTCTCCCCGTCTCCCTTTATCTCTCTCTTCTTCCCTCTCTCTCTCTTGCTCCCCCTCTCTCTCTCTTGCTCCTCCTCTCCCACTCTACCCCTCTCTCTCTCGCTCCCCCCTCTCTCTCCATCCTCTCCCCTCTCTCTCTCTCTCTCTCTCTCTCTCTCTCTCTCTCTCTCTCTCTCTCTCTCTCTCTCTCTCTCTCTCTCTCTCCCCCTCTCTCTCTTCTTCCCTCTCTCTCTCTTGCTCCCCCCCTCTCTCTCTTGCTCCCCCTCTCTCTCTCTTGCTCCCCCTCTCTCTCTCTCTTGCTCCCCCTCTCTCTCTCTCTTGCTCCCCCTCTCCCCCCTCTACCTCTCTCTCTCTCTCTCTCTCTCTATCCCCCTAACTTTTCCTCTCTCTCTCTCTGTCCAGGGGATTGGATTTTCTCAATCTAAAGGGGCTGTGACCCTCGTTGAATAACTAAGGACTGGCTGGCCAACTGACGAGACATATAGAAGATGACTGTTAACTAAGGACTGGCTGGCCAACTGACGAGACATATAGAAGATGACTGTTAACTAAGGACTGGCTGGCCAACTGACGAGACTTATAGAAGATGACTGTTAACTAAGGACTGGCTGGCCAACTGACGAGACATATAGAAGATGACTGTTAACTAAGGACTGGCTGGCCAACTGACGAGACATATAGAAGATGACTGTTAACTAAGGACTGGCTGGCCAACTGATGAGACATATAGAAGATGACTGTTAACTAAGGACTGGCTGGCCAACTGATGAGACATATAGAAGATGACTGTTAACTAAGGACTGGCTGGCCAACTGATGAGACATATAGAAGATGACTGTTAACTAAGGACTGGCTGGCCAACTGATGAGACATATAGAAGATGACTGTTAACTAAGGACTGGCTGGCCAACTGATGAGACTTATAGAAGATGACTGTTAACTAAGGACTGGCTGGCCAACTGATGAGACATATAGAAGATGACTGTTAACTAAGGACTGGCTGGCCAACTGATGAGACATATAGAAGATGACTGTTAACTAAGGACTGGCTGGCCAACTGATGAGACATATAGAAGGTGACTGTTAACTAAGGACTGGCTGGCCAACTGATGAGACATATAGAAGATGACTGTTAACTAAGGACTGGCTGGCCAACTGATGAGACATATAGAAGATGACTGTTAACTAAGGACTGGCTGGCCAACTGATGAGACATATAGAAGGTGACTGTTAACTAAGGACTGGCTGGCCAACTGATGAGACATATAGAAGATGACTGTTAACTAAGGACTGGCTGGCCAACTGATGAGACATATAGAAGATGACTGTTAACTAAGGACTGGCTGGCCAACTGATGAGACATATAGAAGATGACTGTTAACTAAGGACTGGCTGGCCAACTGACGAGACATATAGAAGATGACTGTTAACTAAGGACTGGCTGGCCAACTGATGAGACATATAGAAGATGACTGTTAACTAAGGACTGGCTGGCCAACTGACGAGACATATAGAAGATGACTGTTAACTAAGGACTGGCTGGCCAACTGACGAGACATATAGAAGATGACTGTTAACTAAGGACTGGCTGGCCAACTGATGAGACATATAGAAGATGACTGTTAACTAAGGACTGGCTGGCCAACTGACGAGACATATAGAAGATGACTGTTAACTAAGGACTGGCTGGCCAACTGACGAGACATATAGAAGATGACTGTTAACTAAGGACTGGCTGGCCAACTGATGAGACATAGAAGATGACTGTTAACTAAGGACTGGCTGGCCAACTGATGAGACATATAGAAGATGACTGTTAACTAAGGACTGGCTGGCCAACTGATGAGACATATAGAAGATGACTGTTAACTAAGGACTGGCTGGCCAACGGATGAGACATATAGAAGATGACTGTTAACTAAGGACTGGCTGGCCAACTGATGAGACATATAGAAGATGACTGTTAACTAAGGACTGGCTGGCCAACTGATGAGACATATAGAAGATGACTGTTAACTAAGGACTGGCTGGCCAACTGACGAGACATATAGAAGATGACTGTTAACTAAGGACTGGCTGGCCAACTGACGAGACATATAGAAGATGACTGTTAACTAAGGACTGGCTGGCCAACTGATGAGACATATAGAAGATGACTGTTAACTAAGGACTGGCTGGCCAACTGACGAGACATATAGAAGATGACTGTTAACTAAGGACTGGCTGGCCAACTGATGAGACATATAGAAGATGACTGTTAACTAAGGACTGGCTGGCCAACTGACGAGACATATAGAAGATGACTGTTAACTAAGGACTGGCTGGCCAACTGATGAGACATATAGAAGATGACTGTTAACTAAGGACTGGCTGGCCAACTGATGAGACATAGAAGATGACTGTTAACTAAGGACTGGCTGGCCAACTGATGAGACATATAGAAGATGACTGTTAACTAAGGACTGGCTGGCCAACTGACGAGACATATAGAAGATGACTGTTAACTAAGGACTGGCTGGCCAACTGATGAGACATATAGAAGATGACTGTTAACTAAGGACTGGCTGGCCAACTGACGAGACATATAGAAGATGACTGTTAACTAAGGACTGGCTGGCCTCCCAAATTACATCGTATTCCATATTAGGGGGTTCAGACCCATGACATGTTACATTAAGGGCTTCAGATCCATGACAGGTTACATCCTGATTTCAGGATCTCTGTACCCTTACAACCCCCCCTCCCCTTCTGTTAGCTGCCATCTCTGATTACCTCCATCAACAGGTCGTCCATGTCAGGGTGGAGGGACGTGACTCGGAGGACCAACCACTGAGCAATTAAGTCCTACATCTTTCTCACACAGACAGACAGACAGACAGACAGACAGACAGGCAGGCAGGCAGGCAGGCAGGCAGGCAGGCAGGCAGGCAGGCAGGCAGGCAGGCAGGCAGGCAGGCAGGCAGGCAGGCAGACAGACAGACAGACAGACAGACAGACAGACAGACAGACAGACAGACAGACAGACAGACAGACAGACAGACAGACAGACAGACAGACAGACAGACAGACAGACAGACAGACAGACAGACAGACAGACAGACAGACAGACAGACAGACAGAGCGGGAGGACTGAGCAAATGAACTATTTTTGTTATCTAAGAGATGGAGGGAGGGGAACCTGGTGTGCCTCTGTCTGAAGTATCTATTGTTCAGCTCCTAACAACCATAATTAAGTTGATTTGATTACTTAATTACGTTGATTATCCGGTTTGATGAAACCAGATGCCTGTGGGGTCAGTGCATTCTGAATATAACAGGGATCACGATCAAGAGAGCAGCCTGGTCTCATAGACGAGATGTAACATAGTAAATTTAAATCCGACATGCTCAGATTAGTATGATGTGTTACGTTTGGTATGGTTACATAAGACTTACTTAAGGCAAAAAACTAAAGATGGGTGGTTGGTCAGGGTGGATGGGTGGGCGTATAACGCCAACGTCTAGCAGACCAAAGGTTACATGTTCCAATCTCATCACGGACAACTTTAGCATTTTAGCTAATTAGCCACTTTTGAACTACTTACTACTTTTTAGCTACTTTGCAACTACTTAGCATGTTAGCTAACCCTTCCCCTAACCTTAAACCATTTAGCTAACCCTTCCCCTAACCTTAAACCATTTAGCTAACCCTTCCCCCAACATTAAACCATTTAGCTAACCCTTCCCCTAACCTTAACCCATTTAGCTAACCCTTCCCCTAACCTTAACCCATTTAGCTAACCCTTCCTCTAATCCTTCCCCTAACCTTAAACCATTTAGCTAACCCTTCCCCTAACCCTTCCCCTAACCTTAAACCATTTAGCTAACCCTTCCTATAATCCTTCCCCTAACCTTAAACGATTTAGCTAACCCTCCCCTAACCCTTCCCCTAACCTTAAACCATTTAGCTAACCCTTCCTCTAATCCTTCCCCTAACCTTAAACCATTTAGCTAACCCTTCCCCTAACCTTAAACCATTTAGCTAACCCTTCCCCTAACCTTAACCCATTTAGCTAACCCTTCCCCTAACCTTAAACCATTTAGCTAACCCTTCCCCTAACCTTAACCCATTTAGCTAACACTTCCCCTAACCTTAACCCATTTAGCTAACCCTTCCCCTAACCTTAACCCATTTAGCTAACCCTTCCCCTAACCTTAAACCATTTAGCCAACCCTTCCTCCAATACAAAATGGCATTCGTAACATATCATACATTTGCAAATTCGTACCATATTGTACATTAAGCAAATGTGTAACATATCATATGACATGCAATTTGTAACATATCAAATATGAAATGGATGATGGACATCCACAAATTAATACATACCATACGAACCGTAACACATCATACTAAATGGAGTGTTGGATTTACGTACCGAATAATACAAAATGCTCTGAGACCAGGTTGGTGAATAAGATCATCTGTCACGCCACAGAATGAGTAATGCACCCTAATACAAACCCTAATACTAACCCTAATACCAACATGTAGTTAATCAATCATCAAACCTAGACCTGATACCAACATGTAGTTAATCTATCATCAAACCTAGACCTGATACCAACATGTAGTTAATCTATTATCAAACCTAGACCTGATACCAACATGTAGTTAATCTATCATCAAACATAGACCTGATACCAACATGTAGTTAATAGATCATCAAACCTAGACCTAATACCAACATGTAGTTAATATATTATCAAACCTAGACCTAATACCAACATGTAGTTAATCTATCATCAAACCTAGACCTGATACCAACATGTAGTTAATCTATTATCAAACCTAGACCTAATACCAACATGTAGTTAATCTATCATCAAACCTAGACCTGATACCAACATGTAGTTAATCTATTATCAAACCTAGACCTAATACCAACATGTAGTTAATCTATTATCAAACCTAGACCTAATACCAACATGTAGTTAATCTATTATCAAACCTGGACCTGATACCAACATGTAGTTAATAGATCATCAAACCTAGACCTAATACCAACATGTAGTTAATAGATCATCAAACCTAGACCTAATACCAACATGTAGTTAATCTATCATCAAACCTAGACCTGATACCAACATGTAGTTAATCTATTATCAAACCTAGACCTGATACCAACATGTAGTTAATCTATTATCAAACCTAGACCTGATACCAACATGTAGTTAATAGATCATCAAACCTAGACCTAATACCAACATGTAGTTAATCTATTATCAAACCTAGACCTGATACCAACATGTAGTTAATCTATTATCAAACCTAGACCTGATACCAACATGTAGTTAATAGATCATCAAACCTAGACCTAATACCAACATGTAGTTAATCTATCATCAAACCTAGACCTGATACCAACATGTAGTTAATATATCATCAAACCTAGACCTAATACCAACATGTAGTTAATCTATTATCAAACCTAGACCTAATACCAACATGTAGTTAATCTATTATCAAACCTAGACCTGATACCAACATGTAGTTAATATATTATCAAACCTAGACCTGATACCAACATGTAGTTAATAGATCATCAAACCTAGACCTGATACCAACATGTAGTTAATCTATTACCAAACCTAGACCTAATACCAACATGTAGTTAATCTATTATCAAACCTAGACCTAATACCAACATGTAGTTAATCTATTATCAAACCTAGACCTAATACCAACATGTAGTTAATCTATTATCAAACCTAGACCTAATACCAACATGTAGTTAATCTATTATCAAACCTAGACCTGATACCAACATGTAGTTAATAGATCATCAAACCTAGACCTGATACCAACATGTAGTTAATCTATTATCAAACCTAGACCTGATACCAACATGTAGTTAATCTATTATCAAACCTAGACCTGATACCAACATGTAGTTAATCTATTATCAAACCTAGACCTGATACCAACATGTAGTTAATCTATTATCAAACCTAGACCTAATACCAACATGTAGTTAATCTATTATCAAACCTAGACCTGATACCAACATGTAGTTAATCTATTATCAAACCTAGACCTAATACCAACATGTAGTTAATCTATTATCAAACCTAGACCTGATACCAACATGTAGTTAATCTATTATCAAACCTAGACCTGATGCCAACATGTAGTTAATCTATTATCAAACCTAGACCTGATACCAACATGTAGTTAATCTATTATCAAACCTAGACCTGATACCAACATGTAGTTAATCTATTATCAAACCTAGACCTGATACCAACATGTAGTTAATCTATTATCAAACCTAGACCTAATACCAACATGTAGTTAATCTATCATCAAACCTAGACCTGATACCAACATGTAGTTAATAGATCATCAAACCTAGACCTAATACCAACATGTAGTTAATAGATCATCAAACCTAGACCTAATACCAACATGTAGTTAATCTATTATCAAACCTAGACCTGATACCAACATGTAGTTAATCTATTATCAAACCTAGACCTGATACCAACATGTAGTTAATCTATTATCAAACCTAGACCTGATACCAACATGTAGTTAATCTATTATCAAACCTAGACCTAATACCAACATGTAGTTAATATATTATCAAACCTAGACCTGATACCAACATGTAGTTAATCTATTATCAAACCTAGACCTGATACCAACATGTAGTTAATATATTATCAAACCTAGACCTAATACCAACATGTAGTTAATCTATTATCAAACCTAGACCTAATACCAACATGTAGAGAAGCAACAATCCAGCGTTTCATACATAGTGAGGATGTTATCATTAGAATGAAGGGCAGCCATATTATCATAACCAGTCACAGAACTGGTGGTGATGACATAGAAATATTGTTTAAAAAATATATTTTAAATATGGCTGAATAATTGGGGGGAAACTGTGAATAAAATGACATAACAGTGTTTTTGGCGAGGATAGAGAGAAAGGGTTGTGCAAGGCAAACACTTACACATTTATCTGGGGCAAAGCCTGCTTTTCCCTTGAAGAAACACATTTCCATTACACAGCTGTGTTAGAGGAAGAACTAAGTACTGGTCTCCAAGCCTGTTCATTCCCTCTGATTACTGTATGAGGAACCAGGAGGAACAATCCTCTGAGTACTGTGTGATTAACCAGGAGGAACAATCCTCTGATTACTGTATGATTAACCAGGAGGAACAATCCTCTGATTACTGTATGATTAACCAGGAGGAACAATCCTCTGATTACTGTGTGATTCCTTAACCAGGAGGAAAAATCCTCTGATTACTGTATGATTAACCAGGAGGAACAATCCTCTGAGTACTGTATGATTAACCAGGAGGACCAATCCTCTGAGTACTGTGTGATTAACCAGGAGGAACAATCCTCTGATTACTGTATGATTAACCAGGAGGAACAATCCTCTGATTACTGTATGATTAACCAGGAGGAACAATCCTCTGATTACTGTATGATTAACCAGGAGGAACAATCCTCTGATTACTGTATGATTAACCAGGAGGAACAATCCTCTGATTACTGTATGATTAACCAGGAGGAACAATCCTCTGGTTACTGTATGATTAACCAGGAGGAACAATCCTCTGATTACTGTGTGATTCCCTAACCAGGAGGAACAATCCTCTGATTACTGTATGATTAACCAGGAGGATCAATCCTCTGATTACTGTGTGATTAACCAGGAGGAACAATCCTCTGATTACTGTGTGATTAACCAGGAGGAACAATCCTCTGATTACTGTGTGATTAACCAGGAGGAACAATCCTCTGATTACTGTGTGATTAACCAGGAGGAACAATCCTCTGATTACTGTATGATTCCCTAACCAGGAGGAACAATCCTCTGATTACTGTATGATTAACCAGGAGGATCAATCCTCTGATTACTGTATGATTAACCAGGAGGAACAATCCTCTGATTACTGTATGATTAACCAGGAGGAACAATCCTCTGAGTACTGTATGATTAACCAGGAGGAACAATCCTCTGATTACTGTATGATTAACCAGGAGGAACAATCCTCTGATTACTGTATGAGGAACCAGGATGAACAATCCTCTGATTACTGTATGATTAACCAGGAGGAACAATCCTCTGAGTACTGTATGAGGAACCAGGAGGAACAATCCTCTGAGTACTGTATGATTAACCAGGAGGAACAATCCTCTGATTACTGTATGAGGAACCAGGAGGAACAATCCTCTGAGTACTGTATGATTAACCAGGAGGAACAATCCTCTGATTACTGTGTGAGTAACCAGGAGGAACAATCCTCTGATTACTGTATGATTCCCTAACCAGGAGGAACAATCATCTGGTTACTGTATGATTAACCAGGAGGAACAATCCTCTGAGTACTGTATGATTAACCAGGAGGAACAATCCTCTGATTACTGTATGATTAACCAGGAGGAACAATCCTCTGATTACTGTATGATTAATCAGGAGGAACAATCCTCTGATTACTGTATGATTAACCAGGAGGAACAATCCTCTGATTACTGTGTGAGTAACCAGGAGGAACAATCCTCTGATTACTGTATGATTAACCAGGAGGAACAATCCTCTGAGTACTGTATGAGGAACCAGGAGGAACAATCCTCTGAGTACTGTATGATTAACCAGGAGGAACAATCCTCTGATTACTGTATGAGGAACCAGGAGGAACAATCCTCTGAGTACTGTATGATTAACCAGGAGGAACAATCCTCTGATTACTGTGTGAGTAACCAGGAGGAACAATCCTCTGATTACTGTATGATTAACCAGGAGGAACAATCCTCTGATTACTGTATGATTCCCTAACCAGGAGGAACAATCCTCTGATTACTGTATGATTAACCAGGAGGAACAATCCTCTGATTACTGTGTGATTAACCAGGAGGAACAATCCTCTGATTACTGTATGATTAACCAGGAGGAACAATCCTCTGATTACTGTGTGATTAACCAGGAGGAACAATCCTCTGATTACTGTGTGATTAACCAGGAGGAACAATCCTCTGATTACTGTATGAGTAACCAGGAGGACCAACCCTCTGATTACTGTGTGAGTAACCAGGAGGAACAATCCTCTGATTACTGTGTGAGTAACCAGGAGGAACAATCCTCTGATTACTGTATGAGTAACCATGAGGAACAATCCTCTGATTACTGTGTGAGGAGGGCAGGAGGAACAATCCTCTGATTACTGTATGAGTAACCAGGAGGAACAATCCTCTGATTACTGTGTGAGGAACCAGGAGGAACAATCCTCTGATTACTGTATGATTAACCAGGAGGAACAATCCTCTGATTACTGTTTGATTAACCAGGAGGAACAATCCTCTGATTACTGTATGATTAACCAGGAGGAACAATCCTCTGAGTACTGTGTGATTAACCAGGAGGAACAATCCTCTGAGTACTGTGTGATTAACCAGGAGGAACAATCCTCTGATTACTGTATGAGTAACCAGGAGGAACAATCCTCTGATTACTGTATGATTAACCAGGAGGAACAATCCTCTGAGTACTGTGTGATTAACCAGGAGGAACAATCCTCTGAGTACTGTGTGATTAACCAGGAGGAACAATCCTCTGATTACTGTGTGATTAACCAGGAGGAACAATCCTCTGATTACTGTATGAGGAACAAGGAGGAACAATCCTCTGATTACTGTGTGATTAACCAGGAGGAACAATCCTCTGACTACTGTATGATTAACCAGGAGGAACAATCCTCTGATTACTGTGTGATTAACCAGGAGGAACAATCCTCTGATTACTGTGTGATTAACCAGGAGGAACAATCTTCTGATTACTGTGTGATTAACCAGGAGGACCAATCCTCTGATTACTGTATGATTAACCAGGAGGAACAATCCTCTGATTACTGTATGAGGAACCAGGAGGAACAATCCTCTGATTACTGTATGAGGAACCAGGAGGAACAATCCTCTGATTACTGTATGAGGAACCAGCAGGAACAATCCTCTGATTACTGTGTGATTAACCAGGGGGAACAATCCTCTGAGTACTGTATGAGTAACCTGGAGGAACAATCTTCTGAGTACTGTGTGATTAACCAGGAGGAACAATCCTCTGATTACTGTATGAGTAACCAGGAGGAACAATCCTCTGAGTACTGTGTGATTAACCAGGAGGAACAATCCTCTGATTACTGTATGATTAACCAGGAGGAACAATCCTCTGAGTACTGTATGAGGAACCAGGAGGAACAATCCTCTGATTACTGTGTGATTAACCAGGAGGAACAATCCTCTGATTACTGTGTGATTAACCAGGAGGAACAATCCTCTGATTACTGTATGAGGAACCAGGAGGAACAATCCTCTGATTACTGTATGATTAACCAGGAGGAACAATCCTCTGATTACTGTATGATTAACAAGGAGGAACAATCCTCTGATTACTGTATGAGTAACCAGGAGGAACAATCCTCTGAGTACTGTGTGATTAACCAGGAGGAGCAATCCTCTGATCACTGTATGATTAACCAGGAGGAACAATCCTCTGATCACTGTATGATTAACCAGGAGGAACAATCCTCTGATTACTGTATGATTAACCAGGAGGAACAATCCTCTGAGTACTGTGTGATTAACCAGGAGGAACAATCCTCTGATTACTGTATGATTAACCAGGAGGAACAATCCTCTGATTACTGTGTGAGTAACCAGGAGGAACAATCCTCTGATTACTGTATGATTAACCAGGAGGAACAATCCTCTGATTACTGTGTGAGTAACCAGGAGGAACAATCCTCTGATTACGGTATGAGTAACCAGGAGGAACAATCCTCTGATTACTGTATGATTAACCAGGAGGAACAATCCTCTGATTACTGTGTGAGTAACCAGGAGGAACAATCCTCTGATTACTGTATGACTAACCAGGAGGAACAATCCTCTGATTACTGTGTGATTAACCAGGAGGAACAATCCTCTGATTACTGTATGATTAACCAGGAGGAACAATCCTCTGATTACTGTGTGATTAACCAGGAGGAACAATCCTCTGATTACTGTATGATTAACCAGGAGGAACAATCCTCTGATTACTGTATGATTAACCAGGAGGAACAATCCTCTGATTACTGTATGAGGAACCAGGAGGAACAATCCTCTGATTACTGTATGATTAACCAGGAGGAACAATCCTCTGATTACTGTATGATTAACAAGGAGGAACAATCCTCTGATTACTGTATGAGTAACCAGGAGGAACAATCCTCTGAGTACTGTGTGATTAACCAGGAGGAACAATCCTCTGATCACTGTATGATTAACCAGGAGGAACAATCCTCTGATCACTGTATGATTAACCAGGAGGAACAATCCTCTGATTACTGTATGATTAACCAGGAGGAACAATCCTCTGAGTACTGTGTGATTAACCAGGAGGAACAATCCTCTGATTACTGTATGATTAACCATGAGGAACAATCCTCTGATTACTGTGTGAGTAACCAGGAGGAACAATCCTCTGATTACTGTATGATTAACCAGGAGGAACAATCCTCTGATTACTGTGTGAGTAACCAGGAGGAACAATCCTCTGATTACGGTATGAGTAACCAGGAGGAACAATCCTCTGATTACTGTATGATTAACCAGGAGGAACAATCCTCTGATTACTGTGTGAGTAACCAGGAGGAACAATCCTCTGATTACTGTATGACTAACCAGGAGGAACAATCCTCTGATTACTGTGTGATTAACCAGGAGGAACAATCCTCTGATTACTGTATGATTAACCAGGAGGAACAATCCTCTGATTACTGTGTGATTAACCAGGAGGAACAATCCTCTGATTACTGTATGATTAACCAGGAGGAACAATCCTCTGATTACTGTATGATTAACCAGGAGGAACAATCCTCTGATTACTGTATGAGGAACCAGGAGGAACAATCCTCTGAGTACTGTATGATTAACCAGGAGGAACAATCCTCTGATTACTGTATGAGGAACCAGGAGGAACAATCCTCTGATTACTGTATGATTAACCAGGAGGAACAATCCTCTGATTACTGTATGATTAACCAGGAGGACCAACCCTCTGATTACTGTGTGATTAACCAGGAGGAACAATCCTCTGATTACTGTATGATTAACCAGGAGGAACAATCCTCTGAGTACTGTGTGATTAACCAGGAGGAACAATCCTCTGATTACTGTGTGATTAACCAGGAGGAACAATCCTCTGATTACTGTATGAGTAACCAGGAGGAACAATCCTCTGATTACTGTGTGATTAACAAGGAGGAACAATCCTCTGATTACTGTGTGATTAACCAGGAGGAACAATCCTCTGATTACTGTATGAGTAACCAGGAGGAACAATCCTCTGATTACTGTGTGATTAACCAGGAGGAACAATCCTCTGATTACTGTGTGATTAACCTGGAGGAACAATCCTCTGATTACTGTGTGATTAACCAGGAGGAACAATCCTCTGATTACTGTATGAGTAACCAGGAGGAACAATCCTCTGATTACTGTATGATTAACCAGGAGGAACAATCCTCTGCTTACTGTATGAGGAACCAGGAGGAACAATCCTCTGAGTACTGTATGATTAACCAGGAGGAACAATCCTCTGATTACTGTATGAGGAACCAGGAGGAACAATCCTCTGATTACTGTATGATTAACCAGGAGGAACAATCCTCTGATTACCGTATGATTAACCAGGAGGACCAACCCTCTGATTACAGTGTGATTAACCAGGAGGACCAATCCTCTGATTACTGTATGATTAACCAGGAGGAACAATCCTCTGAGTACTGTGTGATTAGCCAGGAGGAACAATCCTCTGATTACTGTGTGATTAACCAGGAGGAACAATCCTCTGATTACTGTATGAGTAACCAGGAGGAACAATCCTCTGATTACTGTGTGATTAACAAGGAGGAACAATCCTCTGATTACTGTGTGATTAACCAGGAGGAACAATCCTCTGATTACTGTATGAGTAACCAGGAGGAACAATCCTCTGATTACTGTGTGATTAACCAGGAGGAACAATCCTCTGATTACTGTGTGATTAACCAGGAGGAACAATCCTCTGATTACTGTGTGATTAACCAGGAGGAACAATCCTCTGATTACTGTATGAGTAACCAGGAGGAACAATCCTCTGATTACTGTATGAGTAACCAGGAGGAACAATCCTCTGATTACTGTATGAGTAACCAGGAGGAACAATCCTCTGATTACTGTGTGATTAACCAGGAGGAACAATCCTCTGATTACTGTGTGATTAACCAGGAGGAACAATCCTCTGATTACTGTATGATTAACCAGGAGGAACAATCCTCTGATTACTGTGTGATTAACCAGGAGGAACAATCCTCTGATTACTGTATGATTAACCAGGAGGAACAATCCTCTGATTACTGTATGATTAACCAGGAGGAACAATCCTCTGATTACTGTATGAGGAACCAGGAGGAACAATCCTCTGAGTACTGTATGATTAACCAGGAGGAACAATCCTCTGATTACTGTATGAGGAACCAGGAGGAACAATCCTCTGATTACTGTATGATTAACCAGGAGGAACAATCCTCTGATTACTGTATGATTAACCAGGAGGACCAACCCTCTGATTACTGTGTGATTAACCAGGAGGAACAATCCTCTGATTACTGTATGATTAACCAGGAGGAACAATCCTCTGATTACTGTGTGAGTAACCAGGAGGAACAATCCTCTGATTACGGTATGAGTAACCAGGAGGAACAATCCTCTGATTACTGTATGATTAACCAGGAGGAACAATCCTCTGATTACTGTGTGAGTAACCAGGAGGAACAATCCTCTGATTACTGTATGACTAACCAGGAGGAACAATCCTCTGATTACTGTGTGATTAACCAGGAGGAACAATCCTCTGATTACTGTATGATTAACCAGGAGGAACAATCCTCTGATTACTGTGTGATTAACCAAGAGGAACAATCCTCTGATTACTGTATGCTTAACCAGGAGGAACAATCCTCTGATTACTGTATGATTAACCAGGAGGAACAATCCTCTGATTACTGTATGAGGAACCAGGAGGAACAATCCTCTGAGTACTGTATGATTAACCAGGAGGAACAATCCTCTGATTACTGTATGAGGAACCAGGAGGAACAATCCTCTGATTACTGTATGATTAACCAGGAGGAACAATCCTCTGATTACTGTATGATTAACCAGGAGGACCAACCCTCTGATTACTGTGTGATTAACCAGGAGGAACAATCCTCTGATTACTGTATGATTAACCAGGAGGAACAATCCTCTGAGTACTGTGTGATTAACCAGGAGGAACAATCCTCTGATTACTGTGTGATTAACCAGGAGGAACAATCCTCTGATTACTGTATGAGTAACCAGGAGGAACAATCCTCTGATTACTGTGTGATTAACAAGGAGGAACAATCCTCTGATTACTGTGTGATTAACCAGGAGGAACAATCCTCTGATTACTGTATGAGTAACCAGGAGGAACAA
Organism: Salvelinus alpinus; assembly: GCF_045679555.1. Classification (NCBI taxonomy): domain Eukaryota; kingdom Metazoa; phylum Chordata; class Actinopteri; order Salmoniformes; family Salmonidae; genus Salvelinus; species Salvelinus alpinus. The sequence goes on from NC_092096.1 coordinate 11,939,287, forward strand.
TCCTCTGATTACTGTGTGATTAACCAGGAGGAACAATCCTCTGATTACTGTGTGATTAACCTGGAGGAACAATCCTCTGATTACTGTGTGATTAACCAGGAGGAACAATCCTCTGATTACTGTATGAGTAACCAGGAGGAACAATCCTCTGATTACTGTATGATTAACCAGGAGGAACAATCCTCTGCTTACTGTATGAGGAACCAGGAGGAACAATCCTCTGAGTACTGTATGATTAACCAGGAGGAACAATCCTCTGATTACTGTATGAGGAACCAGGAGGAACAATCCTCTGATTACTGTATGATTAACCAGGAGGAACAATCCTCTGATTACTGTATGATTAACCAGGAGGACCAACCCTCTGATTACTGTGTGATTAACCAGGAGGAACAATCCTCTGATTACTGTATGATTAACCAGGAGGAACAATCCTCTGAGTACTGTGTGATTAACCAGGAGGAACAATCCTCTGATTACTGTGTGATTAACCAGGAGGAACAATCCTCTGATTACTGTATGAGTAACCAGGAGGAACAATCCTCTGATTACTGTGTGATTAACAAGGAGGAACAATCCTCTGATTACTGTATGAGTAACCAGGAGGAACAATCCTCTGATTACTGTATGAGTAACCAGGAGGAACAATCCTCTGATTACTGTGTGATTAACCAGGAGGAACAATCCTCTGATTACTGTGTGATTAACCAGGAGGAACAATCCTCTGATTACTGTGTGATTAACCAGGAGGAACAATCCTCTGATTACTGTATGAGTAACCAGGAGGAACAATCCTCTGATTACTGTATGAGTAACCAGGAGGAACAATCCTCTGATTACTGTATGAGTAACCAGGAGGAACAATCCTCTGATTACTGTGTGATTAACCAGGAGGACCAATCCTCTGATTACTGTGTGATTAACCAGGAGGAACAATCCTCTGAGTACTGTATGAGTAACCAGGAGGAACAATCCTCTGATTACTGTGTGATTAACCAGGAGGAACAATCCTCTGATTACTGTGTGAGTAACCAGGAGGAACAATCCTCAAGCAGCTAGCTGAATTACATAAGAGAAAAACCTGCGTTCCCAGTGGAGAGTTGAGCTGAGAGGTTTTAATACGTTCTGAACAGTAACAGCAGTGTGGCAGAGAGAAGAGGAGTCAGGCTTTGGTAACTGTTGAAGCTGGGACACAAATGACTTTGTAATTGTGGCTCTGTGACAAGATCCAGTTGGAGACTCAGCCTGTACTAAACTACCTCGTTTGACCAAACTGCTATGTAGTTAACTGTGATTCTATTTTGTCTGGTCTGGCCAGGGCTGTTCCGGTCTGGCCTGTCCCTCTAGTCTGGTCTGTCCCTCTAGTCTGGTCTGGACTGTCCCTCTAGTCTGGTCTGGACTGTCCCTCTAGTCTGGTCTGGTCTGTCCCTCTAGTCTGGTCTGGTCTGGACTGTCCCTCTAATCTGGTCTGGTCTGGTCTGTCCCTCTAGTCTGGTCTGGTCTGTCCCTGTAGTCTGGTCTGGTCTGGTCTGGACTGTCCCTCTAGTCTGGTCCGGTCTGGACTGTCCCTCTAATCTGGTCTGGTCTGGTCTGGTCTGTCCCTCTAGTCTGGTCTGGTCTGGACTGTCCCTATAATCTGGTCTGGTCTGGTCTGTCCCTCTAGTCTGGTCTGGTCTGTCCCTCTAGTCTGGTCTGGTCTGGACTGTCCCTCTAATCTGGTCCGGTCTGGACTGTCCCTCTAGTCTGGTCTGGTCTGTCCCTCTAGTCTGGTCTGGTCTGGTCTGGACTGTCCCTCTAGTCTGGTCCGGTCTGGACTGTCCCTCTAATCTGGTCTGGTCTGGTCTGTCCCTCTAGTCTGGTCTGGACTGTCCCTCTAGTCTGGTCTGGTCTGGTCTGTCCCTCTAGTCTGGTCTGGTCTGTCCCTCTAGTCTGGTCTGGTCTGTCCCTCTAGTCTGGTCTGGTCTGTCCCTCTAGTCTGGTCTGGTCTGTCCCTCTAGTCTGGTCTGGTCTGTCCCTCTAGTCTGGTCTGGTCTGTCCCTCTAGTCTGGTCTGGTCTGGTCTGTCCCTCTAGTCTGGTCTGGTCTGTCCCTCTAGTCTGGTCTGGTCTGTCCCTCTAGTCTGGTCTGGTCTGTCCCTCTCGTCTGGTCTAGTCTGGTCTGGTCTGTCCCTCTAGTCTGGTCTGGTCTGTCCCTCTAGTCTAGTCTGGTCTGGTCTGTCCCTCTAGTCTAGTCTGGTCTGGTCTGTCCCTCTAGTCTGGTCTGGTCTGGTCTGGACTGTCCCTCTAGTCTGGTCTGGTCTGGTCTGTCCCTCTAGTCTGGTCTGGTCTGTCCCTCTAGTCTGGTCTGGTCTGGTCTGTCCCTCTAGTCTGGTCTGGTCTGGTCTGTCCCTCTAGTCTGGTCTGGTCTGTCCCTCTAGTCCGGTCTGGTCTGTCCCTCTAGTCTGATCTGGTCTGGTCTGTCCCTCTAGTCTGGTCTGGTCTGTCCCTCTAGTCCGGTCTGGACTGTCCCTCTAGTCTGGTCTGGTCTGGACTGTCCCTCTAGTCTGGTCCGGTCTGTACCTCTAGTCTGGTCCGGTCTGTCCCTCTAGTCTGGTCTGGTCTGTCCCTCTAGTCTGGTCTGGTCGGGTCTGGTCTGTCCCTCTAGTCTGGTCTGGTCTGGACTGTCCCTCTAATCTGATCCGGTCTGGACTGTCCCTCTAGTCTGGTCTGGTCTGGACTGTCCCTCTAATCTGGTCCGGTCTGGACTGTCCCTCTAGTCTGGTCTGGTCTGGACTGTCCCTCTAGTCTGGTCTGGTCTGTCCCTCTAGTGTGGTCTGGTCTGTCCCTCTAGTCTCGTCTGGACTGTCCCTCTAGTCTGGTCTGGTCTGTCCCTCTAGTCTGGTCTGGTCTGTCCCTCTAGTCTGGTCTGGTCTGGTCTGGTCTGTCCCTCTAGTCGGGTCTGGTCTGGTCTGTCCCTCTAGTCTGGTCTGGTCTGGTCTGTCCCTCTAGTCTGGTCTGGTCTGGTCTGTCCCTCTAGTCTGGTCTGGTCTGGTCTGTCCCTCTGGTCTGGTCTGGTCTGTCCCTCTAGTCTAGTCTGGTCTGGTCTGTCCCTCTAGTCTGGTCTGTCCCTCTAGTCTCATGAAATACACCCTGCTGCTTCATTAAATTAATTCAGAATCCTCTTCAGGAGGAGCCTTTGACCGTCTCTCTCTCTCTCTCTCTCTCTCTCTCTCTCTCTCTCTCTCTCTCTCTCTCTCTCTCTCTCTCTCTCTCTCTCTCTCTCTCTCTCTCTCTCTCTCTCTCTCTCTCTCTCTCTCTCTCTCTCTCTCTCTCTCTCTCTCTCTCTCTCTCTCTCTCTCTCTCTCTCTCTCTCTATATCTCCCTCACTCTTTATATCTCCCTCACTCTTTATATCTCCCTCACTCTTTATCTCTCTCTTTATCTCTCTCTTTATCTCTCTCTCTCTCTCCCTCACTCTCTCTCTCTCTCTCTTTATCTCTCTCTCTCTCTCTTTATCTCTCTCTCTCCCTCACTCTTTATCTCTCTCTCTCTCTATATATATATATATATATATACAGTTGAAGTCGGAAGTTTACATACACTTAGGTTGGAGTCATTAAAACTTGTTTTTCAAACACTCAAATTTCTTGTTAACAAACTATAGTTTTGGCAAGTCGGTAAGGACATCTACTTTGTGCATGACAAGTCATTTTTCCAACAATTGTTTACAGACAGATTATTTCACTTATAATTCACTGTATCACATTTCCAGTGGGTCAGAAGTTTACATACACTAAGTTAACTGTGCCTTTAAACAGCTTGGAAAATTCCAGAAAATTATGTCATGGCGTTAGAAGCTTCTGACAGGCTAATTGACATCATTTGAGTCAATCGGAGGTGTACCTGTGGATGTATTTCAAGGCCTACCTTCAAACTCAGTGCATCTTTGCTTGACATCATGGGCAAATCAAAAGAAATCAGCCAAGACCTTAGAAAAAAAATGTAGACCTCCACAAGTCTGGTTCATCCTTGGGGGCAATTTCCAAACGCCTGAAGGTACCACATTCATCTGTACAAACAATAGTACGCAAGTATAAACACCATGGGACCACACAGCCGTCATACTGCTCAGGAAGGAGACGCGTTCTGTCTCCTAGAGATGAACGTACTTTGGTGTGAAAAGTGCAAATCAATCCCAGAACAACAGCAAAGGACCTTGTGAAGATGCTGGAGGAAACAGGTACAAAAGTATCTATACCCACAGTAAAACGAGTCCTATATCGACATAACCTGAAAGGCCGCTCAGCAAGGAAGAAGCCACTGCTCCAAAACCACCATAAAAAAGCCAGACTACGGTTTGCAACTGCACATGGGGACAAAGATTGTACTTTTTGGAGAAATGTCCTCTGGTCTGATGAAACAAAAATAGAACTGTTTGGCCATAATGACCAAAAATACATGAATATATTGAAGCAACATCTCAAGACATCAGTCAGGAAGTTAAAGCTTGGTCCCAAATGGGTCTTCCAAATGGAGAATGACTCCTAGTATACTTCCAAAGTTGTGGCAAAATGGCTTAAGGACATCAAAGTCAAGGTATTGGAGTGGCCATCACAAAGCCCTGACCTCAATCCTATAGAACATTTGTGGGCAGAACTGAAAAAGCTTGTGCACGCAAGGAGGCCTACAAACCTGACTCAGATACACCAGCTCTGTCAGGAGGAATGGGCCAGAATTCACCCAACTTATTGTGGGAAGCTTGTGGAAGGCTACCCGAAACATTTGACCCAAGTTAAACAATTTAAAGGCAGTGCTACCAAATACTAATTGAGTTTATGTAAACTTCTGACCCAATGGGAATGTGATGAAAGAAATAAAAGCTGAAATAAATCATTCTCTCTACTATTATTCTATCATTTCAAATTCTTAAAATAAAGTGGTGATCCTAACTGACCTAAGACAGGGAATTTTTACTCAGATTAAATGTCAGGAATTGTGAAAAACTGAGTTTAAAAATGTATTTGTCTAAGGTGTATGTAAACTTCCGACTTCAACTGTATATATTTCTCTGTCTCACTATCTCCCCCCCCCCTCTCTCAATCTCTCTATCTCTCTCTCTCCTCAGGATCGATGTTCCATCACTATGAGTGGCTGCATCATGTCTCTATCATCACTCCCTAGGTGGGTCCATCGATCTAGCCGGGCGGCCGGGGTCGGCTGAGAGTGCCACTTCACTGGACAGGCAGACTGGGCCAGACCAGGCAGTGGATCGTCCCAAATGGAACTCTATTCCCTTTAAAGTGCACTACTTTTGATCAGAGCCCTATTGGGATTAAGTTGCCATTTGGAACGCGTCCTGAGGCATGCTGGGGCAGGGCGAGGTGGGCAGCCTGGCTCCTCTTGGGTCAGGGGTGCAATATGATGGGTAATGAGGTGTGAGGTTGCTGGAGGGACCAGGGATGACAAGCTCCAGGGGAGGTCCACCAAAGTCTCTCTCTATATCTCTCTCTCGATGTCGCTCTCTCTATTTCCCTCTCTTTATGTTTCTCTCTCTCTCTCTCTCTCTGTCTCTCTCTCTGTCTCACTTTCTCTCTCTGTCTCTCTCTCTCTCTCGATGTCGCTCTCTCTCTTTCTATCTCTCTCCCTCTCTTTATCTCTCTCTCTTTCTATCTCTCTCTCTCTCCCTCTCTTTCTATCTCTCCATCTCTTTCTATCTCTCTCTCTCTCCCTCTCTGTATCTCTCTCCCTCTCTTTCTATCGCTCTCTCTCTCCCTCTCTTTATCTCTCTTCCTCTCTTTCTATCTCTCTCTCTCTCCCTCTCTGTATCTCTCTCCCTCTCTTTCTATCGCTCTCTCTCTCCCTCTCTTTATCTCTCTTCCTCTCTTTCTATCTCTCTCTCTCCCTCTCCTTATCTCTCTCCCTCTCTTTCTATCTCTCTCTCTCTCCCTCTCGTTATCTCTCTCTCTCTCTCTCTCCGAGATGGCTTTATTTCCCTATAGCTTCAGAGACACACTTGAGGCTGAGGCTTGATATAGTCTTTAATCAAACAGTGTGTGTCCAAGTAGCAGCGTAACAGGACCTCAGAGGAGCACTAACATTTATTGCTAAAATATATTTTCTTTCCTCAAAACACCATAAAAAAGGAAACCATACAGCAACACCTGCATGGATACCATAATCCTTTATGTTCAGATTATAAAAGTGTATCGATGGAGTCTATCATACTGACAGGTAGTTGCACTAGTGTGTTCATAATATAGTCCGTGGATTTTGTTGTTATATCATTTCCCTCTGCGGTTTTCACTTGATGTCCAGTTCCACACAGAATACTTAAATACAATCTTGAGTTATAACAGAATACTTCACCACTACCTTGAGTTATAACAGAATACTTCAATACTACCTTCAGTTATAACATAATACTTCAATACTACCTTGAGTTATAACAGAATACTTCAATACTACCTTGAGTTTTAACATAATACTTCACTACTACCTTGAGTTATAGCAGAATACTTCACTACTACCTTGAGTTATAGCAGAATACTTCACTACTACCTTGAGTTATAGTAGAATACTTCACTACTATCTTGAGTTATAGCAAAATACTTAAATACTACATTGAGTTATAGCAGAATACTTCACTACTACCTTGAGTTATAGCAGAATACTTCACTACTACCTTGAGTTATAGCAGAATACTTCAATACTACCTTGAGTTATAGCAGAATACTTCACTACTACCTTGAGTTATAGCAGAATACTTCACTACTACCTTGAGTTATAACAGAATACTTCAATACTACCTTGAGTTAAAAATTCCCCAGCCCACTCGTAGTCGTAGTGATTATTGAGCTGTGAATTCCATCTCATGCTGAACGTTGATTTCATCTTTCAGGTCCTCTGACTGTACTCACATCTAACCTGAGGCTCCACCTTCCCTATACTCTGACTGTACTCACATCTAACCTGAGGCTCCACCTTCCCTATACTCTGACTGTACTCACATCTAACCTGAGGCTGTACCCAAACGGCTCCACCTTCCCTATACGAAAGTATCGTTGCGATTAATTTCTAAGAGCTCAAGTCAATTCTTCATCCATAAAACCCCCACGATGCACTCTGACAATCTCCCAGACTCGTAGTCAGAATTCCAGACACAATAAACTAGGGCTGCGTCCCAAATGGCATCCAACGGGCCCTGGTCAAAAGTAGTGCACTATATAGGGAATAGGGCTCTGGTCTAAAGTAGTGCACTATATAGGGAATAGGGCTCTGGTCTAAAGTAGTGCACTATATAGGGAATAGGGCTCTGGTCTAAAGTAGTGCACTATATAGGGAATAGGGCTCTGGTCTAAAGTAGTGCACTATATAGGGAATAGGGCTCTGGTCTAAAGTAGTGCACTATATAGGGAATAGGGCTCTGGTCTATAGTAGTGCACTATACAGGGAATAGGACTCTGGTCTAAAGTAGTGCACTATACAGGGAATAGGGCTCTGGTCTAAAGTAGTGCACTATATAGGGAATAGGGCCCTGGGTCTAAAGTAGTGCACATATATAGGGAATAGGGCTCTGGTCTAAAGTAGTGCACTATATAGGGAATAGGGCTCTGGTCTAAAGTAGTGCACTATATAGGGAATAGGGCCCTGGTCTAAAGTAGTGCACTATACAGGGAATAGGGCCCTGGTCTAAAGTAGTGCACTATATAGGGAATAGGGCTCTGGTCTAAAGTAGTGTACTATATAGGGAATAGGGCTCTGGTCTAAAGTAGTGCACTATATAGGGAATAGGGCTCTGGTCTAAAGTAGTGCACTATATAGGGAATAGGGCTCTGGTCTAAAGTAGTGCACTATATAGGGAATAGGGCTCTGGTCTAAAGTCGTGTACTATATAGGGAATAGGGCTCTGGTCTAAAGTAGTGCACTATATATGGAATAGGGTGCCATTTGGGTGCACCTCAGGTTAGATGTTCTGGAAACACCCGCGGGGGAGTAGAAGGTAATTAGCGGGTGTAATTGCAACGCCCCTGTAATAGTCACGCACCACAGTTCTCTGCAGGTGACCAGGAAATTAATTTAGTGCCTTCAACCACTAATTTCATTTAGCAATTTATTTTCTCCATGACTGGTGTCAGGGAGTGGGAATAGTGGCTTAGAGCAGTTTACTTCTATTTCTGTTGCCATGGGACGTAGAGAACCTGTGCAGTTTTACAACTAATCTCATGCTATTGTAAATATTTCGCCACGAGGCTGAGAGAAAATCTTACTGTTTTAGAGCTAATTCCCTGCTATTCTACACATGTTGCTATTAAACTGAGAGAAAATGTGCAGTTTTATAGCTAATCTCATGCTATTGTACACATTTTGCAACGAGGCTGAGAGAAAATCTTACTGTTTTAGAGCTAATTCCCTGCTATTCTACACATGTTGCTATTAAACTGAGAGAAAATGTGCAGTTTTATAGCTAATCTCATGCTATTGTACACATTTTGTCACGAGGCTGAGAGAAAATCTTACTGTTTTAGAGCTAATTCCCTGCTATTCTACACATGTTGCTATTAAACTGAGAGAAAATGTGCAGTTTTATAGCTAATCTCATGCTATTGTACACATTTTGTCACGAGGCTGAGAGAAAATGTTACTGTTTAAGAACTCATTTCCTGTCATTCAAAAAAAAAATATATATATATAATATATTTATTAGGGGGGAGGGGTAGTTCATGATGAAACCCTCATATTAAACACCAATGATATTCACACAGTTGATGGTTTACAGTGCATTCGGAAAGTTTTCAGACCCCTTCCCTTTTTCCACATTTTCTGATGTTACAGCCTTATTCTAAAACGGATTCAATATAATTTTTTTCTCAGCTATCTACACACAATACCCCATCATGACAAAGCAAAAACAGTTTTAATTTATTTTTATCAAATGTATTACTAATAAAAAACAGAAATACCATATTTAAAAAAGTATTCAGACCCTTTGCTAGGAGACTCAAAATTGAGCTCAGATGCATCCTGTTTCCATTGATCATCCTTGAGGTTGAAGGAATTGTCCGTAGAGCTCCGAGACAGGATTGTGTCGAGGCACAGATCTGGGGAAGGGTACCAAAAAATGTCTACAGCATTGAAGAAGAAGAACACAGTGGCCTCCATCATTTTTAAAATGGAAGAAGTTTGGAACCACCAAGACTCTTCCTAGAGCTGACCGCCCGGCCAAACTGAGCAATCGGAGGAGAAGGGCCTTGGTCAGGCAGGTGACCAAGACCTCTCCAACAAGGTTGACAACTCCACGGTGTCCCCCTCCCAGAGTGAAAAAAAACCTTGGTGTGACCCTGCAAAAACGCCCCGATGGTGGAACCAACTTCCCCCAGAAGTTAGGACAGCAGAGTCCCTGTCCATCTTCCCCCAGAAGTTAGGACAGCAGAGTCCCTGCCCATCTTCCCCCAGAAGTTAGGACAGCAGAGTCCCTGCCCATCTTCCCCCAGAAGTTAGGATAGCAGAGTCCCTGCCCATCTTCCCCCAGAAGTTAGGACAGCAGAGTCCCTGCCCATCTTCTGAAAACATCTGAAACCCGACCTCTTCAAAGAGTATGTTAAATAATCCCACAGTACCTCCCCCTTTTGGGAACTAACACTCAACATTATTTACCTTCTACTACCACTGACTTTGCTGTGCTACTTTATTGAGGAAGAATGTACTGACTATGACTGAGATATACGGTTATCTTACCTAGTTATCTTAAAATGAATGCACTAATTGTAACGTGCTCTGAATAAGAGCGTCTGCTAAATGACTAAAATGTTATGTAAAAAAAATGGGGGTTTTTCCAGAGCGACAAAGTTGACTTTTAAAAGGACAGATACTCGCTGGGCATGAATGAAGGAAAGAAGAATATGAATTGTGGAGTGAGTCAGAAACTCAACCATCATCCACTTGACTTTCAAAGAGAAGATACTGCTGGCCTGGCGTGCATAGAGCCTGTTCAATGTTTCATGTGTTGTGGAGTAGGGTAGCTATTATTATTTATAACTGGTAAGTGTGCCTCTAGTCTAGCACGACCAGGAAACACCAAAGGCCTCTACCGTCTGTTGTTTCGCCTTCTCACTCTCTCTCCCTCTCCCTCTCCCTCTCTCTCTCTCTCTCTCTCTCTGTCTCTGTCTCTCTCCCTCTCCCTCTTGCTCACTCTGACTCTCTCTGTCTCTGTCTCTCCTCTCTCTCTCCCTCTCCCTCTCCCTCTCTCTCACTCTCACTCTCACTCTCACTCTCTCTCTTTCCCTCTCTCTCTCTCCCTCTCCCTCTTGCTCACTTTCACTCTCTCTGTCTCTCTCTCTCTCTCTCTCACTTTCTCCCTCTATCTCTCTCCCTCTCTCCCGCTCCTTCTACCTCTCTACCTCTCTACCGCTCTCTCCCTCTACCTCTCTACACCTTTCTACCTCTCTACCTCTCTCCCTCTCTCACCCACTACCTCTCTACACCTCTCTACCTCTCTACCTCTCTCTACCTCTCTACCTGGCTGGCCTGCCTTTAATCAATAATAGGTGGTCTGGTCACGATACAATGTTGTTCATCCACCCACAGCCTTATGAATATCCTTCAGGACTGTTGATGCTAGATCAGAATAATCAAAACACAAACTGTAATGTCATGCAAATGGATGCACACCTGTTAGAATGTATGAACGATGCCTGCACCACCTCCAAGCTTGGCTTAAGACTTTACTGAACAGAGTGAAATAGTTTACAAGTATTTAAATCTTGAGAGAGAGTGAGAGTGAGAGTGAGAGTGAGAGAGAGAGAGAGAGAGAGAGAGAGAGAGAGAGAGAGAGAGAGAGAGGTGTGAGGGAGCCTGCTAGTTTACCTATTGATTCCTTAAAAGCCTTTTCTCATTATTGCCCAGTGCAGGCCAAGGTAGCCAGCTATGATGGGTTGGGGGAATTTAAAGGTTGAATGGTGTTTACTTGTTTTAAATGGCAAAATGAGAAAGCTGGGGTGTTTGAGTCACCATTAGCAGTTTTCTTTCTCCAGTAAGCTTCAGAAAAAGCACGCTAAGACCAAAAAAACAAGTCTACCAACGGCAGGTGAGGACGGGAGATAAAGGTTGCCATTGACAACCGAGAGGGGGTTACGTGCCCTGTCAGTACAGTATGTGGCCTGCAGAAGAGCATTTTAGAAATATTATGCAGCATCCATTGGACAGGCTACATTAACTACAGCCTTCAGTGGTGTGAAGTTTACCCTACATTATCTACAGCCTTCCGTGGTGTGAAGTTTCCCTTACAATATCTACAGTCTTCAGTGGTGTGAAGTTTCCGCTACATTATCTACAGTCTTCAGTGGTGTGAAGTTTCCCCTACATTATCTACAGCTTTCAGTGGTGTGAAGTTTCCCCTACATTATCTACAGCCTTCAGTGGTGTGAAGTTTCCGCTACATTATGTACAGCCTTCAGTGGTGTGAAGTTTCCCCTACATTAACTACAGCCTTCAGTGGTGTGAAGTTTCCCCTACATTATCTACAGCCTTCAGTGGTGTGAATTTTCCCCTACATTAACTACAGCCTTCAGTGGTGTGAAGTTTCCCCTATATTATCTACAGCCTTCCGTGGTGTGAAGTTTCCCCTACATTATCTACAGTCTTCAGTGGTGTGAAGTTTCCCTTACATTATCTACAGTCTTCAGTGGTGTGAAGTTTCCCCTACATTATCTATAGCCTTCCGTGGTGTGAAGTTTCCCCTACATTATCTACAGTCTTCAGTGGTGTGAAGTTTCCCCTACATTATCTACAGTCTTCAGTGGTGTGAAGTTTCACCTACATTATCTACAGCCTTCAGTGGTGTGAAGTTTCCCCTACATTATCTACAGCCTTCAGTGGTGTGAAGTTTCCCTTACATTATCTACAGTCTTCAGTGGTGTGAAGTTTCCCCTACATTATCTATAGCCTTCCGTGGTGTGAAGTTTCCCCTACATTATCCACAGTCTTCAGTGGTGTGAAGTTTCCCCTACATTATCTACCGTCTTCAGTGGTGTGAAGTTTCCCCTACATTATCTACCGTCTTCAGTGGTGTGAAGTTTCCCCTACATTATCTACAGCCTTCAGTGGTGTGAAGTTTCCCCTACATTATCTACAGTCTTCAGTGGTGTGAAGTTTCCCCTACATTATCTATAGCCTTCCGTGGTGTGAAGTTTCCCCTACATTAACTACAGCCTTCAGTGGTGTGAAGTTTCCCCTACATTATCTACAGCCTTCTGTGGTGTGAAGTTTCCCCTACATTAACTACAGCCTTCAGTGGTGTGAAGTTTCCCCTACATTATCTACAGCCTTCAGTGGTGTGAAGTTTCCCCTACATTATCTACAGCCTTCAGTGGTGTGAATTTTCCCCTACATTATCTACAGCCGATTACCCTTTTCCCCTTCCTCCCTGTCTTCTAAAAAGGGGAGATTTATTTTGCCCAACATTGAGACAATAGTTATTTCTTAAGTAAAAATTGGATTTTGGGAGGTAAACTCCTTCCCCAGGGCAGAGGTAAAGCATGGAGAGAAGACCAGTATTAGGATGCAGAGACGATGTCCCTTGCCTCTCCTCTCCTCGCTTATCCCTCTCCTCGCCTCGCTAGCGGCCTTGCCAGCCCGAATCAGAGGAACACGAGGGAGGGACACCAGATTGGTTCAGAATGAATTATTAACCTCACCTTCATGGAAGATTAAACTAATCCATCCACGTGTTGCCAGGACTTCTCCTGAACACCACTGCTTATGAACACAGCTCTACCCTTCTGAGCACAGCTCTACCCTTCTGAACACAGCTCTACCCTTCTGAACACAGCTCTGCCCTTCTGAACACAGCTCTACCCTTCTGAACACAGCTCTGCATAAGCGAGAGAGAGATATTAGATTCGATTTTATTAGTCACATGCACAGGGACGCAGATGTAGTTGCAGGGTACAGTGAAATTCTTCAGCTGCGAGTTCCGACATTGCTGTTGTGAATAAAACATGCAAATGAAACAATACAAACTTTAAATAATAACATTTACATATTTACAACAAAAGAGAGAGAGAGAGAGAGAGCGAGAGAGCGAGAGAGCGAGAGAGAGAGAGAGAGAGAGAGAGCGAGAGCGAGAGCGAGAGCGAGAGAGAGAGAGAGAGAGAGAGAGAGAGAGAGAGAGAGGGCGAGAGAGAGAGAGAGGGCGAGAGAGAGAGAGAGGGAGAGAGAGAGAGAGAGAGAGAGAGAGAGAGAGAGAGAGAGAGAGAGAGAGAGCGAGAGAGAGAGAGAGAGAGAGAGAGAGAGAGAGAGAGAGAGAGAGAGAGAGATCATCTGGGCGAGAACAGTTCAGTAAAACAGTAGACCTGATCGAC
>NC_092096.1:11952721-11967721 GCF_045679555.1 Salvelinus alpinus
AGGTGGAGGTCATGACATGTTATCAGCCGGTTACTGGTCCAGATAGGGCGGTGGAGGTCATGACATGTTATCAGCCGGTTACTGGTCCAGATAGGGCGGTGGAGGTCATGACATGTTATCAGCCGGTTACTGGTCCAGATAGGGCGGTGGAGGTCATGACATGTTATCAGCCGGTTACTGGTCCAGATAGGGCGGTGGAGGTCATGACATGTTATCAGCCGGTTACTGGTCCAGATAGGGCGGTGGAGGTCATGACATGTTATCAGCCGGTTACTGGTCCAGATAGGGCGGTGGAGGTCATGACATGTTATCAGCCGGTTACTGGTCCAGATAGGGCGGTGGAGGTCATGACATGTTATCAGCCGGTTACTGGTCCAGATAGGGCGGTGGAGGTCATGACATGTTATCAGCCGGTTACTGGTCCAGATAGGGCGGTGGAGGTCATGACATGTTATCAGCCGGTTACTGGTCCAGATAGGGCGGTGGAGGTCATGACATGTTATCAGCCGGTTACTGGTCCAGATAGGGCGGTGGAGGTCATGACATGTTATCAGCCGGTTACTGGTCCAGATAGGTGGAGGTCATGACATGTTATCAGCCGGTTACTGGTCCAGATAGGGCGGTGGAGGTCATGACATGTTATCAGCCGGTTACTGGTCCAGATAGGGCGGTGGAGGTCATGACATGTTATCAGCCGGTTACTGGTCCAGATAGGGCGGTGGAGGTCATGACATGTTATCAGCCGGTTACTGGTCCAGATAGGGCGGTGGAGGTCATGACATGTTATCAGCCGGTTACTGGTCCAGATAGGGCGGTGGAGGTCATGACATGTTATCAGCCGGTTACTGGTCCAGATAGGGCGGTGGAGGTCATGACATGTTATCAGCCGGTTACTGGTCCAGATAGGGCGGTGGAGGTCATGACATGTTATCAGCCGGTTACTGGTCCAGATAGGGCGGTGGAGGTCATGACATGTTATCAGCCGGTTACTGGTCCAGATAGGGCGGTGGAGGTCATGACATGTTATCAGCCGGTTACTGGTCCAGATAGGTGGAGGTCATGACATGTTATCAGCCGGTTACTGGTCCAGATAGGGCGGTGGAGGTCATGACATGTTATCAGCCGGTTACTGGTCCAGATAGGGCGGTGGAGGTCATGACATGTTATCAGCCGGTTACTGGTCCAGATAGGGCGGTGGAGGTCATGACATGTTATCAGCCGGTTACTGGTCCAGATAGGGCGGTGGAGGTCATGACATGTTATCAGCCGGTTACTGGTCCAGATAGGGCGGTGGAGGTCATGACATGTTATCAGCCGGTTACTGGTCCAGATAGGGCGGTGGAGGTCATGACATGTTATCAGCCGGTTACTGGTCCAGATAGGGCGGTGGAGGTCATGACATGTTATCAGCCGGTTACTGGTCCAGATAGGGCGGTGGAGGTCATGACATGTTATCAGCCGGTTACTGGTCCAGATAGGGCGGTGGAGGTCATGACATGTTATCAGCCGGTTACTGGTCCAGATAGGGCGGTGGAGGTCATGACATGTTATCAGCCGGTTACTGGTCCAGATAGGGCGGTGGAGGTCATGACATGTTATCAGCCGGTTACTGGTCCAGATAGGGCGGTGGAGGTCATGACATGTTATCAGCCGGTTACTGGTCCAGATAGGTGGAGGTCATGACATGTTATCAGCCGGTTACTGGTCCAGATAGGTGGAGGTCATGACATGTTATCAGCCGGTTACTGGTCCAGATAGGGCGGTGGAGGTCATGACATGTTATCAGCCGGTTACTGGTCCAGATAGGGCGGTGGAGGTCATGACATGTTATCAGCCGGTTACTGGTCCAGATAGGGCGGTGGAGGTCATGACATGTTATCAGCCGGTTACTGGTCCAGATAGGGCGGTGGAGGTCATGACATGTTATCAGCCGGTTACTGGTCCAGATAGGGCGGTGGAGGTCATGACATGCTATCAGCCGGTTACTGTCCTGCAAAAAGGCTGCAGGTCTCAGTTATCAGCCGGTTATTGTCCTGCAAACAGGCTGCAGGTCTCACGGTAAATGATGGTTAATTAACATAAATGCATTTAGCATCTCCAGGCCTCCTTCCATTCAAGCAGCACACAAGCAGTTGATGAGGACCTTAGGAATATCTAAGGTCTAATAAATGAACTGAATATACATCATCACAATAAATCCATTATTTTAAACAGGTCTAAAGAAAAAGTACGGTATGAAGAAAATGTATTTCAGAAGAACAGGATATGAGTTGTCCTACTGTATGTTATCTGGCTATGTTCCATGCCGTAGGCTGTCGGCTTGTTCATTTAGCAGACGTTATTATATGATTTTAGAGTAAGAAGAATATAATTGAATTTGGCTGAATAAAATAGAAAGGACATTTTTCACATTCTGGAGCGAGATTGAGCGTATGATTTTGAGCGTAGAAGTGATCATTTGAAACAGGTCCTATACACTAGATTTAGAGTTATTTGGCAACTTTAGTTGTGAACGATACAAACCTTAGAATGTGTTAGAAATTAAAACATTTATGGGCTGCATGATGTTACTATTGGCTATCGATGATTTGAAAAAAGCTTGTGCTCATTTCCTTGCCTGTCATCATTCTCATCAGGTGGTCATACAGTGCATTCAGGCACAACGAGGCAGTTAACCCACTGTTCGTAGGCCGTCATTGAAAACAAGAATTTGTTCTTAACTGACTTGCCTTTAAATAAAGGTTCAATTTATTTATAAAACATTTTTAAAAAGTATTCAGACCCCTTGACTTTTTCCACATTTTGTTACGTTACAGCCGTATTCTAAAATTGATACAATCATTTATTTTCTCTCATCAATCTACACACAATACCCCATAACGAAAAAGCGAAAACAGGTTTATTGAAATTTTACTTATTTACATAAGTATTCATACCCTTTGCTTTGAGACTAGAAACTAGGCTCAGGTGCATCCTGTTTCCATTGATCATCCTTGAGATGTTTCTACAACTTGATTGGAGTCCATTTGTGGTCAACTAAATTGATTGGACATGAGTTGGAAAGGCATACACCTGTCTATATAAGGTCCCATAGTTGACAGTGCATGTCAGAGAAAAAATCAAGACATGAGGTCTAATGTGTCAAGGCACAAGATGTGGGGAAGGGTACCAAAACATTTCTCCAGCATTCTTAAATGGAAGAAGTTTGGAATGACTAAGACTCTTCCTAGAGCTGGCCGCCCGGCCAAACTGAGCAATCATGGGAGAATGGCCTTGGTCAGGGAGGTGAACAAGAACCCGAGGGTCACTCTGATACAGCAGGAGTGGCTTCGGGACAAGTTTCAATGTCCTTGAGTTGCCCAACCAGAGCCCAGACTTGAACCCAATCAAACATCTCTGGAGAGACCTGAAAATAGCTGTGCAGCGACGCTCCCCATCCAACCTGACAGAGCTTGAGAGGATCTGCAGAGAAGAATGGGAGGAACTCCCCAAACACAGGTGTGCCAAGCTTGTAGCGTCATACCCAAGAAGACTGAAGGCTGTAATCGCTGCCAAAGGTGCTTCAACAAAGTACTGAGTAAAGGGTCTGAACACTTATTTTTTGCAAAAAATTCTACAAACCTGTTTTTGCTTTGTCATTATGGGGCATTGTGTGTAGATTGACGGAAAACCACATTTAATCAATTTAAAAATAAGTCTATAACGTAACAATGTGAAAAAATTCAAGGGGTCTGAATACTTTCCCGAATGCACCGTATTTCACCCATCAGACTATTCTCAATTTAATCTTGTCTTTACTATTATGTAAAATTAGTTTAGATTTAGAATGGCCCATTATCAAATGGAACAGGAACAGGGGAAAGAGAAAAAAATGTGCTCTCCAGCCCTGTTCCTGCATCTACCCAGTACTCTGTATGCCATGGTCTCTCCAGCCCTGTTCCTGCCTCTACCCAGTACTCTGTATGCCATGGCCTCTCCAACCCTGTTCCTGCCTCTACCCAGTACTCTGTATGCCATGGTCTCTCCAACCCTGTTCCTGCATCTACCCAGTACTCTGTATGCCATGGTCTCTCCAACCCTGTTCCTGCCTCTACCCAGTACTCTGTATGCCATGGTCTCTCCAACCCTGTTCCTGTATCTACCCAGTACTCTGTATGCCATGGTCTCTCCAACTCTGTTCCTGCCTCTACCCAGTACTCTGTATGCCATGGTCTCTCCAACTCTGTTCCTGCCTCTACCCAGTACTCTGTATGCCATGGTCTCTCCAGCCCTGTTCCTGCATCTACCCAGTCCTCTGTATGCCATGGTCTCTCCAGCCCTGTTCCTGCATCTACCCAGTACTCTGTATGCCATGGTCTCTCCAGCCCTGTTCCTGCATCTACCCAGTACTTTGTATGCCATGGTCTCCCCAACCCTGTTCCTGCATCTACCCAGTACTCTGTATGCCATGGTCTCTCCAACCCTGTTCCTGCATCTACCCAGTACTCTGTATACCATGGTCTCTCCAACCCTGTTCCTGCCTCTACCCAGTACTCTGTATGCCATGGTCTCTCCAACCCTGTTCCTGCATCTACCCAGTACTCTGTATGCCATGGTCTCTCCAACCCTGTTCCTGTATCTACCCAGTACTCTGTATGCCATGGTCTCTCCAACCCTGTTCCTGCATCTACCCAGTACTCTGTATGCCATGGTCTCTCCAACCCTGTTCCTGCATCTACCCAGTACTCTGTATGCCATGGTCTCTCCAACCCTGTTCCTGCCTCTACCCAGTACTCTGTATGCCATGGTCTCTCCAACCCTGTTCCTGCATCTACCCAGTACTCTGTATGCCATGGTCTCTCCAACCCTGTTCCTGTATCTACCCAGTACTCTGTATACCATGGTCTCTCCAACACTGTTCCTGTATCTACCCAGTACTCTGTATGCCATGGTCTCTCCAACCCTGTTCCTGCCTCTACCCAGTACTCTGTATGCCATGGTCTCTCCAACCCTGTTCCTGTATCTACCCAGTACTCTGTATGCCATGGTCTCTCCAACCCTGTTCCTGCATCTACCCAGTACTCTGTATGCCATGGTCTCTCCAGCCCTGTTCCTGCCTCTACCCAGTACTCTGTATGCCATGGTCTCTCCAACCCTGTTCCTGCATCTACCCAGTACTCTGTATGCCATGGTCTCTCCAACCCTGTTCCTGCATCTACCCAGTACACTGTATGCCATGGTCTCTCCAACCCTGTTCCTGCCTCTACCCAGTGCTCTGTATGCCATGGTCTCTCCAGCCCTGTTCCTGCCTCTACCCAGTACTCTGTATGCCATGGTCTCTCCAGCCCTGTTCCTGCCTCTACCCAGTACTCTGTATGCCATGGTCTCTCCAACCCTGTTCCTGTAGCTACCCAGTACTCTGTATGCCATGGTCTCTACTACCCTGTTCCTGCAGCTACCCAGTACTCTGTATACCATGGTCTCTCCTACCCTGTTCCTGCCTCTACCCAGTACTCTGTATGCCATGGTCTCTCCAACCCTGTTCCTGCCTCTACCCAGTACTCTGTATGCCATGGTCTCTCCTACCCTGTTCCTGCAGCTACCCAGTACTCTGTATACCATGGTCTCTCCAGCCCTGTTCCTGCATCTACCCAGTACTCTGTATGCCATGGTCTCTCCAACCCTGTTCCTGCCTCTACCCAGTACTCTGTATGCCATGGTCTCTCCAACCCTGTTCCTGCCTCTACCCAGTACTCTGTATGCCATGGTCTCTCCAACCCTGTTCCTGCCTCTACCCAGTACTCTGTATGCCATGGTCTCTCCAACCCTGTTCCTGCCTCTACCCAGTACTCTGTATGCCATGGTCTCTCCAACCCTGTTCCTGCCTCTACCCAGTACTCTGTATGCCATGGTCTCTCCAACCCTGTTCCTGCCTCTACCCAGTACTCTGTATGCCATGGTCTCTCCAACCCTGTTCCTGCCTCTACCCAGTACTCTGTATGCCATGGTCTCTCCAACCCTGTTCCTGCATCTACCCAGTACTCTGTATGCCATGGTCTCTCCAACCCTGTTCCTGCCTCTACCCAGTACTCTGTATGCCATGGTCTCTCCTACCCTGTTCCTGCCTCTACCCAGTACTCTGTATGCCATGGTCTCTCCAACCCTGTTCCTGCATCTACCCAGTACTCTGCATGCCATGGTCTCTCCAGCCCTGTTCCTGCCTCTACCCAGTACTCTGTATGCCATGGTCTCTCCTACCCTGTTCCTGCATCTACCCAGTACTCTGTATGCCATGGTCTCTCCAGCCCTGTTCCTGCATCTACCCAGTACTCTGTATGCCATGGTCTCTCCAACCCTGTTCCTGCCTCTACCCAGTACTCTGTATGCCATGGTCTCTCCAACCCTGTTCCTGCATCTACCCAGTACTCTGTATGCCATGGTCTCTCCAACCCTGTTCCTGCCTCTACCCAGTACTCTGTATGCCATGGTCTCTCCAACCCTGTTCCTGCATCTATCCAGTACTCTGTATGCCATGGTCTCTCCAATCCTGTTCCTGCATCTACCCAGTACTCTGTATGCCATGGGCTCCCCAACTCTGTTCCTGCATCTACCCAGTACTCTGTATGCCATGGTCTCTCCAACCCTGTTCCTGCCTCTACCCAGTACTCTGTATGCCATGGTCTCTCCAACCCTGTTCCTGCATCTATCCAGTACTCTGTATGCCATGGTCTCTCCAATCCTGTTCCTGCATCTACCCAGTACTCTGTATGCCATGGGCTCCCCAACTCTGTTCCTGCATCTACCCAGTACTCTGTATGCCATGGTCTCTCCAACCCTGTTCCTGCCTCTACCCAGTACTCTGTATGCCATGGTCTCTCCAACCCTGTTCCTGCATCTACCCAGTACTCTGTATGCCATGGTCTCTCCAACCCTGTTCCTGCCTCTACCCAGTACTCTGTATGCCATGGTCTCTCCAACCCTGTTCCTGCATCTACCCAGTACTCTGTATGCCATGGTCTCTCCAACCCTGTTCCTGCATCTACCCAGTACTCTGCATGCCATGGGCTCTCCAACCCTGTTCCTGCAGCTACCCAGTACTCTGTATGCCATGGTCTCTCCAACCCTGTTCCTGCATCTACCCAGTACTCTGTATGCCATGGTCTCTCCAACCCTGTTCCTGCAGCTACCCAGTACTCTGTATGCCATGGTCTCTCCAACCCTGTTCCTGCCTCTACCCAGTACTCTGCATGCCATGGTCTCTCCAGCCCTGTTCCTGCCTCTACCCAGTACTCTGTATGCCATGGTCTCTCCAACCCTGTTCCTGCCTCTACCCAGTACTCTGTATGCCATGGTCTCTCCAGCCCTGTTCCTGCAGCTACCCAGTACTCTGTATGCCATGGTCTCTACTACCCTGTTCCTGCATCTACCCAGTACTCTGTATGCCATGGTCTCTCCAGCCCTGTTCCTGTATCTACCCAGTACTCTGTATGCCATGGTCTCTCCAGCCCTGTTCCTGCAGCTACCCAGTACTCTGTATGCCATGGTCTCTCCAACCCTGTTCCTGCAGCTACCCAGTACTCTGTATACCATGGTCTCTCCAGCCCTGTTCCTGCATCTACCCAGTACTCTGTATGCCATGGGCTCTCCAACCCTGTTCCTGCAGCTACCCAGTACTCTGTATGCCATGGTCTCTCCAACCCTGTTCCTGCATCTACCCAGTACTCTGTATGCCATGGTCTCTCCAACCCTGTTCCTGCAGCTACCCAGTACTCTGTATGCCATGGTCTCTCCAACCCTGTTCCTGCCTCTACCCAGTACTCTGCATGCCATGGTCTCTCCAGCCCTGTTCCTGCCTCTACCCAGTACTCTGTATGCCATGGTCTCTCCAACCCTGTTCCTGCCTCTACCCAGTACTCTGTATGCCATGGTCTCTCCAGCCCTGTTCCTGCAGCTACCCAGTACTCTGTATGCCATGGTCTCTCCTACCCTGTTCCTGCATCTACCCAGTACTCTGTATGCCATGGTCTCTCCAACCCTGTTCCTGCAGCTACCCAGTACTCTGTATACCATGGTCTCTCCAGCCCTGTTCCTGCATCTACCCAGTACTCTGTATGCCATGGGCTCTCCAACCCTGTTCCTGCCTCTACCCAGTACTCTGTATGCCATGGTCTCTCCAACCCTGTTCCTGCCTCTACCCAGTACTCTGTATGCCATGGTCTCTCCAACCCTGTTCCTGCATCTACCCAGTACTCTGTATGCCATGGTCTCTCCAACCCTGTTCCTGCATCTACCCAGTACTCTGTATGCCATGGTCTCTCCAGCCCTGTTCCTGCATCTACCCAGTACTCTGTATGCCATGGTCTCTCCAACCCTGTTCCTGCCTCTACCCAGTACTCTGTATGCCATGGTCTCTCCAACCCTGTTCCTGCATCTACCCAGTACTCTGTATGCCATGGTCTCTCCAACCCTGTTCCTGCCTCTACCCAGTACTCTGTATGCCATGGTCTCTCCAGCCCTGTTCCTGTATCTACCCAGTACTCTGTATGCCATGGTCTCTCCAACCCTGTTCCTGCATCTACCCAGTACTCTGTATGCCATGGTCTCTCCAGCCCTGTTCCTGCCTCTACCCAGTACTCTGTATGCCATGGTCTCTCCAGCCCTGTTCCTGTATCTACCCAGTACTCTGTATGCCATGGTCTCTCCAGCCCTGTTCCTGCATCTACCCAGTACTCTGTATGCCATGGTCTCTCCAGCCCTGTTCCTGCCTCTACCCAGTACTCTGTATGCCATGGTCTCTCCAACCCTGTTCCTGCCTCTACCCAGTACTCTGTATGCCATGGTCTCTCCAACCCTGTTCCTGCCTCTACCCAGTACTCTGTATGCCATGGTCTCTCCTACCCTGTTCCTGCATCTACCCAGTACTCTGTATGCCATGGTCTCTCCAACCCTGTTCCTGCCTCTACCCAGTACTCTGTATGCCATGGTCTCTCCAACCCTGTTCCTGCCTCTACCCAGTACTCTGTATGCCATGGTCTCTCCTACCCTGTTCCTGCATCTACCCAGTACTCTGTATGCCATGGTCTCTCCAACCCTGTTCCTGCATCTACCCAGTACTCTGTATGCCATGGTCTCTCCAACCCTGTTCCTGCCTCTACCCAGTACTCTGTATACCATGGTCTCTCCTACCCTGTTCCTGCATCTACCCAGTACTCTGTATGCCATGGTCTCTCCAGCCCTGTTCCTGTATCTACCCAGTACTCTGTATGCCATGGTCTCTCCAACCCTGTTCCTGCAGCTACCCAGTACTCTGTATGCCATGGTCTCTCCAACCCTGTTCCTGCCTCTACCCAGTACTCTGTATGCCATGGTCTCTCCAACCCTGTTCCTGCATCTACCCAGTACTCTGTATGCCATGGGCTCTCCAGCCCTGTTCCTGTATCTACCCAGTACTCTGTATGCCATGGTCTCTCCAACCCTGTTCCTGCCTCTACCCAGTACTCTGTATGCCATGGTCTCTCCAACCCTGTTCCTGCCTCTACCCAGTACTCTGTATGCCATGGTCTCTCCAACCCTGTTCCTGCATCTACCCAGTACTCTGTATGCCATGGTCTCTCCAACCCTGTTCCTGCCTCTACCCAGTACTCTGTATGCCATGGTCTCTCCAACCCTGTTCCTGTATCTACCCAGTACTCTGTATGCCATGGTCTCTCCAGCCCTGTTCCTGCAGCTACCCAGTACTCTGTATGCCATGGTCTCTCCAACCCTGTTCCTGCAGCTACCCAGTACTCTGTATGCCATGGTCTCTCCAACCCTGTTCCTGCCTCTACCCAGTACTCTGTATGCCATGGTCTCTCCAGCCCTGTTCCTGCAGCTACCCAGTACTCTGTATGCCATGGTCTCTCCAGCCCTGTTCCTGCATCTACCCAGTACTCTGTATGCCATGGTCTCTCCAACCCTGTTCCTGTATCTACCCAGTACTCTATATGCCATGGTCTCTCCAACCCTGTTCCTGTATCTACCCAGTACTCTGTATGCCATGGTCTCTCCAATCCTGTTCCTGCAGCTACCCAGTACTCTGTATGCCATGGTCTCTCCTACCCTGTTCCTGCCTCTACCCAGTACTCTGTATGCCATGGTCTCTCCAACCCTGTTCCTGCAGCTACCCAGTACTCTGTATGCCATGGTCTCTCCTACCCTGTTCCTGCTGCTACCCAGTACTCTGTATACCATGGTCTCTCCAACCCTGTTCCTGCTGCTACCCAGTACTCTGTATGCCATGGTCTCTCCAACCCTGTTCCTGTATCTACCCAGTACTCTGTATGCCATGGTCTCTCCAGCCCTGTTCCTGCATCTACCCAGTACTCTGTATGCCATGGTCTCTCCAACCCTGTTCCTGCAGCTACCCAGTGCTTAATTTGAGAAACCAAGTGAAATCTGTTTGGGAACATCGACAGTAACATGTTTTCACAACAAAACATATTTCATTAAACTGTTGACAGCTCTTCTCTCTGCGTCCTGGAGAAAGGCATGAAGAAGAGAGAGGAGGAGATGGAAACGTACGGTGATGAGATATTCTGTCGCTAAAGACAATGTGTCAGGCTATTATTTATGAAAATATTAAAAAGTACCTATTACTAAGCTATTCAAAATCAAATACAAATCCCCTATAGTTGTAGGCAAACTCTAAATGTGTTTAATTTAGGCTAGATCAATTATGTACCAAAGATAATTTAAAGAAAATAAATAAATCTGCCATGTGTAATATGCAGTAGGCTATGTATTGTATAACAGCACAATCATTATTTGAATTCATGTTTTTTTCCCAGGCTTGGGCTCATATATAGGCCTACTGTATCCATAAACTGTAAAATGCAGACGGGTTGTTTTGAATTACTGCCAGACACAAAAACAAACAGGAAGTTTCCTTTTGAAGTTCAGAACTTCAGAAAAGCTTTTTTTTTAGCCAATTAGGGACTGCAGAGAACAAATAACAAGACACTGGTACAGTCTAAGCATCCCTTTAAGGTCTCTTCTCTATGGTTCTGTCAGTGGGATTACTGGACTGGTACTGATGCCCCCTGATCAGGGAGAAAAACACTATTACTTAAAAAAAAAAGAATATTACTTTAGGGGTGAGAAATAAAGGTATGCTTTTAGAAAAGGTTTGAATTGAATGTAGACTCTGTACCAGACTGTCTCCATCAAATCAATGTTAAGACAATTTAACAGAGCAGGACGGATTAGTAAATGTTATATACCTGTACTAATCATACTGCTTTTTAAAATGACAAAATCCCCAATATATTCAGATTTCTTTCACATTTTTAATAGTGTCATTTACAATGTACTTAAATGTAACCTATCATACAATAAGCCATCTGCAGTTTGCTACTGAAGACGGGGATACCTGAGTGAACCTTAAATAAACGTACCTCATTCAGCTCTGTCTCTGTGTTTAGGAATTCAGTCACCCCACTGATGAGCTTAGAATTCATGAATAAGGCCTCCCCGTACCTAAACATGGAGAACAGAGTTTTGTGAAGAAAGGATTTGACAAACACTGTTGTTCTATTGAGGCTTCGCTGAACACCGTCCCAAAGAGCTCGGGGGCAGATTAACAATCAAAAATGTCATTTTCATTCACTTCTACAGTATCTGGAATCTAATGTACTGTAATCTACTGTAATCACAACACAATACATTTAATGATACTCTACAAAATCCACAAGTACAGTACTGTATATGAATTTGGCAACAAATGGTTAAATAGATTAACTATAATGCAAAAAAGGCACTGAATTATTCAAACATATGAGATATAAGTAGAAATAATTTACTATAAAATATATATGACATACATACGATACAATAATATCTACTTCATTGTCCATGTACATTTATATTCATTCACTATTATACATCACTATGGAAACACAGGAAGACTATAATACATCACTATGGAAACATAGGAACATTATAATACATCACTATGGAAACACAGGAAGACTATAATACCTCACTATGGAAACACAGGAAGACTATAATACATCACTATGGAAACACAGGAAGACTATAATACATCACTATGGAAACACAGGAACACTATAAAACATCACTATGGAAACACAGGAACACTATAATACATCACTATGGAAACACAGGAAGACTATAATACCTCACTATGGAAACACAGGAACACTATAATACATCACTATGGC
This sequence comes from Salvelinus alpinus, assembly GCF_045679555.1. Taxonomy (NCBI): domain Eukaryota; kingdom Metazoa; phylum Chordata; class Actinopteri; order Salmoniformes; family Salmonidae; genus Salvelinus; species Salvelinus alpinus. The sequence goes on from NC_092096.1 coordinate 11,964,919, forward strand.
AACACGGGAACGTTAGTACACAAGTCACACATATTACAGTCTCTGAGGCCTTGAATCTCTTACCGTGAATTCAAGATGTCCCACTTCTCCCTGAAGTACCTCCAGGCTAAGTGTCTTCCATGCGGGTTCCGTCCCACGTGGATGATGACATCGATGACATCTTGATCTGGGACCAAATCTGAGCTCAGAGAAAGATTCAGCAGCCTGGAGGACAAGAAGAAGAAGAAGAAGAAGAGCTGTGAATAAAAGAGTGTATATTAGTGTCCTCAAACAGGACACTGTTTATTTAGGGAATCATCCTCACAATGGTACATCTGGTGTGAGTACAATAACACATGGTCACCTCTTACTAAATTCACAAGTTTAAAGTATTCTTTGGGTGATGTTGTCCAGCCGTAATCTGACTGATAAAGTCTTTGGATGCTGTAGTCCAGGAGTAATCTGATTGATACAGTCTTTGGTTAATGTAGTCCAGCCGTAATCTGACTGGTACATTCTTTGGGTAATGTAGTCCAGCCGTAATCTGACTGATAAAGTCTTTGGGTAATGTAGTCCAGGAGTAATCTGACTGATACAGTCTTTGGGGAATGTAGTCCAGCCGTAATCTGACTGATAAAGTCTTCTGGCAGTGAAAGTATAACATGGATCGTGTATTTCATGTCAGCAGTCACAATAGACACAGTCAGGCCATAGAGCTTTCAACATCAGTATCAACATCCAGTGGGAGAACAAGATTCCTGGCCTGGCTGAGGTGCTTCTGTCAAGTCAAGTGATCCACTTCTGCTATTAAACTAGTACATAAAGAGACACATTAAGACAGCCTCAGTCTGAAGGAGAACGTTGCTATAGAAACACATTAAGACAGACTCAGTCTGGAGGAGAACGTTGCTATAGAAACACATTAAGACAGACTCAGTCTGGAGGAGAACGTTGCTATAGAAACACATTAAGACAGACTCAGTCTGAAGGAGAACGTTGCTATAGAAACACATTAAGACAGACTCAGTCTGGAGGAGAACGTTGCTATAGAAACACATTAAGACAGACTCAGTCTGGAGGAGAACGTTGCTATAGAAACACATTAAGACAGACTCAGTCTGGAGGAGAACGTTGCTATAGAAACACATTAAGACAGACTCAGTCTGGAGGAGAACGTTGCTATAGAAACACATTAAGACAGACTCAGTCTGGAGGAGAACGTTGCTATAGAAACACATTAAGACAGACTCAGTCTGGAGGAGAACGTTGCTATAGAAACAGATTAAGACAGACTCAGTCTGGAGGAGAACGTTGCTATAGAAACACATTAAGACAGACTCAGTCTGGAAGAGAACGTTTAAATTCAATGACCAAAAATACAGTTTTAATACCATGTATCAGCAGCCTCAGAAAGTATGAAGCTGACGAGACCGTATCAAATGTAGATATATCCGGTTATGCAAATGAGAGGAAAATGTCAAGCAGGCAACAGAAATGATATTACAGTAAAAGACGCCGCCACGGTGTATAGGTTTCCAATCTGCATGTACATGCAGGGAGGGTAACCACGACACGTTGCTTCACCAGGAACTCACACTTCTTTTGTTCTGATATATATCTCCTATGTTTCTCTTCACCATGTTACTCTGTGCTCTTGACCTGATAGGATGATGACGTTTTATACCTCAACCAACGGGGGCTTTGTGCAACAGACTTCTAAAACACCAGGACGTGTGTCAGAGGAAGAGCAACTGCCTCCGTATCATTCAATCGCTCAACATACTCTATGTGAGAGCTCCAGTCTCCTGTTGTAATCAATCTAACGCTTAGTGAACAGATACACTTTGAAGTGTGAAACCACACAGCAAATAGCAATGTATTCAGTGTAGAATCCACGTCGTGTCGGATGTGTTTTGATAAGGGATCTGTATTCTATTCTTAACTGATTCACATTCACACCCGGATACTCAGTCATCCTCCTACATTTACACGGACCTTTCAGTCATTCAGCACACACTCTTATCCAGAGCCACTTACACTAGTGAGTGCATACAATTTAGTCAGTTATCAGTTCCCGCCTTCATCTGCCTTTCCAGACGTTTGGGAGACGGGTCTCCTGTACCCGCCTGGTCAGCCGTTTGGGAGATGGGTCTCCTGTACCCGCCTGGTCAGCCGTTTGGGAGACGGGTCTCCTGTACCCGCCTGGTCAGCCTTTTGGGAGACGGGTCTCCTGTACCCGCCTGGTCAGCCTTTTGGGAGACGGGTCTCCTGTACCCGCCTGGTCAGCCTTTTGGGAGACGGGTCTCCTGTACCCGCCTGGTCAGCCTTTTGGGAGACGGGTCTCCTGTATCCAATTATCATTCGACTCTGTTTCCTGATCTCACATCTATTATGTGTAAATAACACAGAACACACCCTGTGGAGATGGAACATTATGTTCCTGTTATTTCCTCTAAGTTTCTTAACACTGATTTCTGAGCTCATGTTGCACCACCATCCACAGATCCCCAGCCGCTCACACACCGCTACCACAAAACTTATTTTCCCTTCCCTTCCCGACCCAACCGACCAACCAGACGACAGAAAATAAAATGGCCCCCAACACAGGAAATGATTTCGTCCTTCTGAGTCTTCTGGGAGTGTAAAAAGGTCGCCGCCGGAGCTGTGTTGACAAGACCTCATTTTAGAGCAGGCTGAACACGGTCTATCAGGGAAGGCAGTGTTTATCCAGCGCTGAGATCACATCATGCATTAATAAAAACATTCAGGAGGATACAATTTAGTCCAAGGGTGCAGAGGAGACAGAAATCAATACTAAATGCAG
>NC_092096.1:11970221-11985221 GCF_045679555.1 Salvelinus alpinus
CTGTCATTCTTACTGCAATCCCCTCTCTGGTGTCTATACAGCTGGCCCTGTCATGCTTACTGCAATCCCCTCTCTGGTGTCCATACAACTGGCCCCCGTCATGCTTACTGCAATCCCCTCTCTGGTGTCCATACAACTGGCCCCCGTCATGCTTACTGCAATCCCCTCTCTGGTGTCTATACAGCTGCCCCCCGTCATGCTTACTGCAATCCCCTCTCTGGTGTCTATACAGCTGGCCCCTCTCATGCTTACTGCAATCCCCTCTCTGGTGTCTATACAGCTGGCCCCCGTCATGCTTACTGCAATCCCCTCTCTGGTGTATATACAGCTGGCCCCTGTCATGCTTACTGCAATCCCCTCTCTGGTGTCTATACAGCTGGCCCCCTTCATGCTTACTGCAATCCCCTCTCTGGTGTCCATACAGCTGGCCCCCGTCATGCTTACTGCAATCCCCTCTCTGGTGTCTATACAGCTGGCCCCCGTCATGCTTACTGCAATCCCCTCTCTGGTGTCTATACAGCTGGCCCCTCTCATGCTTACTGCAATCCCCTCTCTGGTTTCCAAACAGCTGGCCCCTCTCATGCTTACCGCAATCCCTTCTCTGGTGTCTATACAGCTGGCCCCCGTCATGCTTACTGCAATCCCCTCTGGTGTCCATACAACTGGCCCCTGTCATTCTTACTGCAATCCCCTCTCTGGTGTCCATACAGCTGGCCCCCGTCATGCTTACTGCAATCCCCTCTCTGGTGTCCATACAGCTGGCCCCCGTCATGCTTACTGCAATCCCCTCTCTGGTGTCTATACAGCTGGCCATGTCATGCTTACTGCAATCCCCTCTCTGGTGTCTATACAGCTGGCCCCTGTCATGCTTACTGCAATCCCCTCTCTGGTGTCTATACAGCTGGCCCCTGTCATGCTTACTGCAATCCCCTCTCTGGTGTCTATACAGCTGGCCCCTGTCATGCTTACTGCAATCCCCTCTCTGGTGTCTATACAGCTGGCCCCTGTCATGCTTACTGCAATCCCCTCTCTGGTGTCTATACAGCTGGCCCCCGTCATGCTTACTGCAATCCCCTCTCTGGTGTCTATACAGCTGGTCCCTGTCATGCTTACTGCAATCCCTTCTCTGGTGTCCATACAGCTGGCCCCTGTCAATCTTACTGCAATCCCCTCTCTGGTGTCCATACAGCTGGCCCCCGTCATGCTTACTGCAATCCCCTCTCTTGTGTCCATACAACTGGCCCCTGTCATTCTTACTGCAATCCCCTCTCTGGTGTCTATACAGCTGGCCCCTGTCATGCTTACTGCAATCCCCTCTCTGGTGTCTATACAGCTGGCCCCTGTCATGCTTACTGCAATCCCCTCTCTGGTGTCCATACAGCTGGCCCCTGTCATGCATACTGCAATCCCCTCTCTGGTGTCTATACAGCTGGCCCCTGTCATGCTTACTGCAATCCCCTCTCTGGTGTCTATACAGCTGGCACCCGGCATGCTTACTGCAATCCCCTCTCTGGTGTCTATACAGCTGGCCCCTGTCAATCTTACTGCAATCCCCTCTCTGGTGTCCATACAGCTGGCCCCTGTCAATCTTACTGCAATCCCCTCTCTGGTGTCTATACAGCTGGCCCCCGTCATGCTTACTGCAATCCCCTCTCTGGTGTCTATACAGCTGGCCCCTCTCATGCTTACTGCAATCCCCTCTCTGGTGTCCAAACAGCTGGCCCCTCTCATGCTTACTGCAATCCCTTCTCTGGTGTCTATACAGCTGGCACCCGTCATGCTTACTGCAATCCCCTCTGGTGTCCATACAACTGGCCCCTGTCATTCTTACTGCAATCCCCTCTCTGGTGTCCATACAGCTGGCCCCCGTCATGCTTACTGCAATCCCCTCTCTGGTGTCCATACAGCTGGCCCCCGTCATGCTTACTGCAATCCCCTCTCTGGTGTCTATACAGCTGGCCATGTCATGCTTACTGCAATCCCCTCTCTGGTGTCTATACAGCTGGCCCCTGTCATGCTTACTGCAATCCCCTCTCTGGTGTCTATACAGCTGGCCCCTGTCATGCTTACTGCAATCCCCTCTCTGGTGTCTATACAGCTGGCCCCTGTCATGCTTACTGCAATCCCCTCTCTGGTGTCTATACAGCTGGCCCCTGTCATGCTTACTGCAATCCCCTCTCTGGTGTCTATACAGCTGGCCCCCGTCATGCTTACTGCAATCCCCTCTCTGGTGTCTATACAGCTGGTACCTGTCATGCTTACTGCAATCCCTTCTCTGGTGTCTATACAGCTGGCCCCCGTCATGCTTACTGCAATCCCCTCTCTGGTGTCTATACAGCTGGCCCCTGTCATGCTTACTGCAATCCCCTCTCTGGTGTCTATACAGCTGGCCCCCGTCATGCTTACTGCAATCCCCTCTCTGGTGTCTATACAGCTGGCCCCCGTCATGCTTACTGCAATCCCCTATCTGGTGTCTATACAGCTGGCCCCCGTCATGCTTACTGCAATCCCCTCTCTGGTGTCTATACAGCTGGCACCCGGCATGCTTACTGCAATCCCCTCTCTGGTGTCTATACAGCTGGCCCCTGTCAATCTTACTGCAATCCCCTCTCTGGTGTCAATACAGCTGGCCCCTGTCAATCTTACTGCAATCCCCTCTCTGGTGTCCATACAGCTGGCCCCCGTCATGCTTACTGCAATCCCCTCTCTGGTGTCTATACAGCTGGCCCCCTTCATGCTTACTGCAATCCCCTCTCTGGTGTCCATACAGCTGGCCCCCGTCATGCTTACTGCAATCCCCTCTCTGGTGTCTATACAGCTGGCCCCCGTCATGCTTACTGCAATCCCCTCTCTGGTGTCTATACAGCTGGCCCCCGTCATGCTTACTGCAATCCCCTCTCTGGTGTCTATACAGCTGGCCCCTCTCATGCTTACTGCAATCCCCTCTCTGGTGTCCAAACAGCTGGCCCCTCTCATGCTTACCGCAATCCCTTCTCTGGTGTCTATACAGCTGGCCCCCGTCATGCTTACTGCAATCCCCTCTGGTGTCCATACAACTGGCCCCTGTCATTCTTACTGCAATCCCATCTCTGGTGTCCATACAGCTGGCCCCCGTCATGCTTACTGCAATCCCCTCTCTGGTGTCCATACAGCTGGCCCCCGTCATGCTTACTGCAATCCCCTCTCTGGTGTCTATACAGCTGGCCATGTCATGCTTACTGCAATCCCCTCTCTGGTGTCTATACAGCTGGCCCCTGTCATGCTTACTGCAATCCCCTCTCTGGTGTCTATACAGCTGGCCCCTGTCATGCTTACTGCAATCCCCTCTCTGGTGTCTATACAGCTGGCCCCTGTCATGCTTACTGCAATCCCCTCTCTGGTGTCTATACAGCTGGCCCCTGTCATGCTTACTGCAATCCCCTCTCTGGTGTCTATACAGCTGGCCCCCGTCATGCTTACTGCAATCCCCTCTCTGGTGTCTATACAGCTGGTCCCTGTCATGCTTACTGCAATCCCTTCTCTGGTGTCCATACAGCTGGCCCCTGTCAATCTTACTGCAATCCCCTCTCTGGTGTCCATACAGCTGGCCCCCGTCATGCTTACTGCAATCCCCTCTCTTGTGTCCATACAACTGGCCCCTGTCATTCTTACTGCAATCCCCTCTCTGGTGTCTATACAGCTGGCCCCTGTCATGCTTACTGCAATCCCCTCTCTGGTGTCTATACAGCTGGCCCCTGTCATGCTTACTGCAATCCCCTCTCTGGTGTCCATACAGCTGGCCCCTGTCATGCATACTGCAATCCCCTCTCTGGTGTCTATACAGCTGGCCCCTGTCATGCTTACTGCAATCCCCTCTCTGGTGTCTATACAGCTGGCACCCGGCATGCTTACTGCAATCCCCTCTCTGGTGTCTATACAGCTGGCCCCTGTCAATCTTACTGCAATCCCCTCTCTGGTGTCCATACAGCTGGCCCCTGTCAATCTTACTGCAATCCCCTCTCTGGTGTCTATACAGCTGGCCCCCGTCATGCTTACTGCAATCCCCTCTGGTGTCCATACAACTGGCCCCTGTCATTCTTACTGCAATCCCCTCTCTGGTGTCCATACAGCTGGCCCCCGTCATGCTTACTGCAATCCCCTCTCTGGTGTCCATACAGCTGGCCCCCGTCATGCTTACTGCAATCCCCTCTCTGGTGTCTATACAGCTGGCCCCTGTCATGCTTACTGCAATCCCCTCTCTGGTGTCTATACAGCTGGCCCCTGTCATGCTTACTGCAATCCCCTCTCTGGTGTCTATACAGCTGGCCCCTGTCATGCTTACTGCAATCCCCTCTCTGGTGTCTATACAGCTGGCCCCTGTCATGCTTACTGCAATCCCCTCTCTGGTGTCTATACAGCTGGCCCCTGTCATGCTTACTGCAATCCCCTCTCTGGTGTCTATACAGCTGGCCCCCGTCATGCTTACTGCAATCCCCTCTCTGGTGTCTATACAGCTGGTCCCTGTCATGCTTACTGCAATCCCTTCTCTGGTGTCTATACAGCTGGCCCCCGTCATGCTTACTGCAATCCCCTCTCTGGTGTCTATACAGCTGGCCCCCGTCATGCTTACTGCAATCCCCTCTCTGGTGTCTATACAGCTGGCCCCCATCATGCTTACTGCAATCCCCTCTCTGGTGTCTATACAGCTGGCCCCCGTCATGCTTACTGCAATCCCCTCTCTGGTGTCTATACAGCTGGCCCCCGTCATGCTTACTGCAATCCCCTCTCTGGTGTCCATACAGCTGGCCCCCGTCATGCTTACTGCAATCCCCTCTCTGGTGTCTATACAGCTGGCCCCTGTCATGCTTACTGCAATCCCCTCTCTGGTGTCTATACAGCTGATCCCTGTCATGCTTACTGCAATCCCCTCTCTGGTGTCTATACAGCTGGCCCCTGTCATGCTTACTGCAATCCCCTCTCTGGTGTCTATACAGCTGGCCCCTGTCATGCTTACTGCAATCCCCTCTCTGGTGTCTATACAGCTGGTCCCTGTCATGCTTACTGCAATCCCCTCTCTGGTGTCTATACAGCTGGCCCCTGTCATGCTTACTGCAATCCCCTCTCTGGTGTCCATACAGCTGGCCCCCGTCATGCTTACTGCAATCCCCTCTCTGGTGTCCATACAACTGGCCCCTGTCATGCTTACTGCAATCCCCTCTCTGGTGTCCATACAGCTGGCCCCTGTCATGCTTACTGCAATCCCCTCTCTGGTGTCTATACAGCTGCCCCCCGTCATGCTTACTGAAATCCCCTCTCTGGTGTCTATACAGCTGGCCCCTGTCATGCTTACTGCAATCCCCTCTCTGGTGTCTATACAGCTGGCCCCTGTCATGCTTACTGCAATCCCCTCTCTGGTGTCCATACAACTGGCCCCCGTCATGCTTACTGCAATCCCCTCTCTGGTGTCTATACAGCTGCCCCCCGTCATGCTTACTGCAATCCCCTCTCTGGTGTCTATACAGCTGGCCCCTCTCATGCTTACTGCAATCCCCTCTCTGGTGTCTATACAGCTGGCCCCCGTCATGCTTACTGCAATCCCCTCTCTGGTGTATATACAGCTGGCCCCTGTCATGCTTACTGCAATCACCTCTCTGGTGTCTATACAGCTGGCCCCCTTCATGCTTACTGCAATCCCCTCTCTGGTGTCCATACAGCTGGCCCCCGTCATGCTTACTGCAATCCCCTCTCTGGTGTCTATACAGCTGGCCCCCGTCATGCTTACTGCAATCCCCTCTCTGGTGTCTATACAGCTGGCCCCTCTCATGCTTACTGCAATCCCCTCTCTGGTGTCCAAACAGCTGGCCCCTCTCATGCTTACTGCAATCCCTTCTCTGGTGTCTATACAGCTGGCCCCCGTCATGCTTACTGCAATCCCCTCTGGTGTCCATACAACTGGCCCCTGTCATTCTTACTGCAATCCCCTCTCTGGTGTCCATACAGCTGGCCCCCGTCATGCTTACTGCAATCCCCTCTCTGGTGTCCATACAGCTGGCCCCCGTCATGCTTACTGCAATCCCCTCTCTGGTGTCTATACAGCTGGCCCCTGTCATGCTTACTGCAATCCCCTCTCTGGTGTCTATACAGCTGGCCCCTGTCATGCTTACTGCAATCCCCTCTCTGGTGTCTATACAGCTGGCCCCTGTCATGCTTACTGCAATCCCCTCTCTGGTGTCTATACAGCTGGCCCCTGTCATGCTTACTGCAATCCCCTCTCTGGTGTCTATACAGCTGGCCCCTGTCATGCTTACTGCAATCCCCTCTCTGGTGTCTATACAGCTGGCCCCCGTCATGCTTACTGCAATCCCCTCTCTGGTGTCTATACAGCTGGTCCCTGTCATGCTTACTGCAATCCCTTCTCTGGTGTCCATACAGCTGGCACCCGTCATGCTTACTGCAATCCCCTCTCTGGTGTCTATACAGCTGGCCCCTGTCATGCTTACTGCAATCCCCTCTCTGGTGTCTATACAGCTGGCCCCCGTCATGCTTACTGCAATCCCCTCTCTGGTGTCTATACAGCTGGCCCCCGTCATGCTTACTGCAATCCCCTCTCTGGTGTCTATACAGCTGGCCCCCGTCATGCTTACTGCAATCCCCTCTCTGGTGTCCATACAGCTGGCCCCCGTCATGCTTACTGCAATCCCCTCTCTGGTGTCTATACAGCTGGCCCCTGTCATGCTTACTGCAATCCCCTCTCTGGTGTCTATACAGCTGGTCCCTGTCATGCTTACTGCAATCCCCTCTCTGGTGTCTATACAGCTGGCCCCTGTCATGCTTACTGCAATCCCCTCTCTGGTGTCTATACAGCTGGTCCCTGTCATGCTTACTGCAATCCCTTCTCTGGTGTCTATACAGCTGGCCCCCGTCATGCTTACTGCAATCCCCTCTCTGGTGTCTATACAGCTGGCCCCCGTCATGCTTACTGCAATCCCCTCTCTGGTGTCTATACAGCTGGCCCCCGTCATGCTTACTGCAATCCCCTCTCTGGTGTCTATACAGCTGGCCCCCGTCATGCTTACTGCAATCCCCTCTCTGGTGTCTATACAGCTGGTCCCTGTCATGCTTACTGCAATCCCCTCTCTGGTGTCTATACAGCTGGCCCCTGTCATGCTTACTGCAATCCCCTCTCTGGTGTCTATACAGCTGGCCCCTGTCATGCTTACTGCAATCCCCTCTCTGGTGTCTATACAGCTGGTCCCTGTCATGCTTACTGCAATCCCCTCTCTGGTGTCTATACAGCTGGCCCCTGTCATGCTTACTGCAATCCCCTCTCTGGTGTCCATACAGCTGGCCCCCGTCATGCTTACTGCAATCCCCTCTCTGGTGTCCATACAACTGGCCCCTGTCATGCTTACTGCAATCCCCTCTCTGGTGTCCATACAGCTGGCCCCTGTCATGCTTACTGCAATCCCCTCTCTGGTGTCTATACAGCTGCCCCCCGTCATGCTTACTGCAATCCCCTCTCTGGTGTCTATACAGCTGGCCCCTGTCATGCTTACTGCAATCCCCTCTCTGGTGTCTATACAGCTGGCCACTGTCATGCTTACTGCAATCCCCTCTCTGGTGTCCATACAGCTGGCCCCTGTCATGCTTACTGCAATCCCCTCTCTGGTGTCTATACAGCTGCCCCCCGTCATGCTTACTGCAATCCCCTCTCTGGTGTCTATACAGCTGGCCCCTGTCATGCTTACTGCAATCCCCTCTCTGGTGTCTATACAGCTGGCCCCTGTCATGCTTACTGCAATCCCCTCTCTGGTGTCTATACAGCTGGCCCCTGTCATGCTTACTGCAATCCCCTCTCTGGTGTCTATACAGCTGGCCCCTGTCATGCTTACTGCAATCCCCTCTCTGGTGTCTATACAGCTGGCCCCTGTCATGCTTACTGCAATCCCCTCTCTGGTGTCCATACACAGACACACTCCATCCACTGCAGTGTTTCAAGGCTACTGTAACACACAGCCCTACACAGACAGACTCCATCCACTGCAGTGTTTCAAGGCGACTGTAACACACAGCCCTACACAGACAGACTCTTCCATCCACTACAGTGTTTCAAGGCTACTGTAACACACAGCCCTACACAGACAGACTCTTCCATCCACTGCAGTGTTTCAAGGCGACTGTAACACACAGCCCTACACAGACACACTCCATCCACTACAGTGTTTCAAGGCGACTGTAACACACAGCCCTACACAGACAGACTCCATCCACTGCAGTGTTTCAAGGCGACTGTAACACACAGCCCTACACAGACACACTCCATCCACTGCAGTGTTTCAAGGCTACTGTAACACACAGCCCTACACAGACAGACTCCATCCACTACAGTGTTTCAAGGCGACTGTAACACACAGCCCTACACAGACAGACTCTTCCATCCACTGCAGTGTTTCAAGGCTACTGTAACACACAGCCCTACACAGACACACTCCATCCACTGCAGTGTTTCAAGGCGACTGTAACACACAGCCCTACACAGACACACTCTTCCATCCACTGCAGTGTTTCAAGGCTACTGTAACACACAGCCCTACACAGACACACTCCATCCACTACAGTGTTTCAAGGCGACTGTAACACACAGCCCTACACAGACAGACTCTTCCATCCACTGCAGTGTTTCAAGGCTACTGTAACACACAGCCCTACACAGACAGACTCTTCCATCCACTACAGTGTTTCAAGGCTACTGTAACACACAGCCCTACACAGACAGACTCTTCCATCCACTGCAGTGTTTCAAGGCGACTGTAACACACAGCCCTACACAGACACACTCCATCCACTGCAGTGTTTCAAGGCTACTGTAACACACAGCCCTACACAGACAGACTCTTCCATCCACTGCAGTGTTTCAAGGCGACTGTAACACACAGCCCTACACAGACAGACTCCATCCACTGCAGTGTTTCAAGGCGACTGTAACACACAGCCCTACACAGACAGACTCCATCCACTGCAGTGTTTCAAGGCGACTGTAACACACAGCCCTACACAGACAGACTCCATCCACTGCAGTGTTTCAAGGCGACTGTAACACACAGCCCTACACAGACAGACTCTTCCATCCACTACAGTGTTTCAAGGCTACTGTAACACACAGCCCTACACAGACACACTCCATCCACTGCAGTGTTTCAAGGCTACTGTAACACACAGCCCTACACAGACAGACTCCATCCACTGCAGTGTTTCAAGGCTACTGTAACACACAGCCCTACACAGACAGACTCCATCCACTGCAGTGTTTCAAGGCGACTGTAACACACAGCCCTACACAGACAGACTCCATCCACTGCAGTGTTTCAAGGCTACTGTAACACACAGCCCTACACAGACAGACTCCATCCACTGCAGTGTTTCAAGGCGACTGTAACACACAGCCCTACACAGACAGACTCCATCCACTGCAGTGTTTCAAGGCTACTGTAACACACAGCCCTACACAGACAGACTCCATCCACTGCAGTGTTTCAAGGCGACTGTAACACACAGCCCTACACAGACACACTCCATCCACTGCAGTGTTTCAAGGCGACTGTAACACACAGCCCTACACAGACAGACTCCATCCACTGCAGTGTTTCAAGGCTACTGTAACACACAGCCCTACACAGACACACTCCATCCACTGCAGTGTTTCAAGGCGACTGTAACACACAGCCCTACACAGACAGACTCCATCCACTGCAGTGTTTCAAGGCTACTGTAACACACAGCCCTACACAGACACACTCCATCCACTGCAGTGTTTCAAGGCTACTGTAACACACAGCCCTACACAGACACACTCCATCCACTGCAGTGTTTCAAGGCTACTGTAACACACAGCCCTACACAGACAGACTCTTCCATCCACTACAGTGTTTCAAGGCTACTGTAACACACAGCCCTACACAGACAGACTCCATCCACTGCAGTGTTTCAAGGCTACTGTAACACACAGCCCTACACAGACACACTCCATCCACTGCAGTGTTTCAAGGCGACTGTAACACACAGCCCTACACAGACAGACTCCATCCACTGCAGTGTTTCAAGGCGACTGTAACACACAGCCCTACACAGACACACTCCATCCACTGCAGTGTTTCAAGGCTACTGTAACACACAGCCCTACACAGACACACTCTTCCATCCACTACAGTGTTTCAAGGCGACTGTAACACACAGCCCTACACAGACACACTCCATCCACTGCAGTGTTTCAAGGCTACTGTAACACACAGCCCTACACAGACAGACTCTTCCATCCACTACAGTGTTTCAAGGCTACTGTAACACACAGCCCTACACAGACACACTCCATCCACTGCAGTGTTTCAAGGCGACTGTAACACACAGCCCTACACAGACACACTCCATCCACTGCAGTGTTTCAAGGCTACTGTAACACACAGCCCTACACAGACAGACTCTTCCATCCACTACAGTGTTTCAAGGCGACTGTAACACACAGCCCTACACAGACACACTCCATCCACTGCAGTGTTTCAAGGCGACTGTAACACACAGCCCTACACAGACAGACTCTTCCATCCACTGCAGTGTTTCAAGGCGACTGTAACACACAGCCCTACACAGACACACTCCATCCACTGCAGTGTTTCAAGGCTACTGTAACACACAGCCCTACACAGACAGACTCCATCCACTGCAGTGTTTCAAGGCTTCTGTAACACACAGCCCTACACAGACAGACTCCATCCACTGCAGTGTTTCAAGGCGACTGTAACACACAGCCCTACACAGACAGACTCTTCCATCCACTGCAGTGTTTCAAGGCGACTGTAACACACAGCCCTACACAGACACACTCCATCCACTGCAGTGTTTCAAGGCTACTGTAACACACAGCCCTACACAGACAGACTCCATCCACTGCAGTGTTTCAAGGCTACTGTAACACACAGCCCTACACAGACACACTCTTCCATCCACTACAATGTTTCAAGGCGACTGTAACACACAGCCCTACACAGACACACTCTTCCATCCACTGCAGTGTTTCAAGGCGACTGCGGGGCGAAGGACAGGGCCCTTTGAAATTAGAGATATTTCATATCAATAGAAAAGAGAAGGTCTAGATGAGCCTCTAACGTCTAGATGAGCCTCTAACGTCTAGATGAGCCTCTAACGTCTAGATGAGCCTCTAACGTCTAGATGAGCCTCTAACGTCTAGATGAGCCTCTAACGTCTAGATGAGCTTCTAACGTCTAGATGAGCCTCTAACGTCTAGATGAGCCTCTAACGTCTAGATGAGCCTCTAACGTTTCCAAGTGACTGAACCGACGTGTTCATATCCTTGTATAGTAACTGTATGAACACACAGAGTGTCTTCAGAAAGCATTCACACTCCGTGACTTTTTCCCCACATTTTGTTTCAGTTACAGCCTGAATTTAAAATGGATTACATATAGATTGTGTGTCACGTGTCTCCAAACAATACCCCTTGATGTCAAAGTGGAATTATGTTTACAAGTTAATTAAAAAAAATGTAAAAGCTGAAATGTCTTGAGTCAATAAGTATTCCACCCCTTTGTTATGACAAGCCTGAATAAGTTCAGGAGTCAAAATGTGCTTAACAAGTCACATAATATGTTGCATGGACTCACTCTGTGTGCAATGATGTTGTATAACACCATTTTTAAATGACTACCCCATCTCTGTGCTCCACACATACAGTTATCTGTAAGGTCCCTCAGTCGAGTAGTGAATTTCAAGCACAGATTCAACGACAAAGACTAGGGAGGTTTTCCAATACCTCGCAAAGAAGGGCACCTATTGGTAGATGGGTAAAAATAAAACATTGAATATCCCTTTGGGCATGGTGCAGTTATTAGTTACACTTTGGATGGTGTATCAATACACCCAGTCACTATAAAGATACAGGCATCCTTCCTAACTTAGTTGACGGAGAGGAAGGAAACTACTCAGCGATTTCAAGAATGAGGCCAATGGTGACTTTAAAACTGTTACAGAGTTCAATGGCTGTAATAGAAGAAAACTGAGGATGGATCAACAACATTGTAGTGACTCCACAATACCGACCTAAATGACAGAGTGAAAAGAAGGAATCCTGTATAGAATAAAAATATTCCAAAACATGCATCCTGTTTACAAGAAGGCAGTTAAGTAAAACTGCAAAATATTTGGCAGAGAAATTTACTTTATGTCCTGAATACAAATGGCTGCATCATATTATGGGTATGCTTGTCATCGGCAAGGATTAGGGAGTTCTTTAAGATAAAAAATAAATGGATCAGGACCTAACATGAGGACAACAAGAGGATGCTATTCTGAAATAGACTACATTTTCTTCATATTATGTTACTTTAGACCTGTCTAAAATAAATAATGGATTTCTTGTGGTGGTGTAGACTATATTACATGGATTTATTAGACTTTTTGAATTGTAGGTGTTCCGAAGGACTGCATCAGCTTGTAGGCGATGTATGGAAGCCAGGAGATGCTAGATGTGATTTACTCACCAGTTGAGCACAAAGCTGTTGTGAAATTTTATGTGAAGGATCAATAAAGTTATTTAATATTGACTCACCGGTTCAGCAGAAAGCTGTTTCCTTGTGAAGGAACAATAAAGTTCTGTTACAAATGACTCACCGGTTGAGCAGGAAGCCATTGTCGCTGCAGGTGAGAGCCTCCAGGAGAACCTTCTTCTCTGAGATGGCTGTGGTGGAGTGGAACTTCATCCAGATAAACTCCCACACGTCCTCATCCATCAAAGACACGCCTGTACAGTACACTATGTCACGCACGTTGGGAGGGATCCTGCAGGGAAGGAAACACACACAAACACACACACATACACACACACACACACACACACACACACACCACACACACGCACAGCACACACACCACACACACACACACACACCACACACACACACACACACACACCACACACACACACACACACGCACAGCACACACACACACACACCACACACACACACGCACAGCACACACACCACACACACACACACCACACACACACACACACGCGCACAGCACACACACCACACAAACGCATACACACAAACACGCATACAAGCAAACACACAGGCAGACACACAAAACAATTATATTACCAATGTTATTCCCCTTTAAACTACTACAATAACATTAGTATTCAGTATTTCCTGCTGTTTGTGTCAGTTGGCTTCTTTTCAGGTCTTCCTCACGTAATAATGTTTAACCTCAAAGGATTTTACCCAGATTAAACAAAGGTTAGCAAATCAATAACGAAGCGGACCAGAATCCTCAGAGAAGATACGGAGATTGACTATCTAACAGCGTTGTGTAAACAGACGATAAACAGAGTGTATATTTGCTTGGAACAGAGCCCTTGTTTGTGGAGCTGTTTTGCTTCCATTTTGACACATCCGTTGTTTCCCTCGTTCACATCTCAGTGAGGCACAATAATGTTCTAGAATGTTCCGACAATGGGAGAACATTTATGTTCTAGACTACACTAGAGAGATGGCCTGCTTTTTTAACAATGGGAGAACATGCTTTATCTCCATATAGTGTGTCTATAGTTTACTCACATTGTAAAGCATTTAGAAATGGACTGTTTTGCGTCAATGGCGATGCGAATGTTAAAATGTCCTGGCGGGTGTGTTGTGAGTTGAACCAGGCACAATTACCTTTGTTTTCAACCGATAAATCGTTTTAGATTCTCCATTTCTGTAAACGGCATCGGTATGTCAGACCAACACGTTTGTCTCAGCTCAAAGTACCCAGAAATAATATGACTGTATTTGTGTGGCTTTGTAAGATCAGCCACGAGCTTTAACCAATCAGGTTGTCTGCATCCTGTACCTGATGGTCTCCATCTATAACATGGTAAACCTCGTGGGTTGACTGCACGTGTTGTCAACATGGTAAACCTCATGGTTGACTGCACGTGTTGTCAACATGGTAAACCTCATGGGTTGACTGCACGTGTTGTCAACATGGTAAACCTCATGGGTAGACTGCACGTGTTGTCAACATGGTAAACCTCGTGGGTTGACTGCACGTGTTGTCAACATGGTAAACCTCGTGGGTTGACTGCACGTGTTGTCAACATGGTAAACCTCGTGGGTTGACTGCACGTGTTGTCAACATGTTAAACCTCGTGGGTTGACTGCACGTGTTGTCAACATGGTAAACCTCATGGGTTGACTGCACGTGTTGTCAACATGGTAAACCTCATGGTTGACTGCACGTGTTGTCAACATGGTAAACCTCATGGTTGACTGCACGTGTTGTCAACATGGTAAACCTTATGGTTGACTGCACGTGTTGTCAACATGGTAAACCTCATGGTTGACTGCACGTGTTGTCAACATGGTAAACCTCATGGGTTGACTGCACGTGTTGTCAACATGGTAAACCTCATGGGTTGACTGCACGTGTTGTAAACATGGTAAACCTCATGGGTTGACTGCTCGTGTTGTCAACATGGTAAACCTCATGGTTGACTGCACGTGTTGTCAACATGGTAAACCTCGTGGGTTGACTGCACGTGTTGTCAACATGGTAAACCTCGTGGGTTGACTGCACGTGTTGTCAACATGGTAAACCTCGTGGGTTGACTGCACGTGTTGTCAACATGGTAAACCTCATGGGTTGACTGCACGTGTTGTCAACATGGTAAACCTCATGGTTGACTGCACGTGTTGTCAACATGGTAAACCTCATGGTTGACTGCACGTGTTGTCAACATGGTAAACCTCATGGGTTGACTGCTCGTGTTGTCAACATGGTAAACCTCATGGGTTGACTGCTCGTGTTGTCAACATGGTAAACCTCATGGGTAGACTGCACGTGTTGTCAACATGGTAAACCTCATGGGTAGACTGCTTGTGTTGTCAACATGGTAAACCTCATGGTTGACTGCACGTGTTGTCAACATGGTAAACCTCATGGGTTGACTGCACGTGTTGTCAACATG
>NC_092096.1:11990221-12030221 GCF_045679555.1 Salvelinus alpinus
CGGGGCCTATAGATAGATACAGTATCAGAGACTACGGGGCCTATAGATAGATACAGTATCAGAGACTACGGGGCCTATAGATAGATACAGTATCAGAGACTACGGGGCCTATAGATAGATAAAGTATCAGAGACTACGGGGCCTATAGATAGATAAAGTATCAGAGACTACGGGGCCTATAGATAGATAAAGTATCAGCGACTACGGGGCCTATAGATAGATAAAGTATCAGAGACTACGGGGCCTATAGATAGATACAGTATTAGAGACTACGGGGCCTATAGATAGATACAGTATCAGAGTCTACGGGCCTATAGATAGATACAGTATCAGAGACTACGGGGCCTATAGATAGATACAGTATCAGAGTCTACGGGGCCTATAGATAGATACAGTATCAGAGACTACGGGGCCTATAGATAGATACAGTATCAGAGACTACAGGGCCTATAGATAGATACAGTATCAGAGACTACGGGGCCTATAGATAGATACAGTATCAGAGACTACGGGGCCTATAGATAGATAAAGTATCAGAGACTACGGGGCCTATAGATAGATACAGTATCAGAGACTACGGGGCCTATAGATAGATACAGTATCAGAGACTACGGGGCCAACCTTTCACCACCGTGTTTTGGGGCTCCCGAGGGGCGCAGCGGACTAAGGCACTGCATCTCAGTGCTAGAGGCATCATTACAGACCCTGGTTCGATTTCAGGCTGTATCACAACCGGCCGTGATTTGGAGTCCCATAGGACAGCGCACAATTGACCCAGCGTCTTCCGGGTTTGGGTTTAACCTGGGTAGGTGGTCATTGTAAAGTAAGAATTTGTTCTTAACTGCCTCGTTAAATAAAGGTTAAGTAAAATCAATACAAAATGTTAGAAGTCAACACAGACCAATTCTCAGAGATACTGAGACAGGCTTGGCAATATATTGGTACCATAAAGTAAACAGGATGTGTTTTTACTGTATACTCCATACTGGTTTGTATTGTTCGTCATTTAGCAGACCCTCTTATCCAGAGCGACAGTGTTCCTGAAGGAATACGCAGAGAACCAATCAGACCCTGGATCATTAGACAGTGTTCCTGAAGGAAGACGCAGAGAACCAATCAGACCCTGGATCATTAGACAGTGTTCCTGAAGGAATACGCAGAGAGCCAATCAGACCCTGGATCATTAGACAGTGTTCCTGAAGGAATACGCAGAGAACCAATCAGACCCTGGATCATTAGACAGTGTTCCTGAAGGAATACGCAGAGAACCAATCAGACCCTGGATCATTAGACAGTGTTCCTGAAGGAAGACGCAGAGAACCAATCAGACCCTGGATCATTAGACAGTGTTCCTGAAGGAATACACAGAGAACCAATCAGACCCTGGATCATTAGACAGTGTTCCTGAAGGAATACGCAGAGAACCAATCAGACCCTGGATCATTAGACAGTGTTCCTGGAGGAATACGCAGAGAACCAATCAGACCCTGGATCATTAGACAGTGTTCCTGAAGGAAGACACAGAGAACCAATCAGACCCTGGATCATTAGACAGTGTTCCTGAAGGAAGACACAGAGAACCAATCAGACCCTGGATCATTAGACAGTGTTCCTGAAGGAATACACAGAGAACCAATCAGACCCTGGATCATTAGACAGTGTTCCTGAAGGAAGACACAGAGAACCAATCAGACCCTGGATCATTAGACAGTGTTCCTGAAGGAAGACGCAGAGAACCAATCAGACCCTGGATCATTAGACAGTGTTCCTGGAGGAATACGCAGAGAACCAATCAGACCCTGGATCATTAGACAGTGTTCCTGGAGGAATACGCAGAGAACCAATCAGACCCTGGATCATTAGACAGTGTTCCTGAAGGAAGACACAGAGAACCAATCAGACCCTGGATCATTAGACAGTGTTCCTGAAGGAATACGCAGAGAGCCAATCAGACCCTGGATCATTAGACAGTGTTCCTGAAGGAATACGCAGAGAACCAATCAGACCCTGGATCATTAGACAGTGTTCCTGAAGGAATACGCAGAGAACCAATCAGACCCTGGATCATTAGACAGTGTTCCTGGAGGAATACGCAGAGAACCAATCAGACCCTGGATCATTAGACAGTGTTCCTGAAGGAAGACGTAGAGAACCAATCAGACCCTGAAGTCTTGCTGAAAGGAGAGTGGGCTTGTAGGGAAGAATGAGGGATCAACGTATCATAGCGGAGAAGAAGAGAGTGGTGTTATCAACACGTCGGTGTAGAGGTGGGGGGCCATTGTTGTGGACTCCGTGTAGAGGTGGGGGGGCCATTGTTGTGGATTCTGTTGTTTGTGTTGCCGAGAGCAACAGGTGGAGGGATTAGACAAGGGACAGATTCTGTTTCCATGGACACTTGACGTTTGAAACATCGATACTGGCAGGGTTGTCCAATGTGCCGTATTGATCAGAACTCACATCTATGTCAGGCCCACTGGGATTCAACAATGGGACATTTTGCTCTGTTAAAAAAGAGCTATAAAACGGAGTGTGATTATAAGCTTCTTTCAGATGAAGAGAAGAGAGCCTATTGGTGATATGTGAAGTGGAGAGAGGAGAGCTGATTGGTGATATGTGAAGAGGAGAGAGAAGAGATGATTGGTGATATGTGAAGAGGAGAGAGGAGAGCTGATTGGTGATATGTGAAGAGGAGAGAGGAGAGCTGATTGGTGATATGTGAAGAGGAGAGAGGAGAGCTGATTGGTGATATGTGAAGAGGAGAGAGGAGAGCTGATTGGTGATATGTGAAGAGGAGAGAGGAGAGATGATTGGTGATATGTGAAGAGGAGAGAGGAGAGCTGATTGGTGATATGTGAAGGAGAGAGGAGAGCTGATTGGTGATATGTGAAGAGGAGAGAGGAGAGATGATTGGTGATATGTGAAGAGGAGAGAGGAGAGCTGATTGGTGATATGTGAAGAGGAGAGAGGAGAGCTGATTGGTGATATGTGAAGAGGAGAGAGGAGAGCTGATTGGTGATATGTGAAGAGGAGAGAGGAGAGCTGATTGGTGATATGTGAAGAGGAGAGAGGAGAGATGATTGGTGATATGTGAAGAGGAGAGAGGAGAGCTGATTGGTGATACCTAAAGAGGAGAGAGGAGAGCTGATTGGTGACATGTGAAGAGGAGAGAGGAGAGCTGATTGGTGATACCTAAAGAGGAGAGGTGTCTTGTTGGAAATAAGGCAGGACAATACATGTAAACTTCCAATATCTCATCCAGTGAATTTTAGTGGCTTCTCTCTGACAAGAAGATCACCCCTTTTAATGAAAATGACCTTTAAACTCTACATTCTGTTCCCTTGTGGTCCACCCAGTGGGTGGAAATCTCCCTCAATGATAAGGAGCTCTCAGACCAGCGTCTTCCAAGTGAATCTGTCCTCCTACTATGTACAGTATATGTGAGTCCAACACGTGGTCCACTGTGGGCCCAGCACGACACCCGCTCTCTGTCTCTACGGACCAATCTGAAAGAGGACCCTACTCCCTATACAGTAGTGCACTGATTTAATAAGGATCTCACCTTTTTTTTTAAAATGACATACCCAAATCTAACTGACTGTAGCTCAGGACCTGAAGCAAGGGTATGCATTTTCTTGGTACCATTTGAAAGGAAACACTTTGAAGTTTGTGGAAATGTGAAATTAATGTAGGAGAATATAACACATTAGATCATAATGTATTACACATTAGACCATAATGTATTATTCCAGCCCAGGTACAATTTAGATTGTGTATGTGCAACGTTTTAGACTGATCCAATGAACCATTGCATATCTGTTCAAAATGTTGTATCAAGAATGCCCAAATGTGCCGATTGGTTTATTAATACATTTTCAAGGTCATAACTGTGCACTCTCCTCAAACAATAGCATGGTAGTCTTTCACTGTAATAGCTACTGTAAACTGGACAGCGCCGTTAGATTAACAAGAATTTAAGCTTTTTGCCCATTTCAGGTATGTCTATGTCCTGAGATTTTTGTGTTTTGTTACTTACAACCTCATGCTAATCACATTAGCCTACGTTAGCTCAACCCAGGGGGGGGGGGGGGGGGTGATAAGCCAGAACCACCGGGGTGCCATTTAGGATGCTGTATACTGTACCTGTTCTTGTTGCTGGAGATCCAATCAGAGATGAGTGACACGGCTTGGCGGTGACAGTGCTTGTTCCCGAAACTACATGCCAGCATGATCACCTCTCTCTGCAGCTCTCTGTCCATGAGACGGAGGGAGGGAGGGAGGGAGTGAGTGGAGAGAGAGGGGGGGAGAGAGGTGGAAGAGAGGGAGAGAGGTGGAAGAGGGTCAGGTGGTGAGAGGTACAGAAACAAAAGAGTGGGAGGGAGGGAGGGAATGAGAGAGGGAGAGATGGGGGAGAGAAAGGGAGGGAAAATGAATAGGGAAGGAGAGACAGAAGCAGATAGAGAGAGAGAAGGGAAGGGTGGACAGAAGGAGGGAGAGAGAGAGAAGGGAATGATGGACAGAAGGAGGGAGAGAGAGAAGGGAAGGGTGGACAGAAGGAGGGAGAGAGAGAGAAGGGAATGATGGACAGAAGGAGGGAGAGAGAGAGAGAAGGAGGGACAGAAGGAGGGAGAGAGAGAGAGAATGATGGACAGAAGTAGGGAGAGAGAGAGAAGGAGATACAGAAGGAGGGAGAGAGAGAGAAGGGAAGGAGATACAGAAGGAGGGAGAGAGAGAGAAGGGAAGGAGATACAGAAGGAGAGAGAGAGAGAGAAGGGAAGGGAAGGAGATACAGAAGGAGAGAGAGAGAGAGAGAAGGGAAGGAGATACAGAAGGAGAGAGAGAGAGAAGGGAAGGAGATACAGAAGGAGAGAGAGAGAGAGAGAAGGGAAGGAGATACAGAAGTAGGGAGAGAGAGAGAGAAGGGAAGGAGATACAGAAGGAGAGAGAGAGAGAGAGAAGGGAAGGAGATACAGAAGGAGGGAGAGAGAGAGAGAAGGGAAGGAGATACAGAAGGAGGGAGAGAGAGAGAGAAGGGAAGGAGATACAGAAGGAGGGAGAGAGAGAGAGAAGGGAAGGAGATACAGAAGGAGGGAGAGAGAGAGAGAGAAGGGAAGGAGATACAGAAGGAGGGAGAGAGAGAGAGAAGGGAAGGAGATACAGAAGGAGGGAGAGAGAGAGAGAAGGGAAGGAGATACAGGGAGAGAGAGAGAGAGAGAGAAGGGAAGGAGATACAGAAGGAGGGAGAGAGAGAGAGAAGGGAAGGAGATACAGAAGGAGGGAGAGAGAGAGAGAAGGGAAGGAGATACAGAAGGAGAGACTACAGTTAAATGATGTGCTTGTGAGTCAAGACAACATCCCAACCCAGCCACTTGTTGTGTGACAGGTGACTGTATGCATCACCTACTCAGTCTGGTAGGAGGCCTGTATGACGGAGCCTTCTGTGAGAGCCAAGGGCCAGCCCATCTTGTGGTACTTTGAGGCCACTTGCTTCAGCACGTAGTCCTGTTGGGGAGGAAGTAGAAAGCAACCAGCCAACAGTAGATAGATGTTGTTAGTCAGACCTGCAAATAAACAGGTCAGTAGTTGGCAAACGACACACAGATATTTGGAACTATTTTAAGCGGCGGAGGAATTGAAAATCACAGAAAAAAAACAGTAAGAAGTGGTCCGGTCCTGGTGGCCGAAGCAGTGCAATTCTCAGAGGTTTTGATATTTCAAAATAAAAAGGCTGACTCTTGTTGTCAAGGACAACTGCCTCGAGGTCAGAATGGACTGAATCTACCTTAGAATGTAACAGGAAGAGGGTAGAACGACCGTCAGATGGCTAGGAGCTGTGTAGGGTTCTGAATGTGTCCCAGATTACACCCCATTCCCTAGAAAGTGCACTACTTTCCACCAGAGCCTTTTGGACCCTGGCCAACAGAAGGACACTATAAAGGGAATAGGGATGCCATTTTGGGACACATGTTATGATTGTGTTGGCTCTCCAAACCACACAGCAGGTGATGCCAAGGCTAACTTAGTGTAGCGCCTCTCCTTCACGGTCCCTCACTGAAACCAAATCATGATTAACATTAGGGCCCCAGCCTAGACGCCACACACACACACACACACACACACACACACACACACACACACACACACACACACACACACACACACACACACACACACACACACACACACACACACACACACACACACACACACACACACACACACACACACTCGGCTGTCCTACTAATTGAAGAGGACTATCTTCCTTCCTCATCCTAGTGGGAGGTGACAGCCTTCATGTTCCTGTTGTTCTCCATGTAAATCACCTCTCTGGGGCTGTGCCCTTTATAGTGGGGCTGTGCCCTTTACAGTCTAAATTAGTGCACTATATAGGGAATAGGGCTCTGGTCGAAAGTAGTGCACTACCACCCACTTGGGCTCTGGTCTAAAGTAGTGCACTATATAGGGAATAGGGCTCTGGTCGAAAGTAATGCACTACATAGGGAATAGGGCTCTGGTCGAAAGTAATGCACTATATAGGGAATAGGGTGCCATTTGGGACGTAGGGTGTATAGAACCTTTCACTGCCAACACTGAGGGTTAACGCCACACAGCTGAGTGGTGAACACTGAACACTCCTCCTCAGACTCTCTGCTGGGCTCTCTCTCTCTCTCTACACCCAGCAGAGGCCTTGGTGATCTGCCAAGAGAAGGCCACAACGCCAGGACATAAATAATCTCCTGCAGCTGTTTCTGTCCTCCATTATTCTCTCTCTTTTGCTTGGACAGACACTGTAAACAAATTAACACTGGTCCCAGAGGAGTGGGTGACCAACAGCTCTGACACTCTCCCATCCTGACACTCTCCCCCCCTGACACTCTCCCTGACACTCTCCCTCCCTGACACTCTCCCTCCCTGACACTCTCCCTTCTTGACACTCTCCCTGATACTCTCTCTCCCTCCCTGACACTCTCCCTCCCTTCCTGACACTCTCCCTCCCTGACACTCTCTCTGACACTCTACCTCCCTCCCTGACACACTCCCTCCCTTCCTGACACTCTCCCTCCCTGACAGTCTCTCTGACACTCTCCCTCCCTGACTCCCTCCCTTCCTGACACTCTCTCTCCCTTCCTGACACTCTCCCTCCCTCCCTGACACTCTCCCTCCCTCCCGGACACTCTCCCTCCCTTCCTGACACTCTCTCTCCCTTCATGACACTCTCCCTCCCTCCCTGACACTCTCCCTCCCTCCCTGACACTCTCTCTCCCTCCCTGACACTCTCCCTCCCTGACACTCTCCCTCCCTGACACTCTCTCTGACACTCTCCCTCCCTCCCTGACACACTCCCTCCCTCCCTGACACTCTCCCTCCCTCCCTGACACTCTCCCTCTCTCCCTTCCTGACACTCTCCCTCCCTCCCTGACACTCTCTCTCCTTCCCTCCCACCCTCCCTTCCTGACACTCTCCCTCCCATCCCTGACACTCTCCCTCCCTTTCTGACACTCTCCCTTCCTGACACTCTCCCTCCCTCCCTGACACTCTCCCTCCCTCCCTGACACTCTCCCTCCCTCCCTGACACTCTCCCTCCCTCCCTGACACTCTCTCTCCCTCCCTCCCTGACACTCTCCCTCCCTCACTGACACCCTGGAAAGTGGTACATAGGACCCACTGGTGGAACAGAGGACCCACTGATGATAAAGCCTAGTGGAACTGTGTGAGTTGTCAGACTGACAAATGGACTGGACTTCACATTCTTTGATAGATAAGACAAATCATTATGGTTTCACTTCTACAGGAGCAACAAACCATTTTAAAAGTCATTTAAAACCCATACATCAAGACCTTCAGACCTGTGCTGGGGCTCAGTGGGTGTATTAGTACATAGGGTGTATAGTGCTGGGCTCAGTGGGTGTATTAGTACATAGGGTGTATAGTGCTGGGGCTCAGTGGGTGTATTAGTACATAGGGTGTATAGTGCTGGGGCTCAGTGGGTGTATTAGTACATAGGGTGTATAGTGTTGGGGCTCAGTGGGTATATTAGTACATAGGGTGTATAGTGTTGGGGCTCAGTGGGTGTATTAGTACATAGGGTGTATAGTGCTGGGTCTCAGTGGGTGTATTAGTACATAGGGTGTATAGTGCTGGGGCTCAGTGGGTGTATTAGTACATAGGGTGTATAGTGCTGGGCTCAGTGGGTGTATTAGTACATAGGGTGTATAGTGCTGGACTCAGTGGGTGTATTAGTACATAGGGTGTATAGTGCTGGGGCTCAGTGGGTGTATTAGTACATAGGGTGTATAGTGCTGGACTCAGTGGGTGTATTAGTACATAGGGTGTATAGTGCTGGGGCTCAGTGGGTGTATTAGTACATAGGGTGTATAGTGCTGGGGCTCAGTGGGTGTATTAGTACATAGGGTGTGTAGTGCTGGGGCTCAGTGGGTGTATTAGTACATAGGGTGTATAGTGCTGGGCTCAGTGGGTGTATTAGTACATAGGGTGTATAGTGTTGGGGCTCAGTGGGTGTATTAGTACATAGGGTGTATAGTGCTGGGCTCAGTGGGTGTATTAGTACATAGGGTTTATAGTGCTGGGGCTCAGTGGGTATATTAGTACATAGGGTGTATAGTGCTGGGCTCAGTGGGTATATTAGTACATAGGGTGTATAGTGCTGGGCTCAGTGGGTGTATTAGTACATAGGGTGTATAGTGCTGGGCTCAGTGGGTGTATTAGTACATAGGGTGTATAGTGCTGGGCTCAGTGGGTGTATTAGTACATAGGGTGTATAGTGCTGGGGCTCAGTGGGTGTATTAGTACATAGGGTGTATAGTGCTGGGGCTCAGTGGGTGTATTAGTACATAGGGTGTATAGTGCTGGACTCAGTGGGTGTATTAGTACATAGGGTGTATAGTGCTGGGGCTCAGTGGGTGTATTAGTACATAGGGTGTATAGTGCTGGGGCTCAGTGGGTGTATTAGTACATAGGGTGTATAGTGCTGGGGCTCAGTGGGTGTATTAGTACATAGGGTGTATAGTGCTGGACTCAGTGGGTGTATTAGTACATAGGGTGTATAGTGCTGGGGCTCAGTGGGTGTATTAGTACATAGGGTGTATAGTGTTGGGGCTCAGTGGGTGTATTAGTACATAGGGTGTATAGTGCTGGGCTCAGTGGGTGTATTAGTACATAGGGTGTATAGTGCTGGGCTCAGTGGGTGTATTAGTACATAGGGTGTATAGTGCTGGGGCTCAGTGGGTGTATTAGTACATAGGGTGTATAGTGCTGGACTCAGTGGGTGTATTAGTACATAGGGTGTATAGTGCTGGGGCTCAGTGGGTGTATTAGTACATAGGGTGTATAGTGTTGGGGCTCAGTGGGTGTATTAGTACATAGGGTGTATAGTGCTGGGCTCAGTGGGTGTATTAGTACATAGGGTGTATAGTGCTGGGCTCAGTGGGTGTATTAGTACATAGGGTGTATAGTGCTGGGGCTCAGTGGGTGATCTGAGTGGGTCAGGGTTAGAGGTCAGAGGTTATAACCAACACTGAAGAGGCTGTAGTCCTATATGCAGTCTATCAGCTTGGTTAGGATCAGGGTTAGAGGTCAGGGTCAGAGGTCAGAGTTTATAACCTACACTGAAGAGGCTGTAGTCCTCTGTGCGTTCCAGCAGCTTGATTAGGATCAGGGTCAGAGGTCAGAGGTTATAACCTACACTGAAGAGGCTGTAGTCCTTCTCTGCGTTCCAGCAGCTTGATTAGGGTCAGGGTTAGAGGTCAGAGGTCAGAGGTTATAACCTACACTGAAGAGGCTGTAGTCCTCTGTGCGGTCCAGCAGCTTGATTAGGATCAGGGTCAGAGGTCAGAGGTCAGAGGTTATAACCTACACTGAAGAGGCTGTAGTCCTCTGTGCGTTCCAGCAGCTTGATTAGGATCAGGGTCAGAGGTCAGAGGTCATAACCTACACTGAAGAGGCTGTAGTCCTCTGTGCGGTCCAGCAGCTTGATTAGGGTCAGGGTCAGAGGTCAGAGGTTATAACCTACACTGAAGAGGCTGTAGTCCTCTGTGCGTTCCAGCAGCTTGATTAGGATCAGGGTTAGAGATCAGAGGTTATAACCTACACTGAAGAGGCTGTAGTCCTCTGTGCGGTCCAGCAGCTTGTCCAGCTGGTAGAGGGAGCGGCTGGCGGCGTGCCAGGGGAGGAACTCTCTCTCCTGGGGTAGGTAGCAGATGATCTGAAGGGGCACGTTCTGGGGCAGGTAGCCAGCCCTGGCAGGAGAGGGGAGAGAGTATGTTAACTAAGCAATACGGCCCGGGGGGGTGTGGTATATGGCCAATATACCATGGCTAAGGGCTGTTCTTATGCACGACACAACATCAGGGAAGCCCACCCTGCGGATAGATACATGGAAGAGGTGCATATACCATATAAAATATGTAAGACTAGAGAGTTATGGGGCAGGTAGTCCACCCTGCGGAGAAAGAGATAGGTAACATCCTCTAACACTGCAGGGAAGGTTCTGTGGAGGGGAAGGGAGGGGAGAGAGAGAGAGGTGTACATCGTCAGAGAAGGGCATCCTCATCGAGCTGATTTGAAGAGTGTGTCTGTGAAATGCTGATATGCACATTCTCCATTTCTCCACAGGGTGCAGGGCCCAAAAGACTGGCTGACACATGGTGTTGTACTTTATTCATGCACCCGTCCACCCGCACGTCTCACTGACGGACAGACGTGCTGTGGGTCCAAAGCATGAGAGAAATACTTTATACCGTCAGGGACGGATCCAGACATACTGTAAACAACAAAGATAATAAAATACACCAGATGCTATATTTAAATGTGTTGCATCAGCAGTATCTGTCTTGTTATGACAGTCAATCAATTAACATGTCAGCTAACAATGTTTAGATCGGTAGTTAGTCTAGCCAGCTACCTTACTTGTAGTAATCATGGCCTTAAACCAACCCGGGCACTCTAGGAGGCCCCCATAGATTTTTTTGTTAGTCATTCTCACTAAGATATCCTATTAACATGGCATAATTCATTACAAAAAACGTAGAATTGCTGGAATTAGCTTTAAAACTACAGAACGTTTAATCCGCCCCATGGCAAAATGAGTAGAATTGCAGAAACTTTAAAACTTAAATGTTTCTCTCAACCATCAAAAGGGTGACCACTAAAATGTTATGCCGTGATGTGGGTTTCGTACATATCCAGATGAAGCTGCGTACTATTTAGCGTCACGACGCTGTCGGTGTGTTTGAAGCGTTAGACTAGCTTGCAATGAAAATGACAGATCTGTAATTCACATTTCTGTGTGAATTTGGTCGGCTCGCCCAAAAAGTTACATATTGCCACTTTAATTCTATATGTAGGTTAACACCAATCCACTGAGAAGGCGTGTGCTTGGGGGGCCCCCTCCAACCAAATCCCACTTGGGGCCCCCCAAAAGGCTAGAGCCGGCCCTGTATAACATGTGCAGGTTTATCCTTCTTAATTCTAGACATTTAAGTTAATACCAAACCACCAAGGAGGAGTCAAGACAACAAACAGAACTACATCCCATTCTCAGCTACTTAGCATCCCAAATGGCACTCTTATTACCAACATAGTGCACTTCTTTTGACTTGGGTCCTGGTAAAAAAAAAAAAGTAGTGCACTACATAGGGATTAGGGTATCATTTGGGATGCTTCCTGTGTTCTCACAGCTTGACTCCCACAGCACTGCCTGCTGCATTAATATAGATCATCACATTATCTTAGTAAACAAGGCGAATGTGTTTCAAGTGTGTTTTTTAGTCATGCATGATGTTGTCGAGCTGATTGTATTCCTCGTACAACACCTGCTTTCTGTCTCAGCTAGCGTCACATGCTGAGGGGTCCATAAAACAGAGCCAGATGTAGGTTTTGCTAGGAACCGCATCGGGATTCTCTATGCATCACAGGCCTTTGAAACGAAGGCAGAGGAGCTGTAACAGTTCAGCAACAGGGCTGGATCTAAACACCCTCTACTGTCTCTGTCACATTATAACACAGCTGCTAGGATCTAAACACCCTCTACTGTCTCTGAAACATTATAACACAGCTGCTAGGATCTAAACACCCTCTACTGTCTCTGAAACATTATAACACAGCTGCTAGGATCTAAACACCCTCTACTGTCTCTGAAACATTATAACACAGCTGCTAGGATCTAAACACCCTCTACTGTCTCTGAAACATTATAACACAGCTGCTAGGATCTAAACACCCTCTACTGTCTCTGAAACATTATAACACAGCTGCTAGGATCTAAACACCCTCTACTGTCTCTGTCTCTGAAACATTATAACACAGCTGCTAGGATCTAAACACCCTCTACTGTCTCTGTCACATTATAACACAGCTGCTAGGATCTAAACACCCTCTACTGTCTCTGAAACATTATAACACAGCTGCTAGGATCTAAACACCCTCTACTGTCTCTGAAACATTATAACACAGCTGCTAGGATCTAAACACCCTCGACTGTCTCTGAAACATTATAAGACAGCTGCTAGGATCTAAACACCTTCTACTGTCTCTGAAACATTATAACACAGCTGCTAGGATCTAAACACCCTCTACTGTCTCTGAAACATTATAACACAGCTGCTAGGATCTAAACACCCTCTACTGTCTCTGAAACATTATAACACAGCTGCTAGGATCTAAACACCTTCTACTGTCTCTGTCACATTATAACACAGCTGCTAGGATCTAAACACCTTCTACTGTCTCTGTCACATTATAACACAGCTGCTAGGATCTAAACACCCTCTACTGTCTCTGAAACATTATAACACAGCTGCTAGGATCTAAACACCCTCTACTGTCTCTGAAACATTATAACACAGCTGCTAGGATCTAAACACCCTCTACTGTCTCTGAAACATTATAACACAGCTGCTAGGATCTAAACACCCTCTACTGTCTCTGTCACATTATAACACAGCTGCTAGGATCTAAACACCCTCTACTGTCTCTGAAACATTATAACACAGCTGCTAGGATCTAAACACCCTCTACTGTCTCTGAAACATTATAACACAGCTGCTAGGATCTAAACACCTTCTACTGTCTCTGTCACATTATAACACAGCTGCTAGGATCTAAACACCTTCTACTGTCTCTGTCTCTGAAACATTATAACACAGCTGCTAGGATCTAAACACCTTCTACTGTCTCTGAAACATTATAACACAGCTGCTAGGATCTAAACACCTTCTACTGTCTCTGTCACATTATAACACAGCTGCTAAGATTCTAAACACATTCTACTGTCTCTGTCACATTATAACACAGCTGCTAGGAGCTAAACACCTTCTACTGTCTCTGAAACATTATAACACAGCTGCTAGGATCTAAACACCTTCTACTGTCTCTGAAACATTATAACACAGCTGCTAGGATAAAAACACCTTATACTGTCTCTGTCACATTATAACACAGCTGCTAAGATTCTAAACACATTCTACTGTCTCTGTCTCTGAAACATTATAACACAGCTGCTAGGATCTAAACACCTTCTACTGTCTCTGAAACATTATAACACAGCTGCTAGGATCTAAACACCTTCTACTGTCTCTGAAACATTATAACACAGCTGCTAGGATAAAAACACCTTATACTGTCTCTGTCACATTATAACACAGCTGCTAGGATCTAAACACCCTCTACTGTCTCTGAAACATTATAACACAGCTGCTAGGATCTAAACACCTTCTACTGTCTCTGTCTCTGTCACATTAAAACACAGCTGCTAGGATCTAAACACCTTCTACTGTCTCTGAAACATTATAACACAGCTGCTAGGATCTAAACACCTTCTACTGTCTCTGAAACATTATAACACAGCTGCTAGGATCTAAACACCTTCTACTGTCTCTGAAACATTATAACACAGCTGCTAGGATCTAAACACCTTCTACTGTCTCTGAAACATTATAACACAGCTGCTAGGATCTAAACACCTTCTACTGTCTCTGAAACATTATAACACAGCTGCTAGGATCTAAACACCTACTACTGTCTCTGTCACATTATAACACAGCTGCTAGGATCTAAACACCTTCTACTGTCTCTGTCACATTATAACACAGCTGCTAGGATCTAAACACCTTCTACTGTCTCTGTCTCTGGCAGATTATAACACAGCTGCAAGGATCTAAACACCTTCTACTGTCTCTGTCTCTGAAACATTATAACACAGCTGCTAGGATCTAAACACCTTCTACTGTCTCTGAAGCATTATAACACAGCTGCTAGGATCTAAACACCTTCTACTGTCTCTGTATCTGAAACATTATAACACAGCGGCTAGGATCTAAACACCCTCTACTGTCTCTGACTCTGAAACATTATAACACAGCTGCTAGGATCTAAACACCTTCTACTGTCTCTGTCTCTGAAACATTATAACACAGCTGCTAGGATCTAAACACCTTCTACTGTCTCTGTCACATTATAACACAGCTGCTAAGATTCTAAACACATTCTACTGTCTCTGGCACATTATAACACAGCTGCTAGGATCTAAACACCTTCTACTGTCTCTGAAACATTATAACACAGCTGCTAGGATCTAAACACCTTCTACTGTCTCTGTCACATTATAACACAGCTGCTAGGATCTAAACACCCTCTACTGTCTCTGTCTCTGAAACATTATAACACAGCTGCTAGGATCTAAACACCTTCTACTGTCTCTGAAACATTATAACACAGCTGCTAGGATCTAAACACCTTCTACTGTCTCTGTCACATTATAACACAGCTGCTAGGATCCAAACACCCTCTACTGTCTCTGTCTCTGAAACATTATAACACAGCTGCTAGGATCTAAACACCTTCTACTGTCTCTGTCTCTGAAACATTATAACACAGCTGCTAGGATCTAAACACCCTCTACTGTCTCTGTCACATTATAACACAGCTGCTAGGATCTAAACACCCTCTACTGTCTCTGTCACATTATAACACAGCTGCTAGGATCTAAACACCTTCTACTGTCTCTGTCACATTATAACACAGCTGCTAGGATCTAAACACCCTCTACTGTCTCTGTCACATTATAACACAGCTGCTAGGATCTAAACACCTTCTACTGTCTCTGAAACATTATAACACAGCTGCTAGGATCTAAACACCTTCTACTGTCTCTGAAACATTATAACACAGCTGCTAGGATCTAAACACCTTCTACTGTCTCTGTCTCTGAAACATTATAACACAGCTGCTAGGATCTAAACACCCTCTACTGTCTCTGTCACATTATAACACAGCTGCTAGGATCTAAACACCTTCTACTGTCTCTGTCTGTGAAACATTATAACACAGCTGCTAGGATCTAAACACCCTCTACTGTCTCTGTCTCTGAAACATTATAACACAGCTGCTAGGATCTAAACACCTTCTACTGTCTCTGAAACATTATAACACAGCTGCTAGGATCTAAACACCTTCTACTGTCTCTGTCACATTATAACACAGCTGCTAGGATCTAAACACCCTCTACTGTCTCTGAAATTTT
Organism: Salvelinus alpinus; assembly: GCF_045679555.1. Taxonomy (NCBI): domain Eukaryota; kingdom Metazoa; phylum Chordata; class Actinopteri; order Salmoniformes; family Salmonidae; genus Salvelinus; species Salvelinus alpinus. Next base: position 12,005,757 of record NC_092096.1, read on the forward strand.
ATAACACAGCTGCTAGAATCTAAACACCTTCTACTGTCTCTGAAACATTATAACACAGCTGCTAGGATCTAAACACCTTCTACTGTCTCTGTCACATTATAACACAGCTGCTAGGATCTAAACACCCTCTACTGTCTCTGTCTCTGAAACATTATAACACAGCTGCTAGGATCTAAACACCTTCTACTGTCTCTGAAACATTATAACACAGCTGCTAGGATAAAAACACCTTATACTGTCTCTGTCACATTATAACACAGCTGCTAGGATCTAAACACCCTCTACTGTCTCTGAAACATTATAACACAGCTGCTAGGATCTAAACACCTTCTACTGTCTCTGTCTCTGAAACATTATAACACAGCTGCTAGGATCTAAACACCTTCTACTGTCTCTGTCACGTTATAACACAGCTGCTAGGATCTAAACACCTTCTACTGTCTCTGTCTCTGAAACATTATAACACAGCTGCTAGGATCTAAACACCTTCTACTGTCTCTGAAACATTATAACACAGCTGCTAGGATCTAAACACCTTCTACTGTCTCTGTCACATTATAACACAGCTGCTAAGATTCTAAACACATTCTACTGTCTCTGTCACATTATAACACAGCTGCTAGGAGCTAAACACCTTCTACTGTCTCTGAAACATTATAACACAGCTGCTAGGATCTAAACACCTTCTACTGTCTCTGAAACATTATAACACAGCTGCTAGGATCTAAACACCTTCTACTGTCTCTGACTCTGAAACATTATAACACAGCTGCTAGGATCTAAACACCTTCTACTGTCTCTGACACATTATAACACAGCTGCTAGGATCTAAACACTTTTTACTGTCTCTGGCACATTATAACACAGCTGCTAGGATCTAAACACCTTCTACTGTCTCTTAAACATTATAACACAGCTGCTAGGATCTAAACACCTTCTACTGTCTCTGTCACATTATAACACAGCTGCTAAGATTCTAAACACATTCTACTGTCTCTGGCACATTATAACACAGCTGCTAGGATCTAAACACCCTCTACTGTCTCTGTCTCTGAAACATTATAACACAGCTGCTAGGATCTAAACACCTTCTACTGTCTCTGTCTCTGAAACATTATAACACAGCTGCTAGGATCTAAACACCCTCTACTGTCTCTGTCACATTATAACACAGCTGCTAGGATCTAAACACCCTCTACTGTCTCTGTCACATTATAACACAGCTGCTAGGATCTAAACACCTTCTACTGTCTCTGTCACGTTATAACACAGCTGCTAGGATCTAAACACCCTCTACTGTCTCTGTCACATTATAACACAGCTGCTAGGATCTAAACACCCTCTACCCTCAACATTCCCCAAGGTTGCTTAGCAGTTCAGACGTCTTTTTCTGTTCCGTATTGTTTGTGTCCTGTATATATATTTACACCTCTCTTCACTTATCTTTTATTTATTTTATCATCCAAGAACTCAACTACAAAAGCTTTCCTGCAAAAGCTTTCCTGCAACCCGCTTCACCAATTACTAAAAAGTAATATTTACCTCAAACTGAAAATCCATCGTGGAAGCCAGCCAGGGGCTAATTCAGAAGCTAGCCTGAAAGCTAACCAGTAGCTACTCCGATAGCTAGCCAGAAGCTAATCTGTAGCTGCCCCGAAATTAGCCGGTTTGCTGGCTAGCGTTGGTTTTCAGCTGCCCTCGTGTTGTGGTCATCAGCTATTCCTTTAGCTCGATAATCTACCAGCACTTTTGTGCAACGCGACTCGGACCGGAGCATTCCGGGACTTTTCTTCTCTCTCAGTTTCCCCGGATTCCAGCCGCAGGCTCTGGTCACTTGCACCTTGACTTCGCAGCTAGCTAGCTGCAAACCGTGTGACGATTGGCTTACGTCGACCCCGGAGCAAACTCAAATCATCCTGGAGCTAGCCAGCTGAGGAGTTCCATCACCATCCGGACACGTTTCTTTTGTTGCTGCTGCAGATACGGAACCCCACCGGGCCTTCACGTCTGACTGCCGACGTTATCTGCCCGAGGGATTTATCCAACTGGCACCTCCGTCCCGACGTTACCTGAACGCTCACCTGAGGCCCGCTAATCGTTAGCTGTCTTATCGGCTGCTACCTGAATAAGCATACCGGACAACTATTATTTATTTTTATTTTTATTTTTATTTTTATTTTTTTTCTCCTTGGGTCACTATATCTATTCTGCCAATTTGGATTGATCCCCTCTTCCACACGGAACCCCACTACACGGAACCCCACTAACTTACCGACGGAAACGCACGAGGTATCTACAAACAGACCTCCATCCCATGCTGCTACCGACAGCCACATACCCGGCCAGCTGTCTGGATCGCCACGACCCCAACCAATCTCTACTCACTGGACCCTTATTGATCACCCGATTAAGCATGCCTCTCCTTAATGTAAATATGCCTTGTCCATTGCTGTTCTGGTTAATGTTTATTGGCTTATTTCACTGTAGAGATTCTAGCCCTGTTCACTATACCATATCCAACCTCTCAGTTCCACCACCCACATATGCGATGACATCACCTGGTTTCAATGATGTTTCTAGAGACAATATCTCTCTCATCATCACTCAATACCTAGGTCTACCTCCACTGTATTCACATCCTACCATACCTTTGTCTGTACATTATTCCTTTAAACTATTTTATCGCCCCCAGAAACCTCCTCTTACTCTCTGCTCCAGTAGCTCTAGGCGACCAATTCTCATAGCTTTTAGCCGTACCCTTATCCTACTCCTCCTCTGTTCCTCTGGTGATGTAGAGGTGAATCCAGGCCCTGCAGTACCTGGCTCCACTCCTATTCCCCAGGCGCTCTCTTTTGATGACTTCTGTAACCGTAATAGCCTTGGCTTCATGCATGTTAACATTAGAAGCCTCCTCCCTAAGTTTGTTTTGTTCACTGCTTTAGCACACTCTGCCAACCCGGATGTTTTAGCCGTGTCTGAATCCTGGCTTAGAAAGACCACCAAAAACTCAGATATTTTCATCCCCAATTACAAGATTTTCAGACAAGATAGAATGGCCAAAGGGGGCGGTGTTGCAATCTACTGCAAAGACTGCCTGCAGAGTTCTGTCTTACTATCCAGGTCTGTTCCCAAACAATTTGAACTTCTACTTTTAAAAATCCACCTCTCTAAAAACAAGTCTCTCACCGTTGCCGCCTGCTATAGACCACCCTCTGCCCCCAGCTGTGCTCTGGACACTATATGTGAACTGATTGCCCCCCATCTATCTTCAGAGTTCGTGCTGCTAGGCGACCTAAATTTGAACATGCTCAAAACCCCAGCCACCCTACAATCTAAGCTTGATGCCCTCAATCTCACACAAATTATCAATGAACCTACCAGGTACCACCCCAATTCCGTAAACTCGGGTACCCTCATAGATATCATCCTAACAAACTTGCCCTCCAAATACACCTCTGCTGTTTTCAACCAAGATCTCAGCGATCACTGCCTCATTGCCTGTATCCGTAATGGGTCAGCGGTCAAACGACCTCCACTCATCACTGTCAAACGCTCCCTGAAACACTTCAGCGAGCAGGCCTTTCTAATCGACCTGGCCGGGGTATCCTGGAAGGATATCGATCTCATCCCGTCAGTAGAGGATGCCTGGTCATTTTTTAAAAATGCCTTCCTCACCATCTTGAATAAGCATGCCCCATTCAAGAAATTTAGAACCAGGAACAGATATAGCCCTTGGTTCTCTCCTGACCTGACTGCCCTTAACCAACAGAAAAACATCCTATGGCGTTCTGCATTAGCATCGAACAGCCCCCGTGATATGCAACTTTTCAGGGAAGCCAGAAACCAATATACACAGGCAGTTAGAACAGCCAAGGCTAGCTTTTTCAAGCAGAAATTTGCTTCCTGCAACACAAATTCAAAAAAGTTCTGGGACACCGTAAAGTCCATGGAGAATAAGAACACCTCCTCCCAGCTTCCAACCGCTCTGAAGATAGGAAACACTGTCACCACCGACAAATCCACTATAATTGAGAATTTCAATAAGCATTTTTCCACGGCTGGCCATGCTTTCCATCTGGCTGCCCCTACCCCGGACAACAGCACTGCCCTCCCCTCTGCTACTCGCCCAAGCTTCCCCATTTCTCTTTCTCCCAAATACAGTCAGCTGATGTCCTAAATGAGCTGCAAAATCTGGACCCTTACAAATCAGCCGGGCTAGATAATCTGGACCCTTTCTTTCTAAAACTATCTGCTGAAATTGTTGCCACCCCTATTACTAGCCTCTTCAACCTCTCTTTCGTGTCGTCCGAGATCCCCAAAGATTGGAAAGCAGCTGCGGTTATCCCCCTCTTCAAAGGGGGGGACACCCTTGACCCTAACTGCTACAGACCTATATCTATCCTACCCTGCCTTTCTAAGGTCTTCGAAAGCCAAGTCAACAAACAGATTACCGACCATTTCGAATCCCACCACACCTTCTCCGCTATGCAATCTGGTTTCAGAGCTGGTCATGGGTGCACCTCAGCCACGCTCAAGGTCATAAACGACATCGTAACCGCCATCGATAGGAAACAATACTGTGCAGCCGTATTCATTGACCTGGCCAAGGCTTTTGACTCTGTCAATCACCACATCCTCATTGGCAGACTCGACAGCCTTGGTTTCTCTAATGATTGCCTCGCCTGGTTCACCAACTACTTCTCTGATCGAGTTCAGTGTGTCAAATCGGAGGGTCTGTTGTCCGGGCCTCTGGCAGTCTCTATGGGGGTGCCACAGGGTTCAATTCTTGGACCGACTCTCTTCTCTGTATACATCAATGATGTCGCTCTTGCTGCTGGTGATTCTCTGATCCACCTCTACGCAGACGACACTATTCTGTATACTTCTGGCCCTTCTTTTGACACTGTGTTAACAACTCTCCAGGCGAGCTTCAATGCCATACAACTCTCCTTCCGTGGCCTCCAACTGCTCTTAAATACAAGTAAAACCAAATGCATGCTCTTCAACCGATCGCTGCCTGCCCCTGCCCGCCTGTCCAACATCACTACTTTGGACGGTTCTGACTTAGAATATGTGGACAACTACAAATACCTAGGTGTCTGGTTAGACTGTAAACTCTCCTTCCAGACTCACATCAAACATCTCCAATCCAAAGTCAAATCTAGAATTGGCTTCCTATTCCGCAACAAAGCATCCTTTACTCATGCTGCCAAACATACCCTTGTAAAACTGACCATCCTACCAATCCTCGACTTCGGTGATGTCATTTACAAAATAGCCTCCAAAACCCTACTCAATAAATTGGATGCAGTCTATCACAGTGCCATCCGTTTTGTCACCAAAGCCCCATATACTACCCACCACTGCGACCTGTACACTCTCGTTGGCTGGCCCTCGCTTCATACTCGTCGCCAAACCCACTGGTTCCAGGTCATCTACAAGACCCTGCTAGGTAAAGTCCCCCCTTATCTCTGCTCGCTGGTCACCATAGCAGCACCTATCTGTAGCACGCGCTCCAGCAGGTATATCTCTCTAGTCACCCCCAAAACCAATTCTTCCTTTGGACGCCTCTCCTTCCAGTTCTCTGCTGCCAATGACTGGAACGAACTACAAAAATCTCTGAAATTGGAAACACCTATCTCCCTCACTAGCTTTAAGCACCAGCTGTCAGAGCAGCTCATAGATTACTGCACCTGTACATAACCCATCTACAATTTAGCCCAAACAACTACCTCTTTACCTACTGTATTTATTTTATTAATTTATTTTGCTCCTTTGCACCCCATTATTCTCTGTCTCTACTTTGCACTTTCTTCCGCTGCAAACCAACCATTCCAGGGTTTTTTTTAGTTTTATTTTACTTGCTGTGTTGTATTCACTTCACCTCCATGGCCTTTTATATTTTTATTTATTTTATTTATTTATACATATATTTGTTTGCCTTCACCTCCCTTATCTCACCTCACTTGCTCACATTGTATATAGACTTATTTTTTTTTCACTGTATTATTGACTATATGTTTGTTTTACTCCATGTGTAACTATGTGTTGTTGTATGTGTCGAACTGCTTTGCTTTATCTTGGCCAGGTCGCAATTGTAAATGAGAACGTGTTCTCAATTTGCCTACCTGGTTAAATAAAGGTTAAATAAAATAAATAAAAAAAACTGTCTCTGTCACATTATAACACAGCTGCTAGGATCTAAACACCTTCTACTGTCTCTGTCACATTATAACACAGCTGCTAGGATCTAAACACCTTCTACTGTCTCTGAAACATTATAACACAGCTGCTAGGATCTAAACACCCTCTACTGTCTCTGTCACATTATAACACAGCTGCTAGGATCTAAACACCTTCTACTGTCTCTGTCTGTGAAACATTATAACACAGCTGCTAGGATCTAAACACCCTCTACTGTCTCTGTCTCTGAAACATTATAACACAGCTGCTAGGATCTAAACACCTTCTACTGTCTCTGAAACATTATAACATAGCTGCTAGGATCTAAACACCTTCTACTGTCTCTGTCACATTATAACACAGCTGCTAGGATCTAAACACCCTCTACTGTCTCTGAAATTTTATAACACAGCTGCTAGAATCTAAACACCTTCTACTGTCTCTGAAACATTATAACACAGCTGCTAGGATCTAAACACCTTCTACTGTCTCTGTCACATTATAACACAGCTGCTAGGATCTAAACACCCTCTACTGTCTCTGTCTCTGAAACATTATAACACAGCTGCTAGGATCTAAACACCTTCTACTGTCTCTGAAACATTATAACACAGCTGCTAGAATCTAAACACCTTCTACTGTCTCTGTCACATTATAACACAGCTGCTAGGATCTAAACACATTCTACTGTCTCTGTCACATTATAACACAGCTGCTAGGATCTAAACACCTTCTACTGTCTCTGAAACATTATAACACAGCTGCTAGGATCTAAACACCTTCTACTGTCTCTGTCTCTGAAACATTATAACACAGCTGCTAGGATCTAAACACCTTCTACTGTCTCTGTCACGTTATAACACAGCTGCTAGGATCTAAACACCTTCTACTGTCTCTGTCTCTGAAACATTATAACACAGCTGCTAGGATCTAAACACCTTCTACTGTCTCTGAAACATTATAACACAGCTGCTAGGATCTAAACACCTTCTACTGTCTCTGTCACATTATAACACAGCTGCTAAGATTCTAAACACATTCTACTGTCTCTGTCACATTATAACACAGCTGCTAGGAGCTAAACACCTTCTACTGTCTCTGAAACATTATAACACAGCTGCTAGGATCTAAACACCTTCTACTGTCTCTGAAACATTATAACACAGCTGCTAGGATAAAAACACCTTATACTGTCTCTGTCACATTATAACACAGCTGCTAAGATTCTAAACACATTCTATAGTCTCTGTCTCTGAAACATTATAACACAGCTGCTAGGATCTAAACACCTTCTACTGTCTCTGAAACATTATAACACAGCTGCTAGGATCTAAACACCTTCTACTGTCTCTGAAACATTATAACACAGCTGCTAGGATAAAAACACCTTATACTGTCTCTGTCACATTATAACACAGCTGCTAGGATCTAAACACCTTCTACTGTCTCTGAAACATTATAACACAGCTGCTAGGATCTAAACACCTTCTACTGTCTCTGAAACATTATAACAAAGCTGCTAGGATAAAAACACCTTATACTGTCTCTGTCACATTATAACACAGCTGCTAGGATCTAAACACCCTCTACTGTCTCTGAAACATTATAACACAGCTGCTAGGATCTAAACACCTTCTACTGTCTCTGTCTCTGTCACATTATAACACAGCTGCTAGGATCTAAACACCTTCTACTGTCTCTGAAACATTATAACACAGCTGCTAGGATCTAAACACCTTCTACTGTCTCTGAAACATTATAACACAGCTGCTAGGATCTAAACACCTTCTACTGTCTCTGTCTCTGAAACATTATAACACAGCTGCTAGGATCTAAACACCTTCTACTGTCTCTGAAACATTATAACACAGCTGCTAGGATCTAAACACCTTCTACTGTCTCTGAAACATTATAACACAGCTGCTAGGATCTAAACACCTTCTACTGTCTCTGAAACATTATAACACAGCTGCTAGGATCTAAACACCTTCTACTGTCTCTGTCACATTATAACACAGCTGCTAGGATCTAAACACCTTCTACTGTCTCTGTCACATTATAACACAGCTGCTAGGATCTAAACACCTTCTACTGTCTCTGTCTCTGGCAGATTATAACACAGCTGCAAGGATCTAAACACCTTCTACTGTCTCTGTCTCTGAAACATTATAACACAGCTGCTAGGATCTAAACACCTTCTACTGTCTCTGAAACATTATAACACAGCTGCTAGGATCTAAACACCTTCTACTGTCTCTGTATCTGAAACATTATAACACAGCGGCTAGGATCTAAACACCCTCTACTGTCTCTGACTCTGAAACATTATAACACAGCTGCTAGGATCTAAACACCTTCTACTGTCTCTGTCTCTGAAACATTATAACACAGCTGCTAGGATCTAAACACCTTCTACTGTCTCTGACTCTGAAACATTATAACACAGCTGCTAGGATCTAAACACCTTCTACTGTCTCTGACACATTATAACACAGCTGCTAGGATCTAAACACTTTTTACTGTCTCTGGCACATTATAACACAGCTGCTAGGATCTAAACACCTTCTACTGTCTCTTAAACATTATAACACAGCTGCTAGGATCTAAACACCTTCTACTGTCTCTGGCACATTATAACACAGCTGCTAGGATCTAAACACCTTCTACTGTCTCTGAAACATTATAACACAGCTGCTAGGATCTAAACACCCTCTACTGTCTCTGTCTCTGAAACATTATAACACAGCTGCTAGGATCTAAACACCTTCTACTGTCTCTGTCTCTGAAACATTATAACACAGCTGCTAGGATCTAAACACCCTCTACTGTCTCTGTCACATTATAACACAGCTGCTAGGATCTAAACACCCTCTACTGTCTCTGTCACATTATAACACAGCTGCTAGGATCTAAACACCTTCTACTGTCTCTGTCACATTATAACACAGCTGCTAGGATCTAAACACCCTCTACTGTCTCTGTCACATTATAACACAGCTGCTAGGATCTAAACACCTTCTACTGTCTCTGAAACATTATAACACAACTGCTAGGATCTAAACACCCTCTACTGTCTCTGTCACATTATAACACAGCTGCTAGGATCTAAACACCTTCTACTGTCTCTGTCACATTATAACACAGCTGCTAGGATCTAAACACCTTCTACTGTCTCTGTCACATTATAACACAGCTGCTAGGATCTAAACACCTTCTACTGTCTCTGAAACATTATAACACAACTGCTAGGATCTAAACACCCTCTACTGTCTCTGTCACATTATAACACAGCTGCTAGGATCTAAACACCTTCTACTGTCTCTGTCTGTGAAACATTATAACACAGCTGCTAGGATCTAAACACCTTCTACTGTCTCTGTCTCTGAAACATTATAACACAGCTGCTAGGATCTAAACACCTTCTACTGTCTCTGAAACATTATAACATAGCTGCTAGGATCTAAACACCTTCTACTGTCTCTGTCACATTATAACACAGCTGCTAGGATCTAAACACCCTCTACTGTCTCTGAAATTTTATAACACAGCTGCTAGAATCTAAACACCTTCTACTGTCTCTGAAACATTATAACACAGCTGCTAGGATCTAAACACCTTCTACTGTCTCTGTCACATTATAACACAGCTGCTAGGATCTAAACACCCTCTACTGTCTCTGTCTCTGAAACATTATAACACAGCTGCTAGGATCTAAACACCTTCTACTGTCTCTGAAACATTATAACACAGCTGCTAGAATCTAAACACCTTCTACTGTCTCTGTCACATTATAACACAGCTGCTAGGATCTAAACACATTCTACTGTCTCTGTCACATTATAACACAGCTGCTAGGATCTAAACACCTTCTACTGTCTCTGAAACATTATAACACAGCTGCTAGGATCTAAACACCTTCTACTGTCTCTGTCTCTGAAACATTATAACACAGCTGCTAGGATCTAAACACCTTCTACTGTCTCTGTCACGTTATAACACAGCTGCTAGGATCTAAACACCTTCTACTGTCTCTGTCTCTGAAACATTATAACACAGCTGCTAGGATCTAAACACCTTCTACTGTCTCTGAAACATTATAACACAGCTGCTAGGATCTAAACACCTTCTACTGTCTCTGTCACATTATAACACAGCTGCTAAGATTCTAAACACATTCTACTGTCTCTGTCACATTATAACACAGCTGCTAGGAGCTAAACACCTTCTACTGTCTCTGAAACATTATAACACAGCTGCTAGGATCTAAACACCTTCTACTGTCTCTGAAACATTATAACACAGCTGCTAGGATAAAAACACCTTATACTGTCTCTGTCACATTATAACACAGCTGCTAGGATCTAAACACCTTCTACTGTCTCTGAAACATTATAACACAGCTGCTAGGATCTAAACACCTTCTACTGTCTCTGAAACATTATAACAAAGCTGCTAGGATAAAAACACCTTATACTGTCTCTGTCACATTATAACACAGCTGCTAGGATCTAAACACCCTCTACTGTCTCTGAAACATTATAACACAGCTGCTAGGAGCTAAACACCTTCTACTGTCTCTGAAACATTATAACACAGCTGCTAGGATCTAAACACCTTCTACTGTCTCTGAAACATTATAACACAGCTGCTAGGATCTAAACACCTTCTACTGTCTCTGAAACATTATAACACAGCTGCTAGGATAAAAACACCTTATACTGTCTCTGTCACATTATAACACAGCTGCTAGGATCTAAACACCTTCTACTGTCTCTGAAACATTATAACACAGCTGCTAGGATCTAAACACCTTCTACTGTCTCTGAAACATTATAACAAAGCTGCTAGGATAAAAACACCTTATACTGTCTCTGTCACATTATAACACAGCTGCTAGGATCTAAACACCCTCTACTGTCTCTGAAACATTATAACACAGCTGCTAGGATCTAAACACCTTCTACTGTCTCTGTCTCTGTCACATTATAACACAGCTGCTAGGATCTAAACACCTTCTACTGTCTCTGAAACATTATAACACAGCTGCTAGGATCTAAACACCTTCTACTGTCTCTGAAACATTATAACACAGCTGCTAGGATCTAAACACCTTCTACTGTCTCTGTCTCTGAAACATTATAACACAGCTGCTAGGATCTAAACACCTTCTACTGTCTCTGAAACATTATAACACAGCTGCTAGGATCTAAACACCTTCTACTGTCTCTGAAACATTATAACACAGCTGCTAGGATCTAAACACCTTCTACTGTCTCTGAAACATTATAACACAGCTGCTAGGATCTAAACACCTTCTACTGTCTCTGTCACATTATAACACAGCTGCTAGGATCTAAACACCTTCTACTGTCTCTGTCACATTATAACACAGCTGCTAGGATCTAAACACCTTCTACTGTCTCTGTCTCTGGCAGATTATAACACAGCTGCAAGGATCTAAACACCTTCTACTGTCTCTGTCTCTGAAACATTATAACACAGCTGCTAGGATCTAAACACCTTCTACTGTCTCTGAAACATTATAACACAGCTGCTAGGATCTAAACACCTTCTACTGTCTCTGTATCTGAAACATTATAACACAGCGGCTAGGATCTAAACACCCTCTACTGTCTCTGACTCTGAAACATTATAACACAGCTGCTAGGATCTAAACACCTTCTACTGTCTCTGTCTCTGAAACATTATAACACAGCTGCTAGGATCTAAACACCTTCTACTGTCTCTGACTCTGAAACATTATAACACAGCTGCTAGGATCTAAACACCTTCTACTGTCTCTGACACATTATAACACAGCTGCTAGGATCTAAACACTTTTTACTGTCTCTGGCACATTATAACACAGCTGCTAGGATCTAAACACCTTCTACTGTCTCTTAAACATTATAACACAGCTGCTAGGATCTAAACACCTTCTACTGTCTCTGGCACATTATAACACAGCTGCTAGGATCTAAACACCTTCTACTGTCTCTGAAACATTATAACACAGCTGCTAGGATCTAAACACCCTCTACTGTCTCTGTCTCTGAAACATTATAACACAGCTGCTAGGATCTAAACACCTTCTACTGTCTCTGTCTCTGAAACATTATAACACAGCTGCTAGGATCTAAACACCCTCTACTGTCTCTGTCACATTATAACACAGCTGCTAGGATCTAAACACCCTCTACTGTCTCTGTCACATTATAACACAGCTGCTAGGATCTAAACACCTTCTACTGTCTCTGTCACATTATAACACAGCTGCTAGGATCTAAACACCCTCTACTGTCTCTGTCACATTATAACACAGCTGCTAGGATCTAAACACCCTCTACTGTCTCTGTCACATTATAACACAGCTGCTAGGATCTAAACACCTTCTACTGTCTCTGTCACATTATAACACAGCTGCTAGGATCTAAACACCTTCTACTGTCTCTGAAACATTATAACACAACTGCTAGGATCTAAACACCTTCTACTGTCTCTGTCTCTGAAACATTATAACACAGCTGCTAGGATCTAAACACCCTCTACTGTCTCTGTCACATTATAACACAGCTGCTAGGATCTAAACACCTTCTACTGTCTCTGTCTGTGAAACATTATAACACAGCTGCTAGGATCTAAACACCCTCTACTGTCTCTGTCTCTGAAACATTATAACACAGCTGCTAGAAACTAAACACCTTCTACTGTCTCTGAAACATTATAACACAGCTGCTAGGATCTAAACACCTTCTACTGTCTCTGTCACATTATAACACAGCTGCTAGGATCTAAACACCCTCTACTGTCTCTGAAATTTTATAACACAGCTGCTAGAATCTAAACACCTTCTACTGTCTCTGAAACATTATAACACAGCTGCTAGGATCTAAACACCTTCTACTGTCTCTGTCACATTATAACACAGCTGCTAGGATCTAAACACCCTCTACTGTCTCTGTCTCTGAAACATTATAACACAGCTGCTAGGATCTAAACACCTTCTACTGTCTCTGAAACATTATAACACAGCTGCTAGGATCTAAACACCTTCTACTGTCTCTGTCACATTATAACACAGCTGCTAGGATCTAAACACCCTCTACTGTCTCTGTCACATTATAACACAGCTGCTAGGATCTAAACACCCTCTACTGTCTCTGTCACATTATAACACAGCTGCTAGGATCTAAACACCTTCTACTGTCTCTGTAACATTATAACACAGCTGCTAGGATCTAAACACCTTCTACTGTCTCCTGGCACATTAAAACACCTCTTTACATTCTGCTTAAATGAGAATCTCTCTCTCTCACCCTCTGTCTCTCTGTCTATTATCTCTCTCTCTCTCTCTCCCTCTCTCTCTCTGTCTCTGTCTCTGTCTCTGTCTCGCTCTCGCTCTCGCTCTCTCTCTATCTCTCTATCTCTGTCTCTCTCTCTCGCTCTCTCTCTCTCTCTCTCTCTCTCTCTATGAGATGAGGCTTTCAACTCTCCAGCCTGAGCTAAAATTAGCCTATCCGCTCTTCCCAAAAAATACTTGCCATTGATGTCAGTTCTCTCTCTCTCTCTCTGTCTGTCTACAGATGTTATCATTATCTCCAGTCCTCTCTTGTTTCCCAACCAACAAGGATTTCCATTATTAAGATTAAATAGTCTGTAGTTGTATTAGAGGTATGTTCAGGATACGCACGGTATACAGAGTCCAACCAAATGCTTACTTGCAGGTTTCTTCTGGTCAATGTAACAACAATAAGAAATAATACACCATAACAATACCAACATAAAGTAAATGACAATAGAATAGAATAAAAAACATTGTACAGGAAGACACAATTTCTAGAACAATGTTTCCATGTGTTTTGGGGAAGGAAGGGATGTGGGGTCAGTGTTTAACCTGAGCAGTACGTTAAGAGCCTGGCAGTAGCAGTCGTGATGTGTGAATACAGGGGGTGCTGTTTCAACTTCGACATTTTGCGTTCCCAAATTAAACTGCCTCGTACTCAATTCTTGCTCGTACAATATGCATATTATTATTACTATTGGATAGAAAACAATCTCTAGTTTCTAAAACCGTTTGAATTATGTCTGTGTGTGAACCAGAAGTCTTTCTGCAGCGAAAATCATGACAGGAACTGCGAAGGTCTGAAAACTAGGCTCTGATCTCGGATCAGTTTAAAGCTCTGTATGTGTCCTATGGGTCGAAATGAACTGCGCCCGCCTTCCCCTGGATGTCAGTAACCAATGAGAAGTGGAATGGAGTCTCTACGTATTTCTCAGACTTTATAAAAGGCCATGGAGTGGAAGGTCCGTTCTTTTCGACGCTCGTCAAGACGCAAGAGAGGACATCAGGATGGCATGCTCAAAAGCTCTCGTTATCGGCCTAAGATATATCCGTCTGTGATTTAATTCGATATAGGTGTTAGAAACATCATAACGAAGTTATTTTAAACCGATTTATATCAGTTTATGCGAGTATATTGCTATTTTTGGAATTTTCGTAGTATTGCGTTTTGAGGATTTGGACATGTGTGTGCCACGTAGCTATTGTTAGCTGCTAATTCCGAAGTTGAAGAGGACGTTTTACAACAAAGCAACGATTCTTTTGGACAAAGGACACCTTGCCCAAGATTCTGATGGAAGCTCAACTAATAGTAAGAACTATTTATGATGTTAATTTGTTGTTCTGTGGAAAAATGTAAAAGTATTTTTCGGCCAATATTGCGGCACTGGTCTGGCTGTAACGCACACTGTATGTCTAGTAACGTTAATTTAAAAAAACTAACACAGCGGTTGCATTAATAACTAATGCATCTTTCAATTGCTGTCCAACCTGTATTTTTTTAGTCAAGTTTTCGATTATTTATTGATTAGATTAGGTGCCTTTCCAAGATGGCGCTGGCCAGAATGCATGCCATGTTTTTACTGATTACATTGCATAACCACGATTTGTGCTGCTAAATATGCACATTTTCGAACAAAAGCTATATGCATTGTGTAATATGATGTTACAGGACTGTCATCTGATGAAGTATATCAAGGTTAGTAAAATTATATATCTTTTGCTGGGTTGTTACGATCGCTAACATTTACTGCTGGTAAATGCGGTTGTGATTCTGGCTATTGTGGTAAGCTCATATAATGCTATATTGTGTTTTCGCTGTAAAACACTTAAAAAATCTGACATATTGGCTGGATTCACAAGATGTTGGGCTTTCATTTGCTGTACGCTGTGTATTTTTCAGAAATGTTTTAAGATGAGTAATTAGTTATTTGACGTTGGTCTCTGTAATTATTCTGGCAGCTTCGGCACTATTTCAGATTGCAGCTGCAATGTAGAACTGTGATTTATACCTGAAAAATGCACATTTTTCTAAAAAAACATATGCTATACCATAAATATGTTATCAGACTGTCATCTTATGAAGTTGTTTCTTGGTTAGTGGCTATATATATCTTTATTTAGTCGAATTAGTGATAGCTACTGATGGAGTAAAAAACTGGTGGAGTAAAAAAAGTGGTGTCTTTTGCTAACGTGGTTAGCTAATATATTTACATATTGTGTCTTCCCTGTAAAACATTTTAAAAATCAGAAATGATGGCTAGATTCACAAGATCTGTATCTTTCATCTGGTGTCTTGGACTTGTGATTTAATGATATTTAGATGCTAGTATTTACTTGTGACGCTATGCTAGGCTATGCTAGTCAGCTTTTTTACTGTGGGGGGTGCTCCCGGATCCGGGTTTGGGAGGAATTAGAGGTTAAAGGTGCAGAGAATCAGAGCAGGTGTTCAGTCCCAGCTCCAGTGTTCATCAGTCTGATGGCTTGTAGAAACTGGTCTCTGAGCCTGTTGGTATCACACCTCATACTTCGATACCATCTGCACGACAGTAAGGGAGAGACCAGCTCGTAGCTGCAATGTGTGGGGTCAATAGATCCCTTACTGGACAATACCATCTGCACGACAGTAAGGGAGAGACCAGCTCGTAGCTGCAATGTGTGGGGTCAATAGATCCCTTACTGGACAATACCAATATCCAGGCACTCCTCGTTGCGTCGTGTTTAAGAACAGCCCTTAGCCGTGGTATATTGGCCATATACCACACCTCCTCGGGCATGATAGCTTAATTACAGCCAGGATGAAGAACGAACGTCTACACTTCAATACACTTTAATGATGCAGTTGCTCTCCTAAAGCCATGAGTGTATAAGAGCTCCCAGCAGGCAGACAGACAGAGCTGGGGCCTCACACCCCGCACACCATGAAACACCTCTAATAGACAGGACTCCCTGAAGGTAACAGCCTCTGAGAACCACACATGGGTTCAAATACTATTTGACATCTTTAAAACACTTTGAGGATTAACTCTAGCCTGCCTGGGGTGCCATGTGGGCCGGGTTTGGAGATGTGCAGCTATTCTATCGGTTCCATTGCGCCAGGCAAGCTTAATCGACCACAGATACAGCATTTGAAATGCTGTCAAATAGTATTTGAATCTCAGGTCTTATGGGAAGACCACCTAGAACACCTATTCCATTTCATTCAGTTTTGCATGATTGCTCTAGCACAGCTGTAGCTAACTCAGATGTGTGTGTGTGTGTGTGTGTGTGTGTGTGTGTGTGTGTGTGTGTGTGTGTGTGTGTGTGTGTGTGTGTGTGTGTGTGTGTATGTGTGTGTAAGGCAGCCACTGTGTCCCCCACCAATAGTAGAATCCCATAATTATAATAATGAATAGATATTATTTGCATACACACCAACACTGGGTCCACTTTCTACAGCAGCCCAGTAAACACCTTTAGATGTGTGTGTGTGTATATGTGTGTGTGTGTGTGTGTGTGTGTGTGTGTGTGTGTGTGTGTGTGTGTGTGTGTGTGTGTGTGTGTGTGTGTGTGTGTGTGTGTGTGTGTGTGTGTGTGTGTGTGTGTGTGTGTGTGTGTGTGTGTGTATGCATACTCCCATGTCTGTGTTCCAAAAGTGCAAATTAGCAAGAAGTTTTCACCTGTAAAAGGTGTAGATTGGTCTATGTGGACGGCTCTACACTATCTAACACCAACAGTGGGTAGATTCAAGGATCCAAGTTATGTTTTGTCTCGCCCTGACCATAGAGAGCTGTTTATTCTCTGTTGGTTGGGGCGTGATAGTGACTAGGGTGGGTCATCTAGGTGTTTAACCGTTTATGTTGGTCTGGTATGGTTTCCAATCAGAGACAGCTGTTTATCGTTGTCTCTGATTGGGCATCATATTTAGGCAGCCATTTCCCCTTTGTGTTTCGTGGGATCTTGTCTACAGATAGTTGCCTGTGTGCACACCAGTATCTTCACGTTTCGTTCAGTATTTTGTTGTTTTTGTTCGGTGTTCGTTTAAATAAAAGAAAATGTACGCCTACCACGCTGCACCTTGGTCCAATCCTTACGACGATCGTGACATGTTTCTACTACTGCCTCTTGTCGTACTCCTTCAGTCCTCATAGGTGACTGATCCTAAACACTCACACAAGTGGAAGAGTGAGGATTCTAACCACTACAACAAAATGGCTGACAAACTCAGTCAAGTCAAGAGCAGCTAAAGTGTTTGAAATAAATCCCAGGTCCGGATTCTATCCACAATGACAGCGCTCTAGAAACAACACTAGGTTCTGGTTCTTCTCCAGCTGTCTGAGTACTCTCATCAGGAGATTTTTATATTTATTTTTTATTTAACCTTTATTTAACTTGGCAAGTCAGTTTTGAACAAATTCTTATTTTCAATGACGGCCTAGGAACAGTGGGTTAACTGCCTAACCACTAGGCTACCTGCCGAGATCCCTGACTTCACCTAATAACTTGGAGAGGCAGGTAGCCTAGTGGTTAGAGTGTTGGACTAAAGGTTGCAAGATCGAATCCCCAAGCTGACAAGGTAAAAATCTGTCGTTCTGCCCCTGAACAAGGCAGTTAACCCACTGTTCCCCGGTAGGCCGTTATTGTAAATAAGAATTTGTTCTAAACTGACTTGCCAAGTTAAATAAACATATTTATATAAATATTAAACAGTAGTATCTATCAGATAGTGGAAGCATAGCCACTAGATCTTAGCTCTGAGAGTACTGTCATCAGGAGATCCCTGACTTTTACCTAATAACTAGTATCTATCAGACAGTGGGAGCACAGCCACTAGATCTTAGCTCTGAGAGTACTGTCATCAGGAGATCCCTGACTTTTACCTACTAACTAGTATCTATCAGACAGTGGGAGCACAGCCACTAGATCTTAGCTCTGAGAGTACTGTCATCAGGAGATCCCTGACTTTTACCTAATAACTAGTATCTATCAGACAGTGGGAGCACAGCCACTAGATCTTAGCTCTGAGAGTACTGTCATCAGGAGATCCCTGACTTTTACCTAATAACTAGTATCTATCAGACAGTGGGAGCACAGCCACTAGATCTTAGCTCTGAGAGTACTGTCATCAGGAGATCCCTGACTTTTACCTAATAACTAGTATCTATCAGACAGTGGGAGCACAGCCACGTGATGCGGAGGCTGCATCCTCATCAATCCCACTGTTTCCAGACACTAAAACACACCACCCTGGAGCTGGATGTCTTCCCTTTGGTAAAAGAGGAGGTTGTGGTTGCGTTTCAAATGGCACCCTATTCACTAAATAGTGCACTACTTTTGACCAGGGCCCTGTGGCGCACTAGTAGTGCACTATTTAGGGAGTAGGGAGCCATTTGATACACAAACAGTGGATCTGGCTGTCTATCATGGGGGTGTGATGAAACGGCGGCTGGCGCACGCAGCCACCCAGTGTGGAGTGAGCATCTGAGCTGCGTGCGCCAGGGAGCGAGGAGAGACACGGGGAGAGACAGCGGCAGTCAGGATGGATGCCGTGTACAATATGTTCAAAGACACGCCGCAGGCCAGCTGTCACCAAGCGGCAGGCTCTCTGTTCCGTTAGCTAGCGTGAGGTGTTTCCAGCATCCTGCCAGCATGGCGTGTCCAACACATGAAAACCAGCTGTGCCTTATGAGCTGTGTAGCTAACCAGGGAATCAGTCACTGAACTATTGTTCTGAGAAAAAACAGAGACAGGCAAATCATTTGTCCACCACTTTGGGCTCGTCACAACTCCACCCGGACATATTCCCTGGTTACAACATTGGTATTTCCTGGTCACAACATTGGTACTTCCTGGTCACAACATTGGTATTTCCTGGTCACATATTGGTATTTCCTAGTCACAACATTGGTATTTCCTAGTCACAACATTGGTATTTCCTAGTCACAACATTGGTATTTCCTGGTCACATTTTGGTATTTCCTGGTACCAACATTGGTATTTCCTGGTCACATATTGGTATTTCCTGGTCACAACATTGGTATTTCCTGGTCACAACATTGGTATTTCCTGGTCACATATTGGTATTTCCTGGTCACAACATTGGTATTTCCTGGTCATAACATTGGTATTTCCTGGTCACAACATTGGTATTTCCTGGTCACATCATTGGTATTTCCTGGTCACATATTGGTATTTCCTGGTCATAACATTGGTATTTCCTGGTCACAACATTGGTATTTCCTGGTCACAACATTGGTATTTCCTGGTCACAACATTGGTATTTCCTGGTCACATCATTGGTATTTCCTGGTCACAACATTGGTATTTCCTGGTCACAACATTGGTATTTCCTGGTCACAACATTGGTATTTCCTAGTCATAACATTGGTATTTCCTGGTCACAACATTGGTATTTCCTGGTCACAACATTGGTATTTCCTGGTCACAACATTGGTATTTCCTGGTCATAACATTGGTATTTCCTGGTCACAACATGGGTATTTCCTGGTCATAACATTGGTATTTCCTGGTCACAACATTGGTATTTCCTGGTCATAACATTGGTATTTCCTGGTCACAACATTGGTATTTCCTGGTCACAACATTGGTATTTCCTGGTCATAACATTGGTATTTCCTGGTCACAACATTGGTATTTCCTGGTCACAACATTGGTATTTCCTGGTCATAACATTGGTATTTCCTGGTCACAACATTGGTATTTCCTGGTCACAACATTGGTATTTCCTGGTCATAACATTGGTATTTCCTGGTCACATCATTGGTATTTCCTGGTCACAACATTGGTATTTCCTGGTCATAACATTGGTATTTCCTGGTCACATCATTGGTATTTCCTGGTCACATCATTGGTATTTCCTGGTACCAACATTGGTATTTCCTGGTCACAACATTGGTATTTCCTGGTCACAACATTGGTATTTCCTGGTCATAACATTGGTATTTCCTGGTCACAACATTGGTATTTCCTGGTCATAACATTGGTATTTCCTGGTCACATCATTGGTATTTCCTGGTCACAACATTGGTATTTCCTGGTCATAACATTGGTATTTCCTGGTCACATCATTGGTATTTCCTGGTCACAACATTGGTATTTCCTGGTACCAACATTGGTATTTCCTGGTCACAACATTGGTATTTCCTGGTCACAACATTGGTATTTCCTGGTCACAACGTATTTCCTGGTCACAACATTGGTATTTCCTGGTCACAACATTGGTATTTCCTGGTCACAACATTGGTATTTCCTGGTCACAACATTGGTATTTCCTGGTCACAACATTGGTATTTCCTGGTCACATCATCGGTATTTCCTGGTCACAACATTGGTATTTCCTGGTCACATCATTGGTATTTCCTGGTCACAACATTGGTATTTCCTGGTCACAACATTGGTATTTCCTGGTCACAACATTGGTATTTCCTGGTCACAACATTGGTATTTCCTGGTCACAACATTGGTATTTCCTGGTCACAACATTGGTATTTCCTGGTCACAACATTGGTATTTCCTGGTCACATCATTGGTATTTCCTGATCACATCATTGGTATTTCCTGGTCATAACATTGGTATTTCCTGGTACCAACATTGGTATTTCCTGGTCACAACATTGGTATTTCCTGGTCACATCATTGGTATTTCCTGGTCATAACATTGGTATTTCCTGGTCACAACATTGGTATTTCCTGGTCATAACATTGGTATTTCCTGGTCACATCATCGGTATTTCCTGGTCATAACATTGGTATTTCCTGGTCACAACATTGGTATTTCCTGGTCACATCATCAGTATTTCCTGGTCATAACATTGGTATTTCCTGGTCATAACATTGGTATTTCCTGGTCACATCATTGGTATTTCCTGGTCACAACATTGGTATTTCCTGGTCACATCATTGGTATTTCCTGGTCACAACATTGGTATTTCCTGGTCACATCATTGGTATTTCCTGGTCACATCATTGGTATTTCCTGGTCACATCATTGGTATTTCCTGGTCACAACATTGGTATTTCCTGGTCATAACATTGGTATTTCCTGGTCACATATTGGTATTTCCTGGTCACAACATTGGTATTTCCTGGTCACAACATTGGTATTTCCTGGTCATAACATTGGTATTTCCTGGTCACAACATTGGTATTTCCTGGTCACATCATCGGTATTTCCTGGTCACAACATTGGTATTTCCTGGTCACAACATTGGTATTTCCTGGTCACATCATCGGTATTTCCTGGTCACAACATTGGTATTTCCTGGTCACAACATTGGTATTTCCTGGTCACAACATTGGTATTTCCTGGTCACATCATCGGTATTTCCTGGTCACAACATTGGTATTTCCTGGTCACAACATTGGTATTTCCTGGTCACATCATCGGTATTTCCTGGTCACAACATTGGTATTTCCTGGTCACAACATTGGTATTTCCTGGTCACAACATTGGTATTTCCTGGTCACAACATTGGTACTTCCTATTTCCATTATTAGCCCTTTGTCTAATAATGGCTGTACTGAGAACAGGTTGAGAAGAGAAGCTGTGATGATATGTGTCCAATCTCTACAATAATGGCTGTACTGAGAACAGGTTGAGAAGAGAAGCTGTGATGACATGTGTCCAATCACTATAATAATGGCTGTACTGAAAACAGGTTGAGAAGAGAAGCTGTGGTGACATGTGTCCAATCTCTATAATAATGGCTGTACTGAAAACAGTTTAAAATGCATATTTTAAACTGTTTTTTCCTGGTCACAACATTGGTATTTCCTGGTCACAACATTGGTATTTCCTGGTCACAACATTGGTATTTCCTGGTCACAACATTGGTATTTCCTGGTCACAACATTGGTATTTCCTGGTCACAACATTGGTATTTCCTGGTCACATCATTGGTATTTCCTGATCACATCATTGGTATTTCCTGGTCATAACATTGGTATTTCCTGGTACCAACATTGGTATTTCCTGGTCACAACATTGGTATTTCCTGGTCACATCATTGGTATTTCCTGGTCATAACATTGGTATTTCCTGGTCACAACATTGGTATTTCCTGGTCATAACATTGGTATTTCCTGGTCACATCATCGGTATTTCCTGGTCATAACATTGGTATTTCCTGGTCACAACATTGGTATTTCCTGGTCACATCATCAGTATTTCCTGGTCATAACATTGGTATTTCCTGGTCATAACATTGGTATTTCCTGGTCACATCATTGGTATTTCCTGGTCACAACATTGGTATTTCCTGGTCACATCATTGGTATTTCCTGGTCACAACATTGGTATTTCCTGGTCACATCATTGGTATTTCCTGGTCACATCATTGGTATTTCCTGGTCACATCATTGGTATTTCCTGGTCACAACATTGGTATTTCCTGGTCATAACATTGGTATTTCCTGGTCACATATTGGTATTTCCTGGTCACAACATTGGTATTTCCTGGTCACAACATTGGTATTTCCTGGTCATAACATTGGTATTTCCTGGTCACAACATTGGTATTTCCTGGTCACATCATCGGTATTTCCTGGTCACAACATT
This sequence comes from Salvelinus alpinus, assembly GCF_045679555.1. Taxonomy (NCBI): domain Eukaryota; kingdom Metazoa; phylum Chordata; class Actinopteri; order Salmoniformes; family Salmonidae; genus Salvelinus; species Salvelinus alpinus. Next base: position 12,028,835 of record NC_092096.1, read on the forward strand.
GGTATTTCCTGGTCACAACATTGGTATTTCCTGGTCACATCATCGGTATTTCCTGGTCACAACATTGGTATTTCCTGGTCACAACATTGGTATTTCCTGGTCACAACATTGGTATTTCCTGGTCACATCATCGGTATTTCCTGGTCACAACATTGGTATTTCCTGGTCACAACATTGGTATTTCCTGGTCACATCATCGGTATTTCCTGGTCACAACATTGGTATTTCCTGGTCACAACATTGGTATTTCCTGGTCACAACATTGGTATTTCCTGGTCACAACATTGGTACTTCCTATTTCCATTATTAGCCCTTTGTCTAATAATGGCTGTACTGAGAACAGGTTGAGAAGAGAAGCTGTGATGATATGTGTCCAATCTCTACAATAATGGCTGTACTGAGAACAGGTTGAGAAGAGAAGCTGTGATGACATGTGTCCAATCACTATAATAATGGCTGTACTGAAAACAGGTTGAGAAGAGAAGCTGTGGTGACATGTGTCCAATCTCTATAATAATGGCTGTACTGAAAACAGTTTAAAATGAGAATCTCTGATGCCGTATCTCCGGTCTTCATAACAATGGCTTTACTGAGAACAGTTTAAAATGAGAAGCTGTGATGACGTGTCTCCACCCTTTATAATAATGTCTGTACTGAGAACAGTGGTTAGAGGGGATGCTATGATGACGTGTGAGACTAGATGGGTAACACTGTGTCGGGACTCTCTGTGGACAGAGCCAACAGGACACAACAGGACTGTAGTCGGTGTACTAGAGGGCTACTACTGAGAAAACACAGATGAGGGTTTGTTAGAGGCTCCTACTGAGAAAACACAGATGAGGGAAGCCACAAGGAGAGAACAGAAACAGAATCCTGTGATGAGGCGGCCATTAAACGCACCTGGCCAGATTGAAGACATCATCGATGAGCCCCGCCCTGTTGCCAACAGAGATTATCTACGGAGAGAAAACAGGACAGGTGGAATGTTTTTCATACATTCTTCTGCTTTTATTCAAACCTTTAACGGTCCAGATGATGAAGAGGAAGAGGAGGAAGGGAAAGAGGAAGATGACGAAGAGGAAGAGCGTCCTACCTCAGGGTTGGTCATCAGCTGTCCAATGAGGAGCCTCCAGTTGTGGAGGTCGTAGTTCACCCGGAAGTACCCGGTCTGGTTGATGTTGCCTAGCAACCACATGTCCTCATCGATCCGGCCCACTTTGTGTGTCTCTGTAAACAAATAAACATGGCGGACATGTTTAAAGGTTTACTGTATGTAGTAACAGACATGTTTAAAGGTTTACTGTATGTAGTAACAGACATGTTTAAAGGTTTAATCTATATAGTAACAGACATGTTTAAAGGTATACTTATGGTTGCAAAGGGACGG
>NC_092096.1:12035221-12040221 GCF_045679555.1 Salvelinus alpinus
ACCAGAGACATTCAGACATTCAGATCTCTGTTGGGCAACACGGCCAGCGACTACGACCAACCTACCGAAGCGCAGCTCAGAGTAAATATTTATTGCATTTTCCTTTTCCAAATGGGCGGTAATTTAGAATGCATCAGATACTCTGTTTACGATAGAGTAGCTGCCTACGGCCCGATAGAGACATCGCTTCTCCTTTTGTTTCTTAGTCTTCCCGCTCTGTCACTCAAACCCAACCCCCTTTCCTTTGTGTAACCAGCCGTCATGTCGGCTCCGTCCACCAGGGACGTTTTCTGTATGACATAATATCCAATCTGTGTTTATGTAATTCTGTGTGATTATTTAGGTATTTAGTAAATAAATAATTAAACCCAATGTTGTATTGCTGATTCAACTTGTTAGCCAGGGTTCGTGAAGATAACCAATAATTTACAACTTTCAGATGAGACTGAAATAAGGTGACGATTAATATTGACTGCTATTGATGTAAAATATTACTAGGTCTTTCAGAGTTTATTCGGAAGATAACAGCTCTATAAACATTCTTCGTGGTGCCCCGATTTTCTAGTTAATTATCTACCTGATTAGCGTAATCAGGTAATATTAATTACAGAGAAATGATTTTATAGAATAGCATGTCATATCACTTAATCCGGCATAGCCAAAGACACGACATTATCTTGTCGTGTTTTGTTCCGGATTCATTCTTGGAATAGCCTGGTGCGATGAACACAGCAGGGTTCATAGCAACAGGAACCATTCTAAGAGGGGTTAGGGGAGGATGGGGAAGTTAAATGGTGTCACGCAAGGGGGAAGATCTTCATCAACAAACGTCACTGGAAGTTCCACTCCTAAATTGAAACCCGGGAGGCCTGGGCAGTGGTGGGAACGCTGCTCCTCTCCCTGCCTGTATCCCAAAAGGCACCCTATATGGGGCGGCAGGTAGCCTAGTGGTTCGAGCGATGGGCCAGTAACCGAAAGGTTGCTGGATCGAATCCCTGAGCTGACAAAGGTAAAAATATGTCTTTCTGCCCCTGAACAAGGCAGTTAACCCACTGTTCCCCGGTAGCCCGTCATTGTAAATAAAAATGTATTCTTATTAACTAACTTTCCTAGTTAAATAAAGAATTACATTTAAATAGGGCTTCGGTCAAAAGTAGTCATAATATAGGGAATAGGGTGCGATTTGGGACACAGGCAAAGAAAGGAACAGCCAGCTACCAAGATAGATACACCTGTGATACAGAGCGTAGCCAGAGTGGATTGTAATTAAAGACAATGACAGGGGACTTGTGTCTCTCGGTGACACAGTAATTCACTGGCACCTAATTCAACCGGTGACTGTAGCCTCTAATTCTGCAGGCTGAACATGTCGTCAGGCGCTCCTCTGTTTAATCATGCGTGGGCCCTGGGTTCACGATGCACGCACAAGGACAGAGACGCAAACACACATTAGGACAAATTCAGAGAGGTGACATGGAAGACTGATTACTTTGCAATGGATATGCAGCAGGAACACTACTGTAATATAGCAGGTGTATAATGGATATGCAGCAGGAACACTACTGTAATATAGCTGGTGTATAATGGATATGCAGCAGGAACCTTACTGTAATATAGCTGGTGTATAATGGATATGCAGCAGGAACACTACTGTAATATAGCTGGTGTATAATGGATATGCAGCAGGAACACTACTGTAATATAGCTGGTGTATAATGGATATGCAGCAGGAACACTACTGTAATATAGCTGGTGTATAATGGATATGCAGCAGGAACACTACTGTAATATAGCTGGTGTATAATGGATATGCAGCAGGAACACTACTGTAATATAGCTGGTGTATAATGGATATGCAGCAGGAACACTACTGTAATATAGCTGGTGTATAATGGATATGCAGCAGGAGCACTACTGTAATATAGCTGGTGTATAATGGATGTGCAGCAGGAACACTACTGTAATATAGCTGGTGTATAATGGATATGCAGCAGGAACACTACTGTAATATAGCTGGTGTATAATGGATATGCAGCAGGATGATGGAGAAGATATAATTACTTGACTCCTCTTTCCCTTCAAGACATTGACAGTGGATGGGGATACCTCTAGTGGTTACTATGGGGATACCTCTAGTGGTTACTATGGGGATACCTCTAGTGGTTATTATGGGGATACCTCTAGTGGTTACTATGGTTGTGGTGATACCTCTAGTGGTTACTATGGGGATACCTCTAGTGGTTATTATGGGGATACCTCTAGTGGTTACTATGGTTGTGGTGATACCTCTAGTGGTTACTATGGTTGTGGTGATATCTCTAGTGGTTACTATGGTTGTGGTGATACCTCTAGTGGTTACTATGGTTGTGGTGATACCTCTAGTGGTTACTATGGTTGTGCTGATATTTCTAGTGGTTACTATGGTTGTGGTGATACCTCTAGTGGTTACTATGGTTGTGGTGATACCTCTAGTGGTTACTATGGTTGTGGTGATACCTCTAGTGGTTACTATGGTTGTGGTGATGCCTCTAGTGGTTACTATGGTTGTGGTGATATCTCTAGTGGTTACTATGGTTGTGGTGATACCTCTAGTGGTTACTATGGTGGTGGTGATGCCTCTAGTGGTTACTATGGTTGTGGTGATTCCTCGAGTGGTTACTATGGTTGTGGTGATACCTCTAGTGGTTACTATGGTTGTGGTGATTCCTCTAGTGGTTACTATGGTTGTGGTGATACCTCTAGTGGTTACTATGGTTGTGGTGATATCTCTAGTGGTTACTATGGTTGTGGTGATGCCTCTAGTGGTTACTATGGTTGTGGTGATACCTCTAGTGGTTACTATGGTTGTGGTGATACCTCTAGTAGTTACTATGGTTGTGGTGATACCTGTAGTGGTTACTATGGTTGTGGTGATACCTCTAGTGGTTACTATGGTTGTGGTGATTCCTCTAGTGGTTACTATGGTTGTGGTGATACCTCTAGTGGTTACTATGGTTGTGGTGATGCCTCTAGTGGTTACTATGGTTGTGGTGATGCCTCTAGTGGTTACTATGGTTGTGGTGATGCCTCTAGTGGTTACTATGGTTGTGGTGATACCTCTAGTGGTTACTATGGTTGTGGTGATACCTCTAGTGGTTACTATGGTTGTGGTGATATCTATAGTGGTTACTATGGTTGTGGTGATACCTCTAGTGGTTACTATGGTTGTGGTGATACCTCTAGTGGTTACTATGGTTGTGGTGATACCTCTAGTGGTTACTATGGTTGTGGTGATACCTCTAGTGGTTACTATGGTTGTGGTGATACCTCTAGTGGTTACTATGGTTGTGGTGATACCTCTAGTGGTTACTATGGTTGTGGTGATACCTCTAGTGGTTACTATGGTTGTGGTGATACCTCTAGTGGTTACTATGGTGGTGGTGATGCCTCTAGTGGTTACTATGGTTGTGGTGATATCTCTAGTGGTTACTATGGTTGTGGTGATTCCTCTAGTGGTCACTATGGTTGTGGTGATACCTCTAGTGGTTACTATGGTCGTGGTGATATCTCTAGTGGTTACTATGGTTGTGGTGATGCCTCTAGTGGTTACTATGGTTGTGGTGATGCCTCTAGTGGTTACTATGGTTGTGGTGATATCTCTAGTGGTTACTATGGTTGTGGTGATACCTCTAGTGGTTACTATGGTTGTGGTGATACCTCTAGTGGTTACTATGGTTGTGGTGATACCTCTAGTGGTTACTATGGTTGTGGTGATACCTCTAGTGGTTACTATGGTTGTGGTGATGCCTCTAGTGGTTACTATGGTTGTGGTGATATCTCTAGTGGTTACTATGGTTGTGATGATGCCTCTAGTGGTTACTATGGTTGTGGTGATACCTCTAGTGGTTACTATGGTTGTGGTGATACCTCTAGTGGTTACTATGGTTGTGGTGATGCCTCTAGTGGTTACTATGGTTGTGGTGATACCTCTAGTGGTTACTATGGTTGTGGTGATATCTCTAGTGGTTACTATGGTTGTGGTGATACCTCTAGTGGTTACTATGGTTGTGGTGATATCTCTAGTGGTTACTATGGTGGTGGTGATACCTCTAGTAGTTACTATGGTTGTGGTGATGCCTCTAGTGGTTACTATGGTTGTGGTGATGCCTCTAGTGGTTACTATGGTTGTGGTGATTCCTCGAGTGGTTACTATGGTTGTGGTGATGCCTCTAGTGGTTACTATGGTTGTGGTGATATCTCTAGTGGTTACTATGGTTGTGGTGATACCTCTAGTGGTTACTATGGTTGTGGTGATACCTCTAGTGGTTACTATGGTTGTGGTGATGCCTCTAGTGGTTACTATGGTTGTGGTGATACCTCTAGTGGTTACTATGGTTGTGGTGATATCTCTAGTGGTTACTATGGTTGTGGTGATACCTCTAGTGGTTACTATGGTTGTGGTGATACCTCTAGTGGTTACTATGGTTGTGGTGATGCCTCTAGTGGTTACTATGGTGGTGGTGATACCTCTAGTGGTTACTATGGTTGTGGTGATACCTCTAGTGGTTACTATGGTTGTGGTGATACCTCTAGTGGTTACTATGGTGGTGGTGATGCCTCTAGTGGTTACTATGGTTGTGGTGATGCCTCTAGTGGTTACTATGGTTGTGGTGATATCTCTAGTGGTTACTATGGTTGTGGTGATATCTCTAGTGGTTACTATGGTGGTGGTGATACCTCTAGTGGTTACTATGGTTGTGGTGATACCTCTAGTGGTTACTATGGTTGTGGTGATGCCTCTAGTGGTTACTATGGTTGTGGTGATGCCTCTAGTGGTTACTATGGTTGTGGTGATACCTCTAGTGGTTACTATGGTTGTTTTGATACCTCTAGTGGTTACTATGGTGGTGGTGGTACCTCTAGTAGTTACTATGGTTGTGGTGATATCTCTAGTGGTTACTATGGTGGTGGTGATACCTCTAGTGGTTACTATGGTTGTGGTGATACCTCTAGTGGTTACT
>NC_092096.1:12045221-12127721 GCF_045679555.1 Salvelinus alpinus
AACATGTAGTTAATCTATCATCAAACCTAGACCTAATACCAACATGTAGTTAATCTATCATCAAACCTAGACCTGATACCAACATGTAGTTAATCTATTATCAAACCTAGACCTGATACCAACATGTAGTTAATCTATCATCAAACCTAGACCTGATACCAACATGTAGTTAATCTATCATCAAACCTAGACCTAATACCAACATGTAGTTAATCTATCATCAAACATAGACCTGATACCAACATGTAGTTAATATATCATCAAACCTAGACCTAATACCAACATGTACAGTAGTTAATCTATCATCAAACCTAGACCTAATACCAACATGTAGTTAATCTATCATCAAACCTAGACCTAATACCAACATGTAGTTAATATATCATCAAACCTAGACCTAATACCAACATGTAGTTAATCTATCATCAAACCTAGACCTGATACCAACATGTAGTTAATATATCATCAAACCTAGACCTAATACCAACATGTAGTTAATATATCATCAAACCTAGACCTGATACCAACATGTAGTTAATCTATCATCAAACCTAGACCTGATACCAACATGTAGTTAATCTATTATCAAACCTAGACCTAATACCAACATGTAGTTAATATATTATCAACCTAGACCTAATACCAACATGTAGTTAATCTATTATCAAACCTAGACCTAATACCAACATGTAGTTAATCTATCATCAAACCTAGACCTAATACCAACATGTAGTTAATCTATCATCAAACCTAGACCTGATACCAACATGTAGTTAATCTATCATCAAACCTAGACCTAATACCAACATGTAGTTAATCTATCATCAAACCTAGACCTGATACCAACATGTAGTTAATATATCATCAAACCTAGACCTGATACCAACATGTAGTTAATATATCATCAAACCTAGACCTGATACCAACATGTAGTTAATCTATCATCAAACCTAGACCTAATACCAACATGTAGTTAATCTATCATCAAACCTAGACCTGATACCAACATGTAGTTAATCTATTATCAAACCTAGACCTAATACCAACATGTAGTTAATATATTATCAACCTAGACCTAATACCAACATGTAGTTAATCTATCATCAAACCTAGACCTAATACCAACATGTAGTTAATCTATTATCAAACCTAGACCTAATACCAACATGTAGAGAAGCAACAATCCAGCGTTTCATACATAGTGAGGATGTTATCATTAGAATGAAGGGCAGCCATATTATCATAACCAGTCACAGAACTGGTGGTGATGACATAGAAATATTGTTTAAAAAATATATTTTAAATATGGCTGAATAATTGGGGGGAAACTGTGAATAAAATGACATAACAGTGTTTTTGGCGAGGATAGAGAGAAAGGGTTGTGCAAGGCAAACACTTACACATTTATCTGGGGCAAAGCCTGCTTTTCCCTTGAAGAAACACATTTCCATTACACAGCTGTGTTAGAGGAAGAACTAAGTACTGGTCTCCAAGCCTGTTCATTCCCTCTGATTACTGTATGAGGAACCAGGAGGAACAATCCTCTGAGTACTGTGTGATTAACCAGGAGGAACAATCCTCTGATTACTGTATGATTAACCAGGAGGAACAATCCTCTGATTACTGTATGATTAACCAGGAGGAACAATCCTCTGATTACTGTGTGATTCCTTAACCAGGAGGAAAAATCCTCTGATTACTGTATGATTAACCAGGAGGAACAATCCTCTGAGTACTGTATGATTAACCAGGAGGACCAATCCTCTGAGTACTGTGTGATTAACCAGGAGGAACAATCCTCTGATTACTGTATGATTAACCAGGAGGAACAATCCTCTGATTACTGTATGATTAACCAGGAGGAACAATCCTCTGATTACTGTATGATTAACCAGGAGGAACAATCCTCTGATTACTGTATGATTAACCAGGAGGAACAATCCTCTGATTACTGTATGATTAACCAGGAGGAACAATCCTCTGGTTACTGTATGATTAACCAGGAGGAACAATCCTCTGATTACTGTGTGATTCCCTAACCAGGAGGAACAATCCTCTGATTACTGTATGATTAACCAGGAGGATCAATCCTCTGATTACTGTGTGATTAACCAGGAGGAACAATCCTCTGATTACTGTGTGATTAACCAGGAGGAACAATCCTCTGATTACTGTGTGATTAACCAGGAGGAACAATCCTCTGATTACTGTGTGATTAACCAGGAGGAACAATCCTCTGATTATTGTATGATTCCCTAACCAGGAGGAACAATCCTCTGATTACTGTATGATTAACCAGGAGGATCAATCCTCTGATTACTGTATGATTAACCAGGAGGAACAATCCTCTGATTACTGTATGATTAACCAGGAGGAACAATCCTCTGAGTACTGTATGATTAACCAGGAGGAACAATCCTCTGATTACTGTATGATTAACCAGGAGGAACAATCCTCTGATTACTGTATGAGGAACCAGGATGAACAATCCTCTGATTACTGTATGATTAACCAGGAGGAACAATCCTCTGAGTACTGTATGAGGAACCAGGAGGAACAATCCTCTGAGTACTGTATGATTAACCAGGAGGAACAATCCTCTGATTACTGTATGAGGAACCAGGAGGAACAATCCTCTGAGTACTGTATGATTAACCAGGAGGAACAATCCTCTGATTACTGTGTGAGTAACCAGGAGGAACAATCCTCTGATTACTGTATGATTCCCTAACCAGGAGGAACAATCATCTGGTTACTGTATGATTAACCAGGAGGAACAATCCTCTGAGTACTGTATGATTAACCAGGAGGAACAATCCTCTGATTACTGTATGATTAACCAGGAGGAACAATCCTCTGATTACTGTATGATTAATCAGGAGGAACAATCCTCTGATTACTGTATGATTAACCAGGAGGAACAATCCTCTGATTACTGTGTGAGTAACCAGGAGGAACAATCCTCTGATTACTGTATGATTAACCAGGAGGAACAATCCTCTGAGTACTGTATGAGGAACCAGGAGGAACAATCCTCTGAGTACTGTATGATTAACCAGGAGGAACAATCCTCTGATTACTGTATGAGGAACAATCCTCTGAGTACTGTATGATTAACCAGGAGGAACAATCCTCTGATTACTGTGTGAGTAACCAGGAGGAACAATCCTCTGATTACTGTATGATTAACCAGGAGGAACAATCCTCTGATTACTGTATGATTCCCTAACCAGGAGGAACATTCCTCTGATTACTGTATGATTAACCAGGAGGAACAATCCTCTGATTACTGTGTGATTAACCAGGAGGAACAATCCTCTGATTACTGTATGATTAACCAGGAGGAACAATCCTCTGATTACTGTGTGATTAACCAGGAGGAACAATCCTCTGATTACTGTGTGATTAACCAGGAGGAACAATCCTCTGATTACTGTATGAGTAACCAGGAGGACCAACCCTCTGATTACTGTGTGAGTAACCAGGAGGAACAATCCTCTGATTACTGTGTGAGTAACCAGGAGGAACAATCCTCTGATTACTGTATGAGTAACCATGAGGAACAATCCTCTGATTACTGTGTGAGGAGGGCAGGAGGAACAATCCTCTGATTACTGTATGAGTAACCAGGAGGAACAATCCTCTGATTACTGTGTGAGGAACCAGGAGGAACAATCCTCTGATTACTGTATGATTAACCAGGAGGAACAATCCTCTGATTACTGTTTGATTAACCAGGAGGAACAATCCTCTGATTACTGTATGATTAACCAGGAGGAACAATCCTCTGAGTACTGTGTGATTAACCAGGAGGAACAATCCTCTGAGTACTGTGTGATTAACCAGGAGGAACAATCCTCTGATTACTGTATGAGTAACCAGGAGGAACAATCCTCTGATTACTGTATGATTAACCAGGAGGAACAATCCTCTGAGTACTGTGTGATTAACCAGGAGGAACAATCCTCTGAGTACTGTGTGATTAACCAGGAGGAACAATCCTCTGATTACTGTGTGATTAACCAGGAGGAACAATCCTCTGATTACTGTATGAGGAACAAGGAGGAACAATCCTCTGATTACTGTGTGATTAACCAGGAGGATCAATCCTCTGATTACTGTATGATTAACCAGGAGGAACAATCCTCTGATTACTGTGTGATTAACCAGGAGGAACAATCCTCTGATTACTGTGTGATTAACCAGGAGGAACAATCCTCTGATTACTGTATGAGGAACCAGGAGGAACAATACTCTGATTACTGTATGATTAACCAGGAGGAACAATCCTCTGATTACTGTATGATTAACAAGGAGGAACAATCCTCTGATTACTGTATGAGTAACCAGGAGGAACAATCCTCTGAGTACTGTGTGATTAACCAGGAGGAACAATCCTCTGATCACTGTATGATTAACCAGGAGGAACAATCCTCTGATCACTGTATGATTAACCAGGAGGAACAATCCTCTGATTACTGTATGATTAACCAGGAGGAACAATCCTCTGAGTACTGTGTGATTAACCAGGAGGAACAATCCTCTGATTACTGTATGATTAACCAGGAGGAACAATCCTCTGATTACTGTGTGAGTAACCAGGAGGAACAATCCTCTGATTACTGTATGATTAACCAGGAGGAACAATCCTCTGATTACTGTGTGAGTAACCAGGAGGAACAATCCTCTGATTACGGTATGAGTAACCAGGAGGAACAATCCTCTGATTACTGTATGATTAACCAGGAGGAACAATCCTCTGATTACTGTGTGAGTAACCAGGAGGAACAATCCTCTGATTACTGTATGACTAACCAGGAGGAACAATCCTCTGATTACTGTGTGATTAACCAGGAGGAACAATCCTCTGATTACTGTATGATTAACCAGGAGGAACAATCCTCTGATTACTGTGTGATTAACCAGGAGGAACAATCCTCTGATTACTGTATGATTAACCAGGAGGAACAATCCTCTGATTACTGTATGATTAACCAGGAGGAACAATCCTCTGATTACTGTATGAGGAACCAGGAGGAACAATCCTCTGATTACTGTATGATTAACCAGGAGGAACAATCCTCTGATTACTGTATGATTAACAAGGAGGAACAATCCTCTGATTACTGTATGAGTAACCAGGAGGAACAATCCTCTGATTACTGTATGATTAACCAGGAGGAACAATCCTCTGATTACTGTGTGAGTAACCAGGAGGAACAATCCTCTGATTACTGTATGATTAACCAGGAGGAACAATCCTCTGATTACTGTGTGAGTAACCAGGAGGAACAATCCTCTGATTACTGTATGAGGAACAAGGAGGAACAATCCTCTGATTACTGTGTGATTAACCAGGAGGATCAATCCTCTGATTACTGTATGATTAACCAGGAGGAACAATCCTCTGATTACTGTGTGATTAACCAGGAGGAACAATCCTCTGATTACTGTGTGATTAACCAGGAGGAACAATCCTCTGATTACTGTATGAGGAACCAGGAGGAACAATACTCTGATTACTGTATGATTAACCAGGAGGAACAATCCTCTGATTACTGTATGATTAACAAGGAGGAACAATCCTCTGATTACTGTATGAGTAACCAGGAGGAACAATCCTCTGAGTACTGTGTGATTAACCAGGAGGAACAATCCTCTGATCACTGTATGATTAACCAGGAGGAACAATCCTCTGATCACTGTATGATTAACCAGGAGGAACAATCCTCTGATTACTGTATGATTAACCAGGAGGAACAATCCTCTGAGTACTGTGTGATTAACCAGGAGGAACAATCCTCTGATTACTGTATGATTAACCAGGAGGAACAATCCTCTGATTACTGTGTGAGTAACCAGGAGGAACAATCCTCTGATTACTGTATGATTAACCAGGAGGAACAATCCTCTGATTACTGTGTGAGTAACCAGGAGGAACAATCCTCTGATTACGGTATGAGTAACCAGGAGGAACAATCCTCTGATTACTGTATGATTAACCAGGAGGAACAATCCTCTGATTACTGTGTGAGTATCCAGGAGGAACAATCCTCTGATTACTGTATGACTAACCAGGAGGAACAATCCTCTGATTACTGTGTGATTAACCAGGAGGAACAATCCTCTGATTACTGTATGATTAACCAGGAGGAACAATCCTCTGATTACTGTGTGATTAACCAGGAGGAACAATCCTCTGATTACTGTATGATTAACCAGGAGGAACAATCCTCTGATTACTGTATGATTAACCAGGAGGAACAATCCTCTGATTACTGTATGAGGAACCAGGAGGAACAATCCTCTGATTACTGTATGATTAACCAGGAGGAACAATCCTCTGATTACTGTATGATTAACAAGGAGGAACAATCCTCTGATTACTGTATGAGTAACCAGGAGGAACAATCCTCTGATTACTGTATGATTAACCAGGAGGAACAATCCTCTGATTACTGTGTGAGTAACCAGGAGGAACAATCCTCTGATTACTGTATGATTAACCAGGAGGAACAATCCTCTGATTACTGTGTGAGTAACCAGGAGGAACAATCCTCTGATTACGGTATGAGTAACCAGGAGGAACAATCCTCTGATTACTGTATGATTAACCAGGAGGAACAATCCTCTGATTACTGTGTGAGTAACCAGGAGGAACAATCCTCTGATTACTGTATGACTAACCAGGAGGAACAATCCTCTGATTACTGTGTGATTAACCAGGAGGAACAATCCTCTGATTACTGTATGATTAACCAGGAGGAACAATCCTCTGATTACTGTGTGATTAACCAGGAGGAACAATCCTCTGATTACTGTATGATTAACCAGGAGGAACAATCCTCTGATTACTGTATGATTAACCAGGAGGAACAATCCTCTGATTACTGTATGAGGAACCAGGAGGAACAATCCTCTGAGTACTGTATGATTAACCAGGAGGAACAATCCTCTGATTACTGTATGAGGAACCAGGAGGAACAATCCTCTGATTACTGTATGATTAACCAGGAGGAACAATCCTCTGATTACCGTATGATTAACCAGGAGGACCAACCCTCTGATTACTGTGTGATTAACCAGGAGGAACAATCCTCTGATTACTGTATGATTAACCAGGAGGAACAATCCTCTGAGTACTGTGTGATTAACCAGGAGGAACAATCCTCTGATTACTGTGTGATTAACCAGGAGGAACAATCCTCTGATTACTGTATGAGTAACCAGGAGGAACAATCCTCTGATTACTGTGTGATTAACAAGGAGGAACAATCCTCTGATTACTGTGTGATTAACCAGGAGGAACAATCCTCTGATTACTGTATGAGTAACCAGGAGGAACAATCCTCTGATTACTGTGTGATTAACCAGGAGGAACAATCCTCTGATTACTGTGTGATTAACCTGGAGGAACAATCCTCTGATTACTGTGTGATTAACCAGGAGGAACAATCCTCTGATTACTGTATGAGTAACCAGGAGGAACAATCCTCTGATTACTGTATGATTAACCAGGAGGAACAATCCTCTGCTTACTGTATGAGGAACCAGGAGGAACAATCCTCTGCTTACTGTATGAGGAACCAGGAGGAACAATCCTCTGAGTACTGTATGATTAACCAGGAGGAACAATCCTCTGATTACTGTATGAGGAACCAGGAGGAACAATCCTCTGATTACTGTATGATTAACCAGGAGGAACAATCCTCTGATTACTGTATGATTAACCAGGAGGACCAACCCTCTGATTACTGTGTGATTAACCAGGAGGACCAATCCTCTGATTACTGTATGATTAACCAGGAGGAACAATCCTCTGAGTACTGTGTGATTAACCAGGAGGAACAATCCTCTGATTACTGTGTGATTAACCAGGAGGAACAATCCTCTGATTACTGTATGAGTAACCAGGAGGAACAATCCTCTGATTACTGTGTGATTAACAAGGAGGAACAATCCTCTGATTACTGTGTGATTAACCAGGAGGAACAATCCTCTGATTACTGTATGAGTAACCAGGAGGAACAATCCTCTGATTACTGTGTGATTAACCAGGAGGAACAATCCTCTGATTACTGTGTGATTAACCAGGAGGAACAATCCTCTGATTACTGTGTGATTAACCAGGAGGAACAATCCTCTGATTACTGTATGAGTAACCAGGAGGAACAATCCTCTGATTACTGTATGAGTAACCAGGAGGAACAATCCTCTGATTACTGTATGAGTAACCAGGAGGAACAATCCTCTGATTACTGTGTGATTAACCAGGAGGAACAATCCTCTGATTACTGTGTGATTAACCAGGAGGAACAATCCTCTGATTACTGTATGATTAACCAGGAGGAACAATCCTCTGATTACTGTGTGATTAACCAGGAGGAACAATCCTCTGATTACTGTATGATTAACCAGGAGGAACAATCCTCTGATTACTGTATGATTAACCAGGAGGAACAATCCTCTGATTACTGTATGAGGAACCAGGAGGAACAATCCTCTGAGTACTGTATGATTAACCAGGAGGAACAATCCTCTGATTACTGTATGAGGAACCAGGAGGAACAATCCTCTGATTACTGTATGATTAACCAGGAGGAACAATCCTCTGATTACTGTATGATTAACCAGGAGGACCAACCCTCTGATTACTGTGTGATTAACCAGGAGGAACAATCCTCTGATTACTGTATGATTAACCAGGAGGAACAATCCTCTGATTACTGTGTGAGTAACCAGGAGGAACAATCCTCTGATTACGGTATGAGTAACCAGGAGGAACAATCCTCTGATTACTGTATGATTAACCAGGAGGAACAATCCTCTGATTACTGTGTGAGTAACCAGGAGGAACAATCCTCTGATTACTGTATGACTAACCAGGAGGAACAATCCTCTGATTACTGTGTGATTAACCAGGAGGAACAATCCTCTGATTACTGTATGATTAACCAGGAGGAACAATCCTCTGATTACTGTGTGATTAACCAGGAGGAACAATCCTCTGATTACTGTGTGATTAACCTGGAGGAACAATCCTCTGATTACTGTGTGATTAACCAGGAGGAACAATCCTCTGATTACTGTATGAGTAACCAGGAGGAACAATCCTCTGATTACTGTATGATTAACCAGGAGGAACAATCCTCTGCTTACTGTATGAGGAACCAGGAGGAACAATCCTCTGAGTACTGTATGATTAACCAGGAGGAACAATCCTCTGATTACTGTATGAGGAACCAGGAGGAACAATCCTCTGATTACTGTATGATTAACCAGGAGGAACAATCCTCTGATTACTGTATGATTAACCAGGAGGACCAACCCTCTGATTACTGTGTGATTAACCAGGAGGAACAATCCTCTGATTACTGTATGATTAACCAGGAGGAACAATCCTCTGAGTACTGTGTGATTAACCAGGAGGAACAATCCTCTGATTACTGTGTGATTAACCAGGAGGAACAATCCTCTGATTACTGTATGAGTAACCAGGAGGAACAATCCTCTGATTACTGTGTGATTAACAAGGAGGAACAATCCTCTGATTACTGTATGAGTAACCAGGAGGAACAATCCTCTGATTACTGTATGAGTAACCAGGAGGAACAATCCTCTGATTACTGTGTGATTAACCAGGAGGAACAATCCTCTGATTACTGTGTGATTAACCAGGAGGAACAATCCTCTGATTACTGTGTGATTAACCAGGAGGAACAATCCTCTGATTACTGTATGAGTAACCAGGAGGAACAATCCTCTGATTACTGTATGAGTAACCAGGAGGAACAATCCTCTGATTACTGTATGAGTAACCAGGAGGAACAATCCTCTGATTACTGTGTGATTAACCAGGAGGACCAATCCTCTGATTACTGTGTGATTAACCAGGAGGAACAATCCTCTGAGTACTGTATGAGTAACCAGGAGGAACAATCCTCTGATTACTGTGTGATTAACCAGGAGGAACAATCCTCTGATTACTGTGTGAGTAACCAGGAGGAACAATCCTCAAGCAGCTAGCTGAATTACATAAGAGAAAAACCTGCGTTCCCAGTGGAGAGTTGAGCTGAGAGGTTTTAATACGTTCTGAACAGTAACAGCAGTGTGGCAGAGAGAAGAGGAGTCAGGCTTTGGTAACTGTTGAAGCTGGGACACAAATGACTTTGTAATTGTGGCTCTGTGACAAGATCCAGTTGGAGACTCAGCCTGTACTAAACTACCTCGTTTGACCAAACTGCTATGTAGTTAACTGTGATTCTATTTTGTCTGGTCTGGCCAGGGCTGTTCCGGTCTGGCCTGTCCCTCTAGTCTGGTCTGTCCCTCTAGTCTGGTCTGGACTGTCCCTCTAGTCTGGTCTGGACTGTCCCTCTAGTCTGGTCTGGTCTGTCCCTCTAGTCTGGTCTGGTCTGGACTGTCCCTCTAATCTGGTCTGGTCTGGTCTGTCCCTCTAGTCTGGTCTGGTCTGTCCCTGTAGTCTGGTCTGGTCTGGTCTGGACTGTCCCTCTAGTCTGGTCCGGTCTGGACTGTCCCTCTAATCTGGTCTGGTCTGGTCTGGTCTGTCCCTCTAGTCTGGTCTGGTCTGGACTGTCCCTATAATCTGGTCTGGTCTGGTCTGTCCCTCTAGTCTGGTCTGGTCTGTCCCTCTAGTCTGGTCTGGTCTGGACTGTCCCTCTAATCTGGTCCGGTCTGGACTGTCCCTCTAGTCTGGTCTGGTCTGTCCCTCTAGTCTGGTCTGGTCTGGTCTGGACTGTCCCTCTAGTCTGGTCCGGTCTGGACTGTCCCTCTAATCTGGTCTGGTCTGGTCTGTCCCTCTAGTCTGGTCTGGACTGTCCCTCTAGTCTGGTCTGGTCTGGTCTGTCCCTCTAGTCTGGTCTGGTCTGTCCCTCTAGTCTGGTCTGGTCTGTCCCTCTAGTCTGGTCTGGTCTGTCCCTCTAGTCTGGTCTGGTCTGTCCCTCTAGTCTGGTCTGGTCTGTCCCTCTAGCTCTGGTCTGGTCTGGTCTGTCCCTCTAGTCTGGTCTGGTCTGTCCCTCTAGTCTGGTCTGGTCTGTCCCTCTAGTCTGGTCTGGTCTGTCCCTCTCGTCTGGTCTAGTCTGGTCTGGTCTGTCCCTCTAGTCTGGTCTGGTCTGTCCCTCTAGTCTAGTCTGGTCTGGTCTGTCCCTCTAGTCTAGTCTGGTCTGGTCTGTCCCTCTAGTCTGGTCTGGTCTGGTCTGGACTGTCCCTCTAGTCTGGTCTGGTCTGGTCTGTCCCTCTAGTCTGGTCTGGTCTGTCCCTCTAGTCTGGTCTGGTCTGGTCTGGTCTGTCCCTCTAGTCTGGTCTGGTCTGGTCTGTCCCTCTAGTCTGGTCTGGTCTGTCCCTCTAGTCCGGTCTGGTCTGTCCCTCTAGTCTGATCTGGTCTGGTCTGTCCCTCTAGTCTGGTCTGGTCTGTCCCTCTAGTCCGGTCTGGACTGTCCCTCTAGTCTGGTCTGGTCTGGACTGTCCCTCTAGTCTGGTCCGGTCTGTACCTCTAGTCTGGTCCGGTCTGTCCCTCTAGTCTGGTCTGGTCTGTCCCTCTAGTCTGGTCTGGTCGGGTCTGGTCTGTCCCTCTAGTCTGGTCTGGTCTGGACTGTCCCTCTAATCTGATCCGGTCTGGACTGTCCCTCTAGTCTGGTCTGGTCTGGACTGTCCCTCTAATCTGGTCCGGTCTGGACTGTCCCTCTAGTCTGGTCTGGTCTGGACTGTCCCTCTAGTCTGGTCTGGTCTGTCCCTCTAGTGTGGTCTGGTCTGTCCCTCTAGTCTCGTCTGGACTGTCCCTCTAGTCTGGTCTGGTCTGTCCCTCTAGTCTGGTCTGGTCTGTCCCTCTAGTCTGGTCTGGTCTGGTCTGGTCTGGTCTGTCCCTCTAGTCTGGTCTGGTCTGGTCTGTCCCTCTAGTCTGGTCTGGTCTGGTCTGTCCCTCTGGTCTGGTCTGGTCTGTCCCTCTAGTCTGGTCTGGTCTGGTCTGGTCTGGTCTGTCCCTCTAGTCTGGTCTGGTCTGTCCCTCTAGTCTGGTCTGGTCTGTCCCTCTAGTCTCATGAAATACACCCTGCTGCTTCATTAAATGAATTCAGAATCCTCTTCAGGAGGAGCCTTTGACCGTCTCTCTCTCTCTCTCTCTCTCTCTCTCTCTCTCTCTCTCTCTCTCTCTCTCTCTCTCTCTCTCTCTCTCTCTCTCTCTCTCTCTCTCTCTCTCTCTCTCTCTCTCTCTCTCTCTCTCTCTCATCTCTCTCTCTCTCTCACTCTTTATATCTCCCTCACTCTTTATATCTCCCTCACTCTTTATATCTCCCTCACTCTTTATCTCTCTCTTTATCTCTCTCTTTATCTCTCTCTCTCTCTCCCTCACTCTCTCTCTCTCTCTCTTTATCTCTCTCTCTCTCTATCTCTCTCTCTCCCTCACTCTTTATCTCTCTCTCTCTCTATATATATATATATATACAGTTGAAGTCGGAAGTTTACATACACTTAGGTTGGAGTCATTAAAACTTGTTTTTCAAACACTCAAATTTCTTGTTAACAAACTATAGTTTTGGCAAGTCGGTAAGGACATCTACTTTGTGCATGACAAGTCATTTTTCCAACAATTGTTTACAGACAGATTATTTCACTTATAATTCACTGTATCACATTTCCAGTGGGTCAGAAGTTTACATACACTAAGTTAACTGTGCCTTTAAACAGCTTGGAAAATTCCAGAAAATTATGTCATGGCGTTAGAAGCTTCTGACAGGCTAATTGACATCATTTGAGTCAATCGGAGGTGTACCTGTGGATGTATTTCAAGGCCTACCTTCAAACTCAGTGCATCTTTGCTTGACATCATGGGCAAATCAAAAGAAATCAGCCAAGACCTTAGAAAAAAAATGTAGACCTCCACAAGTCTGGTTCATCCTTGGGGGCAATTTCCAAACGCCTGAAGGTACCACATTCATCTGTACAAACAATAGTACGCAAGTATAAACACCATGGGACCACACAGCCGTCATACTGCTCAGGAAGGAGACGCGTTCTGTCTCCTAGAGATGAACGTACTTTGGTGTGAAAAGTGCAAATCAATCCCAGAACAACAGCAAAGGACCTTGTGAAGATGCTGGAGGAAACAGGTACAAAAGTATCTATACCCACAGTAAAACGAGTCCTATATCGACATAACCTGAAAGGCCGCTCAGCAAGGAAGAAGCCACTGCTCCAAAACCACCATAAAAAAGCCAGACTACGGTTTGCAACTGCACATGGGGACAAAGATTGTACTTTTTGGAGAAATGTCCTCTGGTCTGATGAAACAAAAATAGAACTGTTTGGCCATAATGACCAAAAATACATGAATATATTGAAGCAACATCTCAAGACATCAGTCAGGAAGTTAAAGCTTGGTCCCAAATGGGTCTTCCAAATGGAGAATGACTCCTAGTATACTTCCAAAGTTGTGGCAAAATGGCTTAAGGACATCAAAGTCAAGGTATTGGAGTGGCCATCACAAAGCCCTGACCTCAATCCTATAGAACATTTGTGGGCAGAACTGAAAAAGCTTGTGCACGCAAGGAGGCCTACAAACCTGACTCAGATACACCAGCTCTGTCAGGAGGAATGGGCCAGAATTCACCCAACTTATTGTGGGAAGCTTGTGGAAGGCTACCCGAAACATTTGACCCAAGTTAAACAATTTAAAGGCAGTGCTACCAAATACTAATTGAGTTTATGTAAACTTCTGACCCAATGGGAATGTGATGAAAGAAATAAAAGCTGAAATAAATCATTCTCTCTACTATTATTCTATCATTTCAAATTCTTAAAATAAAGTGGTGATCCTAACTGACCTAAGACAGGGAATTTTTACTCAGATTAAATGTCAGGAATTGTGAAAAACTGAGTTTAAAAATGTATTTGTCTAAGGTGTATGTAAACTTCCGACTTCAACTGTATATATTTCTCTGTCTCACTATCTCCCCCCCCCCCTCTCTCAATCTCTCTATCTCTCTCTCTCCTCAGGATCGATGTTCCATCACTATGAGTGGCTGCATCATGTCTCTATCATCACTCCCTAGGTGGGTCCATCGATCTAGCCGGGCGGCCGGGGTCGGCTGAGAGTGCCACTTCACTGGACAGGCAGACTGGGCCAGACCAGGCAGTGGATCGTCCCAAATGGAACTCTATTCCCTTTAAAGTGCACTACTTTTGATCAGAGCCCTATTGGGATTAAGTTGCCATTTGGAACGCGTCCTGAGGCATGCTGGGGCAGGGCGAGGTGGGCAGCCTGGCTCCTCTTGGGTCAGGGGTGCAATATGATGGGTAATGAGGTGTGAGGTTGCTGGAGGGACCAGGGATGACAAGCTCCAGGGGAGGTCCACCAAAGTCTCTCTCTATATCTCTCTCTCGATGTCGCTCTCTCTATTTCCCTCTCTTTATGTTTCTCTCTCTCTCTCTCTCTCTGTCTCTCTCTCTGTCTCACTTTCTCTCTCTGTCTCTCTCTCTCTCTCGATGTCGCTCTCTCTCTTTCTATCTCTCTCCCTCTCTTTATCTCTCTCTCTTTCTATCTCTCTCTCTCTCCCTCTCTTTCTATCTCTCCATCTCTTTCTATCTCTCTCTCTCTCCCTCTCTGTATCTCTCTCCCTCTCTTTCTATCGCTCTCTCTCTCCCTCTCTTTATCTCTCTTCCTCTCTTTCTATCTCTCTCTCTCTCCCTCTCTGTATCTCTCTCCCTCTCTTTCTATCGCTCTCTCTCTCCCTCTCTTTATCTCTCTTCCTCTCTTTCTATCTCTCTCTCTCCCTCTCCTTATCTCTCTCCCTCTCTTTCTATCTCTCTCTCTCTCCCTCTCGTTATCTCTCTCTCTCTCTCTCTCTCTCCGAGATGGCTTTATTTCCCTATAGCTTCAGAGACACACTTGAGGCTGAGGCTTGATATAGTCTTTAATCAAACAGTGTGTGTCCAAGTAGCAGCGTAACAGGACCTCAGAGGAGCACTAACATTTATTGCTAAAATATATTTTCTTTCCTCAAAACACCATAAAAAAGGAAACCATACAGCAACACCTGCATGGATACCATAATCCTTTATGTTCAGATTATAAAAGTGTATCGATGGAGTCTATCATACTGACAGGTAGTTGCACTAGTGTGTTCATAATATAGTCCGTGGATTTTGTTGTTATATCATTTCCCTCTGCGGTTTTCACTTGATGTCCAGTTCCACACAGAATACTTAAATACAATCTTGAGTTATAACAGAATACTTCACCACTACCTTGAGTTATAACAGAATACTTCAATACTACCTTCAGTTATAACATAATACTTCAATACTACCTTCAGTTATAACAGAATACTTCAATACTACCTTGAGTTATAACAGAATACTTCACTACTACCTTGAGTTATAGCAGAATACTTCACTACTACCTTGAGTTATAGCAGAATACTTCACTACTACCTTGAGTTATAGTAGAATACTTCACTACTATCTTGAGTTATAGCAAAATACTTAAATACTACATTGAGTTATAGCAGAATACTTCACTACTACCTTGAGTTATAACAGAATACTTAAATACTACCTTGAGTTATAACATAATACTTCACTACTACCTTGAGTTATAGCAGAATACTTCAATACTACCTTGAGTTATAGCAGAATACTTCACTACTACCTTGAGTTATAACAGAATACTTCAATACTACCTTGAGTTAAAAATTCCCCAGCCCACTCGTAGTCGTAGTGATTATTGAGCTGTGAATTCCATCTCATGCTGAACGTTGATTTCATCTTTCAGGTCCTCTGACTGTACTCACATCTAACCTGAGGCTGTACCTTCCCTATACTCTGACTGTACTCACATCTAACCTGAGGCTGTACCTTCCCTATACTCTGACTGTACTCACATCTAACCTGAGGCTGTACCCAAACGGCTCCACCTTCCCTATACGAAAGTATCGTTGCGATTAATTTCTAAGAGCTCAAGTCAATTCTTCATCCATAAAACCCCCACGATGCACTCTGACAATCTCCCAGACTCGTAGTCAGAATTCCAGACACAATAAACTAGGGCTGCGTCCCAAATGGCATCCAACGGGCCCTGGTCAAAAGTAGTGCACTATATAGGGAATAGGGCTCTGGTCTAAAGTAGTGCACTATATAGGGAATAGGGCTCTGGTCTAAAGTAGTGCACTATATAGGGAATAGGGCTCTGGTCTAAAGTAGTGCACTATATAGGGAATAGGGCTCTGGTCTAAAGTAGTGCACTATATAGGGAATAGGGCTCTGGTCTAAAGTAGTGCACTATATAGGGAATAGGGCTCTGGTCTATAGTAGTGCACTATACAGGGAATAGGACTCTGGTCTAAAGTAGTGCACTATACAGGGAATAGGGCTCTGGTCTAAAGTAGTGCACTATATAGGGAATAGGGCCCTGGTCTAAAGTAGTGCACTATATAGGGAATAGGGCTCTGGTCTAAAGTAGTGCACTATATAGGGAATAGGGCTCTGGTCTAAAGTAGTGCACTATATAGGGAATAGGGCCCTGGTCTAAAGTAGTGCACTATACAGGGAATAGGGCCCTGGTCTAAAGTAGTGCACTATATAGGGAATAGGGCTCTGGTCTAAAGTAGTGCACTATATAGGGAATAGGGCTCTGGTCTAAAGTAGTGCACTATATAGGGAATAGGGCTCTGGTCTAAAGTAGTGCACTATATAGGGAATAGGGCTCTGGTCTAAAGTAGTGCACTATATAGGGAATAGGGCTCTGGTCTAAAGTCGTGTACTATATAGGGAATAGGGCTCTGGTCTAAAGTAGTGCACTATATATGGAATAGGGTGCCATTTGGGTGCACCTCAGGTTAGATGTTCTGGAAACACCCGCGGGGGAGTAGAAGGTAATTAGCGGGTGTAATTGCAACGCCCCTGTAATAGTCACGCACCACAGTTCTCTGCAGGTGACCAGGAAATTAATTTAGTGCCTTCAACCACTAATTTCATTTAGCAATTTATTTTCTCCATGACTGGTGTCAGGGAGTGGGAATAGTGGCTTAGAGCAGTTTACTTCTATTTCTGTTGCCATGGGACGTAGAGAACCTGTGCAGTTTTACAACTAATCTCATGCTATTGTAAATATTTCGCCACGAGGCTGAGAGAAAATCTTACTGTTTTAGAGCTAATTCCCTGCTATTCTACACATGTTGCTATTAAACTGAGAGAAAATGTGCAGTTTTATAGCTAATCTCATGCTATTGTACACATTTTGCAACGAGGCTGAGAGAAAATCTTACTGTTTTAGAGCTAATTCCCTGCTATTCTACACATGTTGCTATTAAACTGAGAGAAAATGTGCAGTTTTATAGCTAATCTCATGCTATTGTACACATTTTGTCACGAGGCTGAGAGAAAATCTTACTGTTTTAGAGCTAATTCCCTGCTATTCTACACATGTTGCTATTAAACTGAGAGAAAATGTGCAGTTTTATAGCTAATCTCATGCTATTGTACACATTTTGTCACGAGGCTGAGAGAAAATGTTACTGTTTAAGAACTCATTTCCTGTCATTCAAAAAAAAAATATATATATATAATATATTTATTAGGGGGGAGGGGTAGTTCATGATGAAACCCTCATATTAAACACCAATGATATTCACACAGTTGATGGTTTACAGTGCATTCGGAAAGTTTTCAGACCCCTTCCCTTTTTCCACATTTTCTGATGTTACAGCCTTATTCTAAAACGGATTCAATATAATTTTTTTCTCAGCTATCTACACACAATACCCCATCATGACAAAGCAAAAACAGTTTTAATTTATTTTTATCAAATGTATTACTAATAAAAAACAGAAATACCATATTTAAAAAAGTATTCAGACCCTTTGCTAGGAGACTCAAAATTGAGCTCAGATGCATCCTGTTTCCATTGATCATCCTTGAGGTTGAAGGAATTGTCCGTAGAGCTCCGAGACAGGATTGTGTCGAGGCACAGATCTGGGGAAGGGTACCAAAAAATGTCTACAGCATTGAAGAAGAAGAACACAGTGGCCTCCATCATTTTTAAAATGGAAGAAGTTTGGAACCACCAAGACTCTTCCTAGAGCTGACCGCCCGGCCAAACTGAGCAATCGGAGGAGAAGGGCCTTGGTCAGGCAGGTGACCAAGACCTCTCCAACAAGGTTGACAACTCCACGGTGTCCCCCTCCCAGAGTGAAAAAAAACCTTGGTGTGACCCTGCAAAAACGCCCCGATGGTGGAACCAACTTCCCCCAGAAGTTAGGACAGCAGAGTCCCTGTCCATCTTCCCCCAGAAGTTAGGACAGCAGAGTCCCTGCCCATCTTCCCCCAGAAGTTAGGACAGCAGAGTCCCTGCCCATCTTCCCCCAGAAGTTAGGATAGCAGAGTCCCTGCCCATCTTCCCCCAGAAGTTAGGACAGCAGAGTCCCTGCCCATCTTCTGAAAACATCTGAAACCCGACCTCTTCAAAGAGTATGTTAAATAATCCCACAGTACCTCCCCCTTTTGGGAACTAACACTCAACATTATTTACCTTCTACTACCACTGACTTTGCTGTGCTACTTTATTGAGGAAGAATGTACTGACTATGACTGAGATATACGGTTATCTTACCTAGTTATCTTAAAATGAATGCACTAATTGTAACGTGCTCTGAATAAGAGCGTCTGCTAAATGACTAAAATGTTATGTAAAAAAAATGGGGGTTTTTCCAGAGCGACAAAGTTGACTTTTAAAAGGACAGATACTCGCTGGGCATGAATGAAGGAAAGAAGAATATGAATTGTGGAGTGAGTCAGAAACTCAACCATCATCCACTTGACTTTCAAAGAGAAGATACTGCTGGCCTGGCGTGCATAGAGCCTGTTCAATGTTTCATGTGTTGTGGAGTAGGGTAGCTATTATTATTTATAACTGGTAAGTGTGCCTCTAGTCTAGCACGACCAGGAAACACCAAAGGCCTCTACCGTCTGTTGTTTCGCCTTCTCACTCTCTCTCCCTCTCCCTCTCCCTCTCTCTCTCTCTCTCTCTCTCTCTGTCTCTGTCTCTCTCCCTCTCCCTCTTGCTCACTCTGACTCTCTCTGTCTCTGTCTCTCTCTCTCTCTCCCTCTCCCTCTCCCTCTCTCTCACTCTCACTCTCACTCTCACTCTCTCTCTTTCCCTCTCTCTCTCTCCCTCTCCCTCTTGCTCACTTTCACTCTCTCTCTCTCTCTCTCACTTTCTCCCTCTATCTCTCTCCCTCTCTCCCGCTCCTTCTACCTCTCTACCTCTCTACCGCTCTCTCCCTCTACCTCTCTACACCTTTCTACCTCTCTACCTCTCTCCCTCTCTCACCCACTACCTCTCTACACCTCTCTACCTCTCTACCTCTCTCTACCTCTCTACCTGGCTGGCCTGCCTTTAATCAATAATAGGTGGTCTGGTCACGATACAATGTTGTTCATCCACCCACAGCCTTATGAATATCCTTCAGGACTGTTGATGCTAGATCAGAATAATCAAAACACAAACTGTAATGTCATGCAAATGGATGCACACCTGTTAGAATGTATGAACGATGCCTGCACCACCTCCAAGCTTGGCTTAAGACTTTACTGAACAGAGTGAAATAGTTTACAAGTATTTAAATCTTGAGAGAGAGTGAGAGTGAGAGTGAGAGTGAGAGAGAGAGAGAGAGAGAGAGAGAGAGAGAGAGAGAGAGAGAGAGAGAGAGAGGTGTGAGGGAGCCTGCTAGTTTACCTATTGATTCCTTAAAAGCCTTTTCTCATTATTGCCCAGTGCAGGCCAAGGTAGCCAGCTATGATGGGTTGGGGGAATTTAAAGGTTGAATGGTGTTTACTTGTTTTAAATGGCAAAATGAGAAAGCTGGGGTGTTTGAGTCACCATTAGCAGTTTTCTTTCTCCAGTAAGCTTCAGAAAAAGCACGCTAAGACCAAAAAAACAAGTCTACCAACGGCAGGTGAGGACGGGAGATAAAGGTTGCCATTGACAACCGAGAGGGGGTTACGTGCCCTGTCAGTACAGTATGTGGCCTGCAGAAGAGCATTTTAGAAATATTATGCAGCATCCATTGGACAGGCTACATTAACTACAGCCTTCAGTGGTGTGAAGTTTACCCTACATTATCTACAGCCTTCCGTGGTGTGAAGTTTCCCTTACAATATCTACAGTCTTCAGTGGTGTGAAGTTTCCGCTACATTATCTACAGTCTTCAGTGGTGTGAAGTTTCCCCTACATTATCTACAGCTTTCAGTGGTGTGAAGTTTCCCCTACATTATCTACAGCCTTCAGTGGTGTGAAGTTTCCGCTACATTATGTACAGCCTTCAGTGGTGTGAAGTTTCCCCTACATTAACTACAGCCTTCAGTGGTGTGAAGTTTCCCCTACATTATCTACAGCCTTCAGTGGTGTGAATTTTCCCCTACATTAACTACAGCCTTCAGTGGTGTGAAGTTTCCCCTATATTATCTACAGCCTTCCGTGGTGTGAAGTTTCCCCTACATTATCTACAGCCTTCAGTGGTGTGAAGTTTCCCTTACATTATCTACAGTCTTCAGTGGTGTGAAGTTTCCCCTACATTATCTATAGCCTTCCGTGGTGTGAAGTTTCCCCTAC
Source organism: Salvelinus alpinus (assembly GCF_045679555.1). NCBI lineage: Eukaryota > Metazoa > Chordata > Actinopteri > Salmoniformes > Salmonidae > Salvelinus > Salvelinus alpinus. The sequence goes on from NC_092096.1 coordinate 12,065,842, forward strand.
ATTATCTACAGTCTTCAGTGGTGTGAAGTTTCCCCTACATTATCTACAGTCTTCAGTGGTGTGAAGTTTCACCTACATTATCTACAGCCTTCAGTGGTGTGAAGTTTCCCCTACATTATCTACAGCCTTCAGTGGTGTGAAGTTTCCCTTACATTATCTACAGTCTTCAGTGGTGTGAAGTTTCCCCTACATTATCTATAGCCTTCCGTGGTGTGAAGTTTCCCCTACATTATCCACAGTCTTCAGTGGTGTGAAGTTTCCCCTACATTATCTACCGTCTTCAGTGGTGTGAAGTTTCCCCTACATTATCTACCGTCTTCAGTGGTGTGAAGTTTCCCCTACATTATCTACAGCCTTCAGTGGTGTGAAGTTTCCCCTACATTATCTACAGTCTTCAGTGGTGTGAAGTTTCCCCTACATTATCTATAGCCTTCCGTGGTGTGAAGTTTCCCCTACATTAACTACAGCCTTCAGTGGTGTGAAGTTTCCCCTACATTATCTACAGCCTTCTGTGGTGTGAAGTTTCCCCTACATTAACTACAGCCTTCAGTGGTGTGAAGTTTCCCCTACATTATCTACAGCCTTCAGTGGTGTGAAGTTTCCCCTACATTATCTACAGCCTTCAGTGGTGTGAATTTTCCCCTACATTATCTACAGCCGATTACCCTTTTCCCCTTCCTCCCTGTCTTCTAAAAAGGGGAGATTTATTTTGCCCAACATTGAGACAATAGTTATTTCTTAAGTAAAAATTGGATTTTGGGAGGTAAACTCCTTCCCCAGGGCAGAGGTAAAGCATGGAGAGAAGACCAGTATTAGGATGCAGAGACGATGTCCCTTGCCTCTCCTCTCCTCGCTTATCCCTCTCCTCGCCTCGCTAGCGGCCTTGCCAGCCCGAATCAGAGGAACACGAGGGAGGGACACCAGATTGGTTCAGAATGAATTATTAACCTCACCTTCATGGAAGATTAAACTAATCCATCCACGTGTTGCCAGGACTTCTCCTGAACACCACTGCTTATGAACACAGCTCTACCCTTCTGAGCACAGCTCTACCCTTCTGAACACAGCTCTACCCTTCTGAACACAGCTCTGCCCTTCTGAACACAGCTCTACCCTTCTGAACACAGCTCTGCATAAGCGAGAGAGAGATATTAGATTCGATTTTATTAGTCACATGCACAGGGACGCAGATGTAGTTGCAGGGTACAGTGAAATTCTTCAGCTGCGAGTTCCGACATTGCTGTTGTGAATAAAACATGCAAATGAAACAATACAAACTTTAAATAATAACATTTACATATTTACAACAAAAGAGAGAGAGAGAGAGAGAGCGAGAGAGCGAGAGAGCGAGAGAGAGAGAGAGAGAGAGAGAGAGAGAGAGAGAGAGAGAGAGAGAGAGAGAGAGAGAGAGAGAGAGAGAGAGAGAGAGAGAGAGAGAGAGAGAGAGAGAGAGAGAGAGAGAGAGAGGGCGAGAGAGAGAGAGAGAGAGAGAGAGAGAGGGAGAGAGAGAGAGAGAGAGGGAGAGAGAGAGAGAGAGAGAGAGAGAGAGAGAGAGAGAGAGAGAGAGAGAGAGAGATCATCTGGGCGAGAACAGTTCAGTAAAACAGTAGACCTGATCGACAGCTGTCTGTTACCTCCACTGTGTGGACAGGAGAAGACTAGCTGTCTGTTACCTCCACTGTGTGGACAGGAGAAGACTAGCTGTCTGTTACCTCCACTGTGTGGACAGGAGAAGACTAGCTGTCTGTTACCTCCACTGTGGACAGGAGAAGACTAGCTGTCTGTTACCTCCACTGTGTGGACAGGAGAAGACTAGCTGTCTGTTACCTCCACTGTGGACAGGAGAAGACTAGCTGTCTGTTACCTCCACTGTGGACAGGAGAAGACTAGCTGTCTGTTACCTCCACTGTGTGGACAGGAGAAGACTAGCTGTCTGTTACCTCCACTGTGGACAGGAGAAGACTAGCTGTCTGTTACCTCCACTGTGTGGACAGGAGAAGACTAGCTGTCTGTTACCTCCACTGTGCGGACAGGAGAAGACTAGCTGTCTGTTACCTCCACTGTGTGGACAGGAGAAGACTAGCTGTCTGTTACCTCCACTGTGTGGACAGGAGAAGACTAGATGTCTGTTACCTCCAATGTGTGGACAGGAGAAGACTAGTTGTCTGTTACCTCCACTGTGGACAGGAGAAGACTAGCTGTCTGTTACCTCCACTGTGGACAGGAGAAGACTAGCTGTCTGTTACCTCCACTGTGGACAGGAGAAGACTAGCTGTCTGTTACCTCCACTGTGTGGACAGGAGAAGACTAGCTGTCTGTTACCTCCACTGTGGACAGGAGAAGACTAGCTGTCTGTTACCTCCACTGTGTGGACAGGAGAAGACTAGCTGTCTGTTACCTCCACTGTGTGGACAGGAGAAGACTAGCTGTCTGTTACCTACACTGTGTGGACAGGAGAAGACTAGATGTCTGTTACCTACACTGTGTGGACAGGAGAAGACTAGATGTCTGTTACCTCCACTGTGTGGACAGGAGAAGACTAGCTGTCTGTTACCTCCACTGTGTGGACAGGAGAAGACTAGCTGTCTGTTACCTCCACTGTGGACAGGAGAAGACTAGCTGTCTGTTACCTCCACTGTGGACAGGAGAAGACTAGCTGTCTGTTACCTCCACTGTGGACAGGAGAAGACTAGCTGTCTGTTACCTCCACTGTGTGGACAGGAGAAGACTAGCTGTCTGTTACCTCCACTGTGTGGACAGGAGAAGACTAGCTGTCTGTTACCTCCACTGTGGACAGGAGAAGACTAGCTGTCTGTTACCTCCACTGTGTGGACAGGAGAAGACTAGCTGTCTGTTACCTCCACTGTGTGGACAGGAGAAGACTAGCTGTCTGTTACCTCCACTGTGTGGACAGGAGAAGACTAGCTGTCTGTTACCTCCACTGTGTGGACAGGAGAAGACTAGCTGTCTGTTACCTCCACTGTGTGGACAGGAGAAGACTAGCTGTCTGTTACCTCCACTGTGTGGACAAGAGAAGACTAGCTGTCTGTTACCTCCACTGTGGACAGGAGAAGACTAGATGTCTGTTACCTCCACTGTGTGGACAGGAGAAGACTAGCTGTCTGTTACCTCCACTGTGTGGACAGGAGAAGACTAGCTGTCTGTTACCTCCACAGTGTGGACAGGAGAAGACTAGCTGTCTGTTACCTCCACTGTGTGGACAGGAGAAGACTAGCTGTCTGTTACCTCCACTGTGTGGACAGGAGAAGACTAGCTGTCTGTTACCTCCACTGTGTGGACAAGAGAAGACTAGCTGTCTGTTACCTCCACTGTGGACAGGAGAAGACTAGATGTCTGTTACCTCCACTGTGTGGACAGGAGAAGACTAGCTGTCTGTTACCTCCACTGTGTGGACAGGAGAAGACTAGCTGTCTGTTACCTCCACTGTGGACAGGAGAAGACTAGCTGTCTGTTACCTCCACTGTGTGGACAAGAGAAGACTAGATGTCTGTTACCTCCACTGTGGACAGGAGAAGACTAGCTGTCTGTTACCTCCACTGTGTGGACAGGAGAAGACTAGCTGTCTGTTACCTCCACTGTGGACAGGAGAAGACTAGCTGTCTGTTACCTCCACTGTGTGGACAGGAGAAGACAAGCTGTCTGTTACCTCCACTGTGTGGACAAGAGAAGACAAGCTGTCTATTACCTCCACTGTGGACAGGAGAAGACTAGCTGTCTGTTACCTCCACTGTGGACAGGAGAAGACTAGCTGTCTGTTACCTCCACTGTGGAAAGGAGAAGACTAGCTGTCTGTTACCTCCACTGTGGACAGGAGAAGACTAGCTGTCTGTTACCTCCACTGTGGACAGGAGAAGACTAGCTGTCTGTTACCTCCACTGTGGACAGGAGAAGACTAGCTGTCTGTTACCTCCACTGTGTGGACAGGAGAAGACTAGCTGTCTGTTACCTCCACTGTGTGGACAGGAGAAGACTAGCTGTCTGTTACCTCCACTGTGTGGACAGGAGAAGACTAGCTGTCTGTTACCTCCACTGTGGACAGGAGAAGACTAGCTGTCTGTTACCTCCACTGTGTGGACAGGAGAAGACTAGCTGTCTGTTACCTCCACAGTGTGGACAGGAGAAGACTAGCTGTCTGTTACCTCCACTGTGTGGACAGGAGAACACTAGCTGTCTGTTACCTCCACTGTGTGGACAGGAGAAGACTAGCTGTCTGTTACCTCCACTGTGGACAGGAGAAGACTAGCTGTCTGTTACCTCCACTGTGTGGACAGGAGAAGACTAGCTGTCTGTTACCTCCACTGTGTGGACAGGAGAAGACTAGCTGTCTGTTACCTCCACTGTGGACAGGAGAAGACTAGCTGTCTGTTACCTCCACTGTGGACAGGAGAAGACTAGCTGTCTGTTACCTCCACTGTGGACAGGAGAAGACTAGCTGTCTGTTACCTCCACTGTGGACAGGAGAAGACTAGCTGTCTGTTACCTCCACTGTGGACAGGAAAAGACTAGTTTCTTCATACATGGTATTAGCTTCTCACTTTGCACTCTTTGTTGTTGTGGAAGTGAAACCATATAAAAGAATAAGAATTATAATAATAATAATATAAAGAAAGTTTAAAAACCAAAATTAAAACGTCTGCAGTCCTTAGCTGTACCTACCTTCTGTTGAAAAGGTCAGGGTCTCGGATCTTGGCGTCCCTGTCGTAGACAAAGTGTTCCTGTGTGATGGTGACGCTGTGGTCCAGACTGTAGTTCTTACTGATGGTCACAACAGGATAACCCATCTGGAGGGTCCAGCAGTCCATCACCTCCTTAATGTTGATGTCCTTCCCTTCCTTCTGCATGGCCTGGGGGGATATGGGGAATCAATTAACCAATTAACCTGTTAAATCAGTCAGACGTTGGTCTGTCCTTCTGCATGGCCTGGGGGGATATGGGGAATCAATTAACCAGTTAACCTGTTAAATCAGTCAGACGTTGGTCTGTCCTTCTGCATGGCCTGGGGGGATATGGGGAATCAATCAACCAGTTAACCAGTTAAATCAGTCAGACGTTGGTCTGTCCTTCTGCATGGCCTGGGGGGATATGGGGAATCAATTAACCAATTAACCAGTTAAATCAGTCAGACATTGGTCTGTCCTTCTGCATGGCCTGGGGGGATATGGGGAATCAATTAACCAGTTAACCTGTTAAATCAGTCAGACGTTGGTCTGTCCTTCTGCATGGCCTGGGGGGATATGGGGAATCAATTAACCAATTAACCTGTTAAATCAGTCAGACGTTGGTCTGTCGGTCAAATCAAATCAAATGTTATTGGTCACTTACACATATCTTACAGATATCGCAGGAGCAGCGAAATGCTTGTGTTTCTAGCTCCAACAGTACAGTAATACATAATGCTTGTGTTTACAGCTCCAACAGTACAGTAATACATAATGCTTGTGTTTCTAGCTCCAACAGTACAGTAATACATAATGCTTGTGTTTCTAGCTCCAACAGTACAGTAATATCTAATGCTTGTGTTTCAGCTCCAACAGTAATATCTAATGCTTGTGTTCCTAGCTCCAACAGTACAGTAATATATAATGCTTGTGTTTCTAGCTCCAAAAGTACAGTAATACATAATGCTTGTGTTTCTAGCTCTAACAGTACAGTAATATATAATGCTTGTGTTTCTAGCTCCAACAGTACAGTAATACATAATGCTTGTGTTTACAGCTCCAACAGTACAGTAATACATAATGCTTGTGTTTACAGCTCCAACAGTACAGTAATACATAATGCTTGTGTTTCTAGCTCCAACAGTACAGTAATACATAATGCTTGTGTTTCTAGCTCCAACACTACAGTAATACATAATGCTTGTGTTTCTAGCTCCAACACTACAGTAATACCTAGTTAAGAAATATCCGAACGAGCCAATGTCACTGAAAAAATTATAAACGCAACATGCAACAATCTCAAAGATTTTTCTGAGTTACAGTTCATATAAGAAATTCAGTCAAATGAAATGAATTCGTTAGGCCTTTAATCTATGGATTTCACATGACTGGACAGATACTTTAAAAAAAGGTAGGGCCATGGATTATAAAACCAGCCCGTATCTGGTGTGGCCACCATTTACCACATGCAGAGCGACACATCTTTGAATAGAGTTGATCAGGCTATTGATTGTGGCCTGTGGAATGTTGTCCCACCTCTCTTCAATGGCTGTGTGAAGTTGCTGGATATTGGCGGGAACTGGAACACACTGTCGTATACGTCGATCCAGAGCATCCCAAACATGCTGAATGGGTATCATGTCTGATGAGTATGCAGGCCATGGAAGAACTGGGACATTTTCAGCTTCCAGGAATTGTGTACAGATACTTGCGACATGGAGACGTCCATTATCATCTTGAAACATGAGGTGATGGCGTTGAATTAATAGTACAACAATGGGCCTCAAGGTTCTCGTCACGGTATCTCTGTGCATTCAAATTGCCATCGATAAAATACAATTGTGTTCATTGTCCGTAGCTTATACCTGCCCATACCATAACACCACCACCACCATGGGGCACTCTGCTCACAACGATGACATCAGCTAAACGGCTCGCCCACACGACACCATACACACTGTCTGCTATCGACCCGATACAGTTGAAACCGGGATTCATCTGTGAAGAGTACACTTCTTCAGCGTGCCAGTGGCCATCGAAGGTGAGCATTTGTCCAGTGAAGTCAGTTTCGACCTGCAATCATGTCAAGACCCTGGTGAGGATGACAAGTACGCAGATGAGCTTCTCTGATACGGTTTCTGACAGTTTGTGCACAAATTCTTTCGGTTGTGCAAACCCTCGTCAGCTGTCCGGGTGGATGGTCTCGGATGATCCCGCAGGTGAAGAAGCCAGATGTAAAAGTCGTGGGCTGGCATTGGTTTACTGTCCCCAGCACAAGGTGCACCTGTGTAATGATCATGCTGTTTAATCAGCTTCTTGATATGCCACACCTGTCAGGTGGATGGATTATCTTGGTAAAGGAGAAATGCTCACTAACAGGGACATTTTAGAGAAATAAGCTTTTTGTGCGTATGGAACATTTCTGGGATCTTTTATTTCAGCCCATGAAACATGGAACCAACAATTTACATGTTGCGTTTTATATTTTTGGTTCGGTATATACAGTATATCACAGGAGATTGGTGGCATCTTACGTTTGGAGGATGGGCTCGTGGTAATGCCTGGAGCAGAATATGAATATGTGGAGTGGGATCAAATACATCCAACACATGGTTTCCATGGTTTCCAGGTGTTTGATGCCATTCCATTTGCTCCGTTCCAGCCGTCCTCCCCTCACCAGCCTCCTCTGATGTAGAGGTTTATAATGGTGTGAAATAGACCGTATGGAGAGTATATACATTATTAGAAAAGCCTATATAATGTACATATGAAGGTGTTTAGCTTGTCGGGAGGCGAGGTGTCGGTGTCCCGCGACGTGGCTGGTTTTCCCTTTATAATCCTTGATTGTCTGGAGTCCCTGTCACATACGTCTCGTGTCTGAGTCGTTGAATTGCGACTCCACGTGGTCCATGTACTGTCGTTTTGCCTGTTTGATGGCCTTACAGAGGGCGTAGCTGGTCGGTTTGTACACGCCCATGTTCCAAGTCATGTTGCCGTGGTTAAATGCTTTGGTTCGTGCTTTCAGGTTTGCGCAAATCATGTCATCTATCCACGGTTTATGGTTTGGATCATTTGTAATCATCACAGTGGGAACAACATCCTCTATGGACTTCCTGATGAACTCAGTGTATACGTTGATATTACTTTCCCAGGCAACATAAACATTTCCAAGTCCATGTGATCAAAACAATCTTGAAGGCATAGATTTCGATTGGTCAGACCAACGTTGAACAGTCCTTACAATGGGTCCTTCCTGTTTAAATTTCTGCCCATAGGAGGGGAGGAGCAAAATGGAGGCGTGATCTGATTTGCCGAAGGTAGGGCGGGGGAGGGCCGTGTAGCCGCCCCGGAAGGGGAAGTAGCACAGGAGATGGGTTGATAGAGCTTTGGTTGCTTTTTTCCTCCAATTTCCTTCATTAAAGTCCTCAGCTACAGTCAATGCGGCTTCAGGATATGTGGTTTCCATTTTTCAGTGTAGTTCTTTGAGAGCCATAGCAGTGTTGGCTTGGGGGGGAACATACACGGCCGTGAAGATGACCGAAGAAGATTTATCTTGGGAGGTAATGAGGTCGCCATTTGATGGTGATGTATTCCAGATCGGGAGAACAAAAGGACTTGCATTCCTGTACATTACCACCATGAGTAGTTAATCATGAAACATACAACTCCACCTTTTCTTTTCCCCGGAGAGTTCTTTCTTCCTGTCCGCGTGATATACGGAGAACCCCACGTGATATACGGAGAACCCGGTATATCCGGAGAGAGCCATGGTTCCATAAACAGAGTACGCTACAGTCCCTGATGTTTCTCTGGAAGGAGATCCTCGTCTGCTTTATTGTACATTACCAGCAGTACTATCATTCAGTATGTCATTACTATCAGTACTATCATTCAGTCTGTCATTACTATCAGTACTATCATTCCGTATGTCATTACTATCAGTGCTATCATTCCGTATGTCATTACTATCAGTGCTATCATTCAGTCTGTCATTACTATCAGTGCTATCATTCAGTCTGTCATTACTATCAGTGCTATCATTCAGTCTGTCATTACTATCAGTGCTATCATTCAGTCTGTCATTACTATCAGTGCTATCATTCAGTCTGGCATTACTATCAGTGCTATCATTCAGTCTGTCATTACTATCAGTGCTATCATTCAGTCTGGCATTACTATCAGTGCTATCATTCAGTCTGTCATTACTATCAGAACTATCATTCAGTCAGTCAGTCATTCAGTCAGCCAGTCAGTAATTCAGTCAGTTAGTCAGCCAGTCAGTAATTCAGCAATTCAGTCAGTCATTGTCATTCACTCATTCAGTAATGCAGTCATTCAGTCAGCCAGTCAGTCATTCAGTCAGCCAGTCAGCCAGTCAGTAATTCAGTCATTTAGCCAGTCAGTAATTCAGTCAGCCAGTCAGTCATTCAGTCAGCCAGTCATTCAGTCAGCCAGTCAGTCAGTCAGTCAGCCAGTCAGTCATTCAGTCAATCTGTCAGTCATTCAGTCAGCCAGTCAGTCAGTCAGTCAGCCAGTCAGTAATTCTGTCATTTAGTCAGCCAGTCAGTCAGCCAGTCAGTCAGTCAGTCATTCAGTCAGCCAGTCATTAAGTTATTCAGTTATTCAGTCAGTCAGTCAGCCAGTCAGTAATTCCGTCATTTAGTCAGCCAGTCAGTAATTCAGTCATTCAGTCAGTCAGCCAGTCATTGTCATTCACTCATTCAGTCAGTCAGTCAGTTAGCCAGTCAGTCAGTCAGCCAGTCAGCCAGTCAGTCAGTCAGTCAGTCAGCCAGCCAGCCAGTCAGTGCTCAGGTACTTCTATGTCCATCAGAGGGGTCAATTCATATTCAATTCCTGCCAGTTAAATTTGACATGGAATTGCCCCATAGTACTGCAATTCAATGTTTGAAATGACTGGAATTTAAATGATCCCAATTGGGATTGATCCCTGATGTCCAATTGGTCTATATATTGTTTGATTAGTCAGCAGGTAATCAGTCAGCTCATCAACAAGTGAATCGGTCTCTAACTCAGCCATTTCCATGATTAGTCAGCAGGTAAACAGTCAGCTCATCAACAAGCGAATCGGTCTCTAACTCAGCCATTTCCATGATTAGTCAGCAGGTAACCAGTCAGCTCATCAACAAGCGAATCGGTCTCTAACTCAGCCATTTCCATGATTAGTCAGCAGGTAACCAGTCAGCTCATCAACAAGCGAATCGGTCTCTAACTCAGCCATTTCCATGATTAGTCAGCAGGTAACCAGTCAGCTCATCAACAAGTGAATCGGTCTCTAACTCAGCCATTTCCATGATTAGTCAGCAGGTAACCAGTCAGCTCATCAACAAGTGAATCGGTCTCTAACTCAGCCATTTCCATGATTAGTCAGCAGGTAACCAGTCAGCTCATCAACAAGTGAATCGGTCTCTAACTCAGCCATTTCCATGATTAGTCAGCAGGTAACCAGTCAGCTCATCAACAAGTGAATCGGTCTCTAACTCAGCCATTTCCATGATTAGTCAGCAGGTAACCAGTCAGCTCATCAACAAGTGAATCGGTCTCTAACTCAGCCATTTCCATGATTAGTCAGCAGGTAACCAGTCAGCTCATCAACAAGTGAATCGGTCTCTAACTCAGCCATTTCCATGATTAGTCAGCAGGTAACCAGTCAGCTCATCAACAAGTGAATCGGTCTCTAACTCAGCCATTTCCATGATTAGTCAGCAGGTAACCAGTCAGCTCATCAACAAGTGAATCGGTCTCTAACTCAGCCATTTCCATGATTAGTCAGCAGGTAACCAGTCAGTTCATCAACAAGTGAATCGGTCTCTAACTCAGCCATTTCCATGATTAGTCAGCAGGTAACCAGTCAGCTCATCAACAAGTGAATCGGTCTCTAACTCAGCCATTTCCATGATTAGTCAGCAGGTAACCAGTCAGCTCATCAACAAGTGAATCGGTCTCTAACTCAGCCATTTCCATGATTAGTCAGCAGGTAACCAGTCAGCTCATCAACAAGTGAATCGGTCTCTAACTCAGCCATTTCCATGATTAGTCAGCAGGTAACCAGTCAGCTCATCAACAAGTGAATCGGTCTCTAACTCAGCCATTTCCATGATTAGTCAGCAGGTAACCAGTCAGCTCATCAACAAGTGAATCGGTCTCTAACTCAGCCATTTCCATGATTAGTCAGCAGGTAACCAGTCAGCTCATCAACAAGTGAATCGGTCTCTAACTCAGCCATTTCCATGATTAGTCAGCAGGTAACCAGTCAGCTCATCAACAAGTGAATCGGTCTCTAACTCAGCCATTTCCATGATTAGTCAGCAGGTAACCAGTCAGTTCATCAACAAGTGAATCGGTCTCTAACTCAGCCATTTCCATGATTAGTCAGCAGGTAACCAGTCAGCTCATCAACAAGTGAATCGGTCTCTAACTCAGCCATTTCCATGATTAGTCAGCAGGTAACCAGTCAGTTCATCAACAAGTGAATCGGTCTCTAACTCAGCCATTTCCATGATTAGTCAGCAGGTAACCAGTCAGCTCATCAACAAGTGAATCGGTCTCTAACTCAGCCATTTCCATGATTAGTCAGCAGGTAACCAGTCAGCTCATCAACAAGTGAATCGGTCTCTAACTCAGCCATTTCCATGATTAGTCAGCAGGTAACCAGTCAGCTCATCAACAAGTGAATCGGTCTCTAACTCAGCCATTTCCATGATTAGTCAGCAGGTAACCAGTCAGCTCATCAACAAGTGAATCGGTCTCTAACTCAGCCATTTCCATGATTAGTCAGCAGGTAACCAGTCAGCTCATCAACAAGTGAATCGGTCTCTAACTCAGCCATTTCCATGATTAGTCAGCAGGTAACCAGTCAGCTCATTAACAAGTGAATCGGTCTCTAACTCAGCCATTTCCATGATTAGTCAGCAGGTAACCAGTCAGCTCATCAACAAGTGAATCGGTCTCTAACTCAGCCATTTCCATGATTAGTCAGCAGGTAACCAGTCAGCTCATCAACAAGTGAATCGGTCTCTAACTCAGCCATTTCCATGATTAGTCAGCAGGTAACCAGTCAGCTCATCAACAAGTGAATCGGTCTCTAACTCAGCCATTTCCATGATTAGTCAGCAGGTAACCAGTCAGCTCATCAACAAGTGAATCGGTCTCTAACTCAGCCATTTCCATGCGGACTCCATGTCAACACTGTAGCAATCTGATGAGGTCTGATGTTACAGAGCTGTGTGTGTGTGTGTGTGTGTGTGTGTGTGTGTGTGTGTGTGTGTGTGTGTGTGTGTGTGTGTGTGTGTGTGTGTGTGTGTGTGTGTGTGTGTGTGTGTGTGTGTGTTTGTGTGTGTGTTTGTGTTTGTGTGTGTGTGAGTGAGGTGATCGCTCCAGTGTGTGTGTGTGTGTGTGTGTGTGTGTGTGTGTGTGTGTGTGTGTGTGTGTGTGTGTGTGTGTGTGTGTGTGTGTGTGTGTGTGTGTGTGTGTGTGTGTGTGTGTGTGTGTGTGTGAGAGAGGTCATCGTCCCAGTGTTAAATGTCTAGTCTGTGCTGGAGCCACAAAAGTCCAGGTATATTTCTAATGTCTGGAAAACCATGAGCGCTCACTGCTAAATATGTTGAAACAGCATTGCTGGAGTGGACTGATTGGGAAGAGGCGGGGAGGAGGGGAGAAGAGGAGGGGGTAGGGGCTAATCAGGGACTTGGGGAACGCAGTCAGAGCGACTCGCTTTGACACCTCACCACAGCAGCACTCAAAATCAGAACCTCAGCCTGGCTCCCCCTGAATCCCAATACATACCCAAGGCTACCTGTCCTCCTCTCTCTCTCTCTCTCTCTCTCTCTCTCTCTCTCTCTCTCTCTCTCTCTTGCCGCCCTTCTCTCTCGCCGCCCCTCTCTCTCTCTTGCCGCCCCTCTCTCTCTCTCTCTCTCTGTTTTTCGCTTGCTCCCCCTCTCTCTCTCTTGCCACCCCCCCCTCTCTCCCTCCCTCTCCCTCTCTAATTTAGTGAACAGTTCAATGTTAGCCCAATGTGGATGGCTAATTAACAGAGATCTAAAGTAGTGATGAAAGGAAGTAGATGGACATCCTTAAGGAAGTAGATGGACATCCTCGAGGAAGTAGATGGACATCCTCAAGGAAGTAGATGGACATCCTTAAGGAAGTAGGTGACATCCTTAAGGAAGTAGATGGACATCCTCAAGGAAGTAGATGGACATCCTCAAGGAAGTAGATGGACATCCTTAAGGAAGTAGATGGACATCCTTAAGGAAGTAGATGGACATCCTCAAGGAAGTAGATGGACATCCTTAAGGAAGTAGATGGACATCCTCAAGGAAGTAGATGGACATCCTTAAGGAAGTAGATGGACATCCTCAAGGAAGTAGATGGACATCCTTAAGGAAGTAGATGGACATCCTCCAGGAAGTAGATGGACATCCTTAAGGAAGTAGATGGACATCCTCAAGGAAGTAGGTGGACATCCTTAAGGAAGTAGATGGACATCCTTAAGGAAGTAGATGGACATCCTCGGGGAAGTAGATGGACGTCCTTAAGGAAGTAGATGGACATCCTCAAGGAAGTAGATGGACATCCTTAAGGAAGTAGATGGACATCCTTAAGGAAGTAGATGGACATCCTCGAGGAAGTAGATGGACGTCCTTAAGGAAGTAGATGGACATCCTTAAGGAAGTAGATGGACATCCTCTGTATAAAGTGGAGGTGGAATTCTAAACGTAACAAGAAAGTGAGGACAAGAGAAACGTAAGCCCTTAATTAAAAACGTGCGATTCAGAATCAGTTAGTTGGCTTATAAAACTCCTCTGATGTCCTATGTTTTAATTAAAGGAGAACTAATACATCAAAGACTGGACAGTTTTTAAACATGTTTTACAGGTGGGTGGTGTAGTGTAATATTGGTCGAAGACTATGCAGAGGTGCCATCCTGAATAGTAAACTCAGCTTCTATATCTTCTCCTGTGGTGGTCAGACTAAAATAATACTTAGAGTTTGTTCTGTGAGGCGTAATCTCTAATCCCTGATCTGTAATCCAGCGCCACCAAGGACCACGCGTTAATTACAAGGTAGGGGATTATTAGTAGTATAAATATTGCCTCTTTCAATTCAGTCTGCTTTCCAAATAGGACATTTTGTTCATGCTACACCTGCTTTAGGGTGACTAGATTAGCAGAATAAAGCTTTTTTGGGGGGGGGGAAATTGACAATAATGATACATAATTGCTTCACGGCGCTTGCCGGGGCAATAATTGACGTGATCAGAAGATCTTTTAGATTTGTCATCATCCATCTGTGAGAATAATGTCGTCTAAACCTGTCGTAGTTTGACAAGTTTTCTGTTCAGATGAAGCACCGTTACTTGTAACGATCTGGCAATGAGCCATCCTTCCTCTCAGTGTCTAAAACAAGACGTGATATTTCAGCTCCCGTTTTAAATGACGTTCAGTTTATAAAGGCTTTCGTAAAGCCTTCACAATGCCTTCGTGAGCACTACATAGATGTGTTTGTTACAGAGCATCTATAACCGTATGTCATGCTTTATAAATTCCAAGATGGCGTAGCAGTCGGACGTGTGTTTGTCTTGTCCCGTGTAAATAGTCCTCGTTTTTTTTTCCGTATGCATTTCGTATATATTTTAATTTCACTTTCCATTTAGGAACTGAATATACATTCCGCCTCACCCAATGTGGTACGGATCTGCTATTTCTTTTATACTTTAGAACCGTAACCCAATCAGAAGCTAGCCAGATAACTAGCTACTAGCTAGTAGTCAGTTAGCCACTGCTGCGGTCTTCACCCTTAACTCGGACACCAGCCAGCTTCAGCTCGGGCCAATACCTGCCAGTCTGCAAGCGCGATATCAACCCAGAGCATATAGGACTGCTTTTTCACTACCACATCACCGGATTTTTTTTTCTTCTACTTCATCACCGGATTTCAGCCGCAGGCTCTGGACATTTCACCTTGATTTCGCAGCTAGCTAGCTGCAAACCGTGTGTCTATTGGCTTACGTCGATCCCGGAGCAAACTTAATTTATTCCGGAGCTAGCTGAGGAGCTCCATCAGCCATTCCTGGGCTACAGTCACCTATCCGGACCCGTTTTTTTATTTTTTGTTTGTTGTTGCTGCAGATACGGAGCCCCACCGGGCCTTCACGACTGACTGCCGACGTTATCTGCCCGAGGGAGTTATCCAACTGGCACCCCCGTCCCGACGTTACCTGAACGCTCATCTGGGGCCCGCTAATCGTTAGCTGTCTTATCGGCTGCTATCTGAATAAGTATATCGGACAATTATTATTATTATTATTATTTTTATTTATTTTTTCTTGGGCCACTATATCTATTTTGCCAATTTGGATTGATCCCCTCTACCACACGGAACCCCACTAACCTACCGACGGAAACGCACGAGGTATCTACAATTAGACCTCCATCCTATGCTATCTTGCTACCGATAGCCTCTACCCGGCCTACTGTCTGGATCGCCGTGACCCCAACCAACCTCTACTCACTGGACCCTTATTGATCACTCGATTAAGCATGCCTCTCCTTAATGTAAATATGCCTTGTCCATTGTTGTTCTGGTTAGTGTTTATTGGCTTATTTCACTGTAGAGACTCTAGCCCTGCTCACTATACCATATCCAACCTCTCAGTTCCACCACCCACATATGCGATGACATCACCTGGTTTCAATGATGTTTCTAGAGACAATATCTCTCTCATCATCACTCAATACCTAGGTTTACCTCCACTGTATTCACATCCTACCATACCTTTGTCTGTACATTATTCCTTTAAGCTATTTTATCGCCCCCAGAAACTTCCTTTTACTCTCTGCTCTAGTAGCTCTAGACGACCAATTCTCATAGCTTTTAGCCGTACCCTTATCCTACTCCTCCTCTGTTCCTCTGGTGATGTAAGGTGAATGCACCAATTTGTAAGTCGCTCTGGATAAGAGCGTCTGCTAAATGACTTAAATGTAAATGTAAATGTGATGTAGAGGTGAATCCAGGCCCTGCAGTAC
Source organism: Salvelinus alpinus (assembly GCF_045679555.1). Lineage (NCBI taxonomy): Eukaryota > Metazoa > Chordata > Actinopteri > Salmoniformes > Salmonidae > Salvelinus > Salvelinus alpinus. Next base: position 12,081,566 of record NC_092096.1, read on the forward strand.
CTAGCTCCACTCCTATTCCCCAGGCGCTCTCTTTTGATGACTTCTGTAACCGTAATAGCCTTGGCTTCATGCATGTTAACATTAGAAGCCTCCTCCCTAAGTTTGTTTTGTTCACTGCTTTAGCACACTATGCCAACCCGGATGTTTTAGCCGTGTCTGAATCCTGGCTTAGAAAGACCACCAAAAATTCAGACATTTTCATCCCCAATTACAAGATTTTCAGACAAGATAGAACGGCCAAAGGGGGCGGTGTTGCAATCTACTGCAAAGATTGCCTGCAGAGTTCTGTTTTACTATCCAGGTCTGTTCCCAAACAATTTGAACTTCTACTTTTAAAAATCCACCTCTCTAAAAACAAGTCTCTCACCGTTGCCGCCTGCTATAGACCACCCTCTGCCCCCAGCTGTGCTCTGGACACTATATGTGAACTGATTGCCCCCCATCTATCTTCAGAGCTCGTGCTGCTAGGCGACCTAAATTTTAACATGCTCAACACCCCAGCCACCCTACAATCTAAGCTTGATGCCCTCAATCTCACACAAATTATCAATGAACCTACCAGGTACCACCCCAATTCCGTAAATACGGGTACCCTCATAGATATCATCCTAACAAACTTGCCCTCCAAATACACCTCTGCTGTTTTCAACCAAGATCTCAGCGATCACTGCCTCATTGCCTGCATCCGTAATGGGTCAGCGGTCAAACGACCTCCACTCATCACTGTCAAACGCTCCCTGAAACACTTCAGCGAGCAGGCCTTTCTAATCGACCTGGCCGGGGTATCCTGGAAGGATATTGATCTCATCCCGTCAGTAGAGGATGCCTGGACATTTTTTTTAAATGCCTTCCTCACCATCTTGAATAAGCATGCCCCATTCAAGAAATTTAGAACCAGGAACAGATATAGCCCTTGGTTCTCTCCTGACCTGACTGCCCTTAACCAACAGAAAAACATCCTATGGCGTTCTGCATTAGCATCGAACAGCCCCCGTGATATGCAACTTTTCAGGGAAGCCAGAAACCAATATACACAGGCAGTTAGAACAGCCAAGGCTAGCTTTTTCAAGCAGAAATTTGCTTCCTGCAACACAAATTCAAAAAAGTTCTGGGACATCGTAAAGTCCATGGAGAATAAGAACACCTCCTCCCAGCTTCCAACCGCTCTGAAGATAGGAAACACTGTCACCACCGACAAATCCACTATAATTGAGAATTTCAATAAGCATTTTTCTACGGCTGGCCATGCTTTCCACCTGGCTACCCCTACCCCGGACAACAGCACTGCCCTCCCCTCTGCTACTCGCCCAAGCCTTCCCCATTTCTCTTTCTCCCAAATACAGTCAGCTGATGTTCTAAAAGAGCTGCAAAATCTGGACCCTTACAAATCAGCCGGGCTAGATAATCTGGACCCTTTCTTTCTAAAACTATCTGCTGAAATTGTGGCCACCCCTATTACTAGCCTCTTCAACCTCTCTTTCGTGTCGTCTGAGATTCCCAAAGATTGGAAAGCAGCTGCGGTTATCCCCCTCTTCAAAGGGGGGGACACTCTTGACCCTAACAGCTACAGACCTATATCTATCCTACCCTGCCTTTCTAAGGTCTTCGAAAGCCAAGTCAACAAACAGATTACCGACCATTTCGAATCCCACCATACCTTCTCCGCTATGCAATCTGGTTTCAGAGCTGGTCATGGGTGCACCTCAGCCACGCTCAAGGTCATAAACGATATCTTAACCGCCATCGATAGGAAACAATACTGTGCAGCCGTATTCATTGACCTGGCCAAGGCTTTTGACTCTGTCAATCACCACATCCTCATCGGCAGACTCGACAGCCTTGGTTTCTCTAATGATTGCCTCGCCTGGTTCACCAACTACTTCTCTGATCGAGTTCAGTGTGTCAAATCGGAGGGTCTGTTGTCCGGGCCTCTGGCAGTCTCTATGGGGGTGCCACAGGGTTCAATTCTTGGACCGACTCTCTTCTCTGTATACATCAATGATGTCGCTCTTGCTGCTGGTGATTCTCTGATCCACCTCTACGCAGACGACACTATTCTGTATACTTCTGGCCCTTCTTTTGACACTGTGTTAAAAACCCTCCAGGCGAGCTTCAATGCCATACAACTCTCCTTCCGTGGCCTCCAATTGCTCTTAAATACAAGTAAAACTAAATGCATGCTCTTCAACCGATCGCTGCCTGCACCTGCCCGCCTGTCCAACATCACTACTCTGGACGGCTCTGACTTAGAATATGTGGACAACTACAAATACCTAGGTGGCTGGTTAGACTGTAAACTCTCCTTCCAGACTCACATCAAACATCTCCAATCCAAAGTCAAATCTAGAATTGGCTTCCTATTCCGCAACAAAGCATCCTTTACTCATGCTGCCAAACATACCCTTGTAAAACTGACCATCCTACCAATCCTCGACTTCGGTGATGTCATTTACAAAATAGCCTCCAAAACCCTACTCAATAAATTGGATGCAGTCTATCACAGTGCCATCCGTTTTGTCACCAAAGCCCCATATACTACCCACCACTGCGACCTGTACACTCTCGTTGGCTGGCCCTCGCTTCATACTCGTCGCCAAACCCACTGGTTCCAGGTCATCTACAAAACCCTGCTAGGTAAAGTCCCCCCTTATCTCAGCTCGCTGGTCACCATAGCAGCACCTACCTGTAGCACGCGCTCCAGCAGGTATATCTCTCTAGTCACCCCCAAAACCAATTCTTCCTTTGGACGCCTCTCCTTCCAGTTCTCTGCTGCCAATGACTGGAACGAACTACAAAAATCTCTGAAACTGGAAACACTTATCTCCCTCACTAGCTTTAAGCACCAGCTGTCAGAGCAGCTCATAGATTACTGCACCTGTACATAGCCCATCTATAATTTAGCCCAAACAACTACCTCTTTACCTACTGTATTTATTTATTTATTTATTTTGCTCCTTTGCACCCCATTATTTCTGTCTCTACTTTGCACTTTCTTCCACTGCAAACCAACCATTCCAGTGTTTTTAGTTTTTATTTTACTTGCTGTGTTGTATTCACTTCGCCTCCATGGCCTTTTTATATTTTTATTTTATTTATACATATATTTGTTTGCCTTCACCTCCCTTATCTCACCTCACTTGCTCACATTGTATATAGACTTATTTTTTTCACTGTATTATTGACTATATGTTTGTTTTACTCCATGTGTAACTATGTGTTGTTGTATGTGTCGAACTGCTTTGCTTTATCTTGGCCAGGTCGCAATTGTAAATGAGAACGTGTTCTCAATTTGCCTACCTGGTTAAATAAAGGTTAAATAAATAAATAAAGGGTTCACATAATGTGGCACAACTTTGTGTGACATAATCACCCATGTCAAATGTGACATAACCCACGATGGGAAATACGATATAAACACGTGCTTTATAAAGGGTGACATATTGTGCTGCAGGATTCCAACAAATCAAATCAAATGTATTTATATAGCCCTTCGTACATCAGCTGATATCTCAAAGTGCTGTACAGAAACACAGCCTAAAACCCCAAACAGCAAACAATGCAGGTGTAGAAGCACGATATAAACATGTGCTTTATAAAGGGTGACATATTGTGCTGCAGGATTCCAACACTCTCTAAAGTGAAGTTACGTTAGTCACATTACACCTAATCTCATTCCCAGACACTTCCTGTCCAAATGACCTGAAGGTCTGGTGGCCCAACACATCAAATGTGGCCATCATTAGTCAGGGTTAAACTGTGGAAATGTTTAATTAGTCAGGGTTAAACTGTGGAAATGTTTAGCCATAATTATAACTCTGTGGCTGTGTTAACTAGCGACGACCAGAGGGAATGTTTTTGCTAACAAAGGATGACACATACTTTACTCAGTGAGGTCACTCCCATATAATTCTATGGTCCCTCCCACTAAGGCCAACTCTGAATGGTTGCTATGCCAGGCTTCTATGTGCTGTGTGTCCAATAGCCTGGAGACGACGATACACAAGGAAACACTGACCTTGATGAAAGCCACCAACATAAGGACATTGAAAGTGGCTTTCTTCAAGAGGCAAGTCACATGTTCCTCAGTACACATAGATAACAATATAACGAGCCACACCGCGTGGTGCTGGGCCCAGTCGGGTCTTTGACACATTCCCCCCCACTCCCTCCACTGAAAGATTAGCCATTAAAATGTTGGCACCAGGTTGTAATCAAGCACTGGTCTCCATGGGAACAGAGGAGGAATACCTGGTGAGGTAGTCTCAGGTTGGACTAGTCCAAATCATCTGGGTTCTGACACACACACACACACACACACACACACACACACACACACACACACACACACACACACACACACACACACACACACACACACACACACACACACACACACACACACACACACACACACACACACACACACACACACACACACACGCTTGGCAAGGTCTATCAACCCCATTTAAATACCTCTCACACTCTACAGTAACCTGTGGACCATGAGAGAACCTTCATAGATCAGCAGAACGTAAATAACCTATTTATTGACACTTTATGTAGTCTCCTGTAACACTTTATGTAGTCTCCTGTAATACTTTATGTAGTCTCCTGTAACACTTTATGTAGTCTCCTGTTATACTTTATGTAGTCTCCTGTTATACTTTATGTAGTCTCCTGTAATACTTTATGTAGTCTCCTGTTATACTTTATGTAGTCTCCTGTAATACTTTATGTAGTCTCCTGTTATACTTTATGTAGTCTCCTGTAATACTTTATGTAGTCTCCTGTAATACTTTATGTAGTCTCCTGTAATACTTTATGTAGTCTCCTGTAATACTTTATGTAGTCTCCTGTAACACTTTATTTGAAGTGAGACACCCTCGGTCCTTTATTACACATCTATAAAGACTCTATGTCGCATGTCGTAGAACTTACTTTCAAGTCAGACCCCTTTGGTAGACATTTTAATATTTTTAAAACAATATCAAAACATTACGTTTCAAAAAGTCCAGCAACGCAATTCCATCGAACAGTACACAGGGCTCAGATATAACGTAGGTTTTCACTGAACTGGCGTTCGAATGGTTTGTGCCTCTCTGCCTGCTGGAAGTACTGAAGGGTTGTTTCCAACTTTAAAAGTAACAACAAAGAAAGTTAGCAGGTCTGTGAGGAAATGCCTTTGTCACACCATCTGGAAAAAGGAATTTCTGTTGCTTTATTATTTTATTTATTTAACATGTATTTAACTAGGCAAGTTAGTTAAGAACAAATTCTTATTCACAAGGACGGTCTACCGCGGCCAAACCTTCCCCTACCCCGGCCAAACCTTCCCCTACCCCGGCCAAACCTTCCCCTACCCCGGCCAAACCTGCCCCTACCCCGGCCAAACCTACCCCTACCCCGGCCAAACCTTCCCCTACCCCGGACGGCGCTGGGCCATTTGTGCTTGCGCCAGAAATACTCTGAATGGGGAAATGGGAAACTCCATTCGATTTGTATTATATTCATCTTTCATTTACAAAACTCATGATGTGACTATGAGACATGGCTGTATCTATTATTTGAAATAACGATTGTGGTAGCTACAGTATGTAATCTAACTCAACACGTAACTACTACAAATTAATTTAAATTACAATAAAATAAACTAACTCGTTTCCAGTGGCACTACAAATTAGTATTTTGATTTGCGAACTTACAGCGCTACAGAAACAACGCTAACCAAACCACACAGTGCAGGGCAAGTGGACTGAATTAAAAGGCAACGACACTCAAAAATCTAAGTTTCTTAGAGAACTCAAAGCATTGTTGTAAACACAGACAATCCAATGTTGTTGTTTATCTATTAAAAAAGTGTGGGGAAAATGGGGGAAATCCAAAACCAGGAAAAACAAAACAGAGAAAACAGAATTTGGAGAAAAAAATACTGAATTAGGCAAAAAATATAACCGATTTTAAAAGGGACTATCAAACATTTTTTGGTGTGTATGACTGCACTTTAGAGTGTGTCATCCAGCAGCACAGCATTGTGGGGGAAGTTGAGGTCAGGTCCAATATTGGCAAGGAGGGAAAGAGGGAAGGAGGTTGGGTCACCCTAGAAATGTTTTACAGTAATATAATATAATTTATTCAATTTACCAGAAGCTTTTATCCAAAGACACTTTCAGTCACGAGCACATACATTTTTTAACGCATGGGTAGTCATGACAACCAAACCCACTATCCCGGTGCTGCAATGCTCTACCAAGATGCAAGACAAGGTTATAATGCTTTGTGAAGCCTTCATATGATTTATATGAGCCTTTATGAAGCAGTGCTTCTGCCACCATTTATAAAGCACAGGTTGATTTGACATAGTGGATTATGTCACATTTGACATTGGTGGTTATGTCACACACAGTTACGGCACATTTACGAAGCCTTTATAGAGCATGACATACGGTTATAGATCATGTGTGACACGTTTATATTGTGTTTATGAACGCTTTATGAAGCCTATTATAATTAAGTCACATTTGACATTGGTGGTTATGTCACACAGTTAATCCACATTTACGAAGCCTTTATAGAGCATGACATACGGTTATAGATCATTTGTGACACGTTTATATTGTGTTTATGAAGGCTTTATGAAGCCTATTATAAGCTATATGTCATTTAAAGCGGGACCGTTGATCATGGCTTTGAACACACAAACACAAACAAACACACACACACTTTCTGTATCCTCTGAGACATATTGACAGGGGGAGTAAGCCAGGATAGACCATGCCAGTGATCCTGGGCTTCCCTTCACAAAAGGCTTTGTGCCCGCTTCACATGGCAAGATTACTGATGCAAATTGGTTCTCATGAATAGCCCGATGGAAAGCTGTGAATATCAGCATTCGTTGAATTAATTGGCCGTCACAGACGATTGATGACGCGTAGATGTGTCAATGGGACAAACAGAGTTAGTGAGAAGTGAAATCCCCTTTATCAGTCCAAGGTGTGCCTATCGCATGTCTTTAGTGCTTATAGTACTTCCAGTATTTACCCCTATAGTGGCAGACAGACAGATCATTACCTATTCATAGGGATACAATGGGTGATTGAAGTGGTGACAACAACAGTGAAATATCTGGGCTGCATGTTGGTAGGGGATCTCGGCAGAGAGAGTACGTTTCAAATTGCCAAGTATTGCACATCGTTGTAGTGCTAAATTATGTATTATTACCATTGAGTTCAGCTCCCAGGGCTTTGTCTACAGATCTCATTACAGTAGTGGAGGTGTGAGGAGACAACTGAGGATGCTTGGTCCTTCATGGACAGTGGAGGTGTGAGGAGACAACTGAGGATGCTTGGTCCTTCATGGACAGTGGAGGTCTGAGGAGAGAACTGAGGATACTTGGTCCTTCATGGACAGTAAAGATTCCCTGTCTTAGGTCAGCTCCTAGAGTGTGCGGCTCTCCTTTATTTTGAAGTGTTCTACTCCGCTAGTCAGCACCTCGCCTAAGTAGGTGTGCGTTTCTTCTTTATCTTCTAGATTATAGATACTTTTGTACCTGTTTCCTCCAGCATCTTCACAAGGTCCCTTGTTGTTGTTCTGGGATTGATTTGCACTTTTCGCACCAAAGTACGTTCATCTCTAGGAGACAGAACGCGTCTCCTTCCTGAGCGGTATGATGGCTGCGTGGTCCTGTGGTATTTATACTTGCATACTATTGTTTGTACAGATGAACGTGGTACCTTCAGGCATTTGGAAATTTCTCCCAAGGATGAACAAGACTTGTGGAGGTGTACAATTTTTCACTTTTCACCAATATTTCACTTTATATACATCACAGAAGTCTGAAATATAACAAAACCATTTGATGTAGAAACAATGGATTTTTCAACGTAAAAAAAAAATGGTTTATTAATTAAGATTTTATGAAAAATAACATTCCAACCATGAGGCCACTACGTCATTTGACTGCAGATATCACAAGACCAAGACATCTGCAGTGAATGACTTGGTCTTTAACAGCTGTTTGATCATTGACATGTTTTATAGATCAGAGACCAGACGAGACCAGAGCAGGGGGTTCTCCCTCTTCTTCGGGCCAATAGAAGGACCGGAGGCAGTTTAGCCCGAGGACAATAGCCAATGGTCAGAGAGCCTGAGACCTTTCAGATAAACTGATTGATTGGGGCTTTTATTGGCAGCAGGGGGAAAAGATGTGCTTTAAACTGTCATTACGATATGATCTAACGTGGGAATCAACCTGATAATGACATACTTCTGGACGATGTCTGTTACAAATGTTTGAATGTTAGTTTACAATATACCAGATGTAATACATGAGCATTTTCAGCGTAGTCGTCAGGATGTAGGGAAATAAAATAGTAAAGAGTATAACAATCAATTGGTAGAGTAAACACACGTCACGACATAACCATACAAAACACAATCAGCCCCATCGTCCCCTGTCACCCATTATTATGACACTGCACCTTTAAATCCTCATCTCGCTCATAGTCTCATCTATTTACTGGCTGTCTGTTGTAATTGTCTGAATCAACGCTATATAATTGCGGAGGGACAATATAAAGTTGTTTGACTTGAATTCCCCCTGTTGATTTTGGACAAAAGCCCCCCCCTCCCATATTGGTGTCCAGTTCACCAGGCATGACTGTGAACTCTCTGGCTGTTGAGAGGAGAGTTGCCCAATAGTGTCGCCCCCCCCCCCTCATATTGGTGTCCAGTTCACCAGGCATGACTGTGAACTCTCTGGCTGTTGAGAGGAGAGTTATCCAATAGTCCCTGACCTATATGTTGTTTTATTCTGTATGTTGTTCTACAATAGAGGCTGTGCTGCAGCTGTGCTAGCGGGAGACGGGATGTGAGACAAGATAAATAGTTTCATCCGGCAAACACAGCAACAAAATAAAAAAAAAGGTTTATTTTCAGATTTTCCATTTTGACATGTTCTGCAGGGAGCCAGTGGACAGTGTTGTGTTTCTACCCCTCGGCCAAGGGGGGGAAGAGAGAGAGAGAGAGAGAGAGAGAGAGAGAGAGAGAGAGAGAGAGAGAGAGAGAGAGAGAGAGAGAGAGAGAGAGAGAGAGAGAGAGAGAGAGAGAGAGAGAGAGACAGAGAGAGAGACAGAGAGAGAGACAGAGAGAGAGACAGAGAGAGAGACAGAGAGAGAGAGAGAGAGAGAGAGAGAGAGAGAGAGAGAGAGAGAGAGACAGAGACAGAGAGAGAGAGAGAGAGACAGAGAGAGAGAGAGAGAGACAGAGAGAGAAAGAGAGAGAGAGAGACAGAGAGAGAGAGAGAGAGAGAGAGAGAGAGAGAGAGAGAGAGAGAGAGAGAGACAGAGAGAGAGAGAGACAGAGAGAGAGACAGAGAGAGAGACAGAGAGAGAGACAGAGAGAGAGACAGAGAGAGAGACAGGGAGCAAAAGCAATCAACATTCCATACCTCAGTCAGTTTGTTCCACAAGTCATCTCTGCCTGCGTTGCTGTACATGTGTGTCATCAAGTAATCCTGTAAGGGGACAATGACATATTTTAGAGGCAGATTGTTTTAATTGAACATGTCAGGCACAAATATAATGTACCCAGCTTGACGGACAGCAGAGTTGCTTCTGGGGATTATTCCCCCTACACCCAGACAAATGCTAATCCCTTTCAAAAGAATATCAATTTGATTTATGCAAATTATGCCCAACTGGTAAGGAGAGATTTGTCCTTATGTGGCACCTCATGTTAGTTATAACAGTAAAATAAAATGAAATAAAACAAAATAAATATTGCAGAATTGTCAAAACTCCAATACCCAAAAGAATTTAAAAAATGTGCGGCTTTCTGAAATTCTCTTCCCCAGTGAATGAGAAGTTTGGGAACGCCGCGTATCTTCAGAGTATATGTAGAGAGAGACTGTCTACAGCCCAACATCTGTGAGCACGCCAAGCCGAGGCTGCTTCTTATAATGAGTTCCCAGTAGTCACAATGTACAGCCATGTTCCTGTGCCACATACCTCCACTACAACAATGTCAGTACATATCGAGACGTATTCTCTGTAACATTCCTCCAACAACACAGGCTTATAATCTTATCAAACTGCCTATTCGGCTACCTCGCTATTTTGGCCAGCATATCGATAGCTTAGCGCAATTGCTGGAAGTCTATGGGTATCTACTAGCCAGCTACTCTCAAAAGCAGGGAAATAGACCTAAGACTAAAGGCAGGGTGGTCAGCAAATTATGTACTCTAAGTATTCTTTACAAGTTACAATATGAAAATATAATAAATTATAATTTAATAATTATATCTTAAATTATAATATTTAGATTATCGTTGTTTATTATTGTTTATATCGTTGGAAGCTAGATATCAAGTCAGGAGGTTGCAGACTAGACTCAATTTACTGGTCATCTCCAGCCTGGTGTGGAAAACCAGGAGAGTTCAACAATGGGAATGGAGAAGAGACAGGAGAACGGAAGAACAGGAACATGGAATATCTGTCTCCTGATTATAGAACTATGTCTCTCAGAGGTCTCCTGATTATAGAATTATGTCTCTCTATAGACCTGGGTCTCTCAGAGGTCTCCTGATTATAGAACTATGTCTCTCTATAGTCCTGGGTCTCTCAGAGGTCTCCTGATTATAGAATTATGTCTCTCAGAGGTCTCCTGATTATAGAATTATGTCTCTCTATAGACCTGGGTCTCTCAGAGGTCTCCTGATTATAGAACTATGTCTCTCTATAGTCCTGGGTCTCTCAGAGGTCTCCTGATTATAGAATTATGTCTCTCAGAGGTCTCCTGATTATAGAACTATGTCTCTCTATAGACCTGGGTCTCTCAGAGGTCTCCTGATTATAGAACTATGTCTCTCTATAGTCCTGGGTCTCTCAGAGGTCTTCTGATTATAGAACTATGTCTCTCAGAGGTCTACTGTTTATAGAACTATGTCTCTCTATAGACCTGGGTCTCTCAGAGGTCTCCTGATTATAGAACTATGTCTCTCTATAGACCTGGGTCTCTCAGAGGTCTCCTGATTATAGAACCATGTCTCTCTATAGACCTGGGTCTCTCAGAGGTCTCCTGATTATAGAACTATGTCTCTCTATCCTACTACTGTACACAACAGCACCACTGTATATGACTACTGTACACAACAGCACCACTGTATCCTACTACTGTACACAACAGCACCACTGTATATGACTACTGTACACAACAGCACCACTGTATCCTACTACTGTACACAACAGCACCACTGTATGATACTACTGTACACAACAGCACCACTGTATTCTACTACTGTACACAACAGCACCACTGTATTCTACTACTGTACACAACAGCACCACTGTATATGACTACTGTACACAACAGCACCACTGTATTCTACTACTGTACACAACAGCACCACTGTATATGACTACTGTACACAACAGCACCACTGTATCCTACTACTGTACACAACAGCACCACTGTATATGACTACTGTACACAACAGCACCACTGTATTCTACTACTGTACACAACAGCACCACTGTATGCTACTACTGTACACAACAGCACCACTGTATTCTACTACTGTACACAACAGCACCACTGTATATGACTACTGTACACAACAGCACCACTGTATTCTACTACTGTACACAACAGCACCACTGTATATGACTACTGTACACAACAGCACCACTGTATTCTACTACTGTACACAACAGCACCACTGTATATGACTACTGTACACAACAGCACCACTGTATCCTACTACTGTACACAACAGCACCACTGTATATGACTACTGTACACAACAGCACCAGTGTATTCTACTACTGTACACAACAGCACCACTGTATATGACTACTGTACACAACAGCACCACTGTATCCTACTACTGTACACAACAGCACTACTGTATTCTACTACTGTACACAACAGCACCACTGTATATGACTACTGTACACAACAGCACCACTGTATTCTACTACTGTACACAACAGCACCACTGTATATGACTACTGTACACAACATCACCACTGTATATGACTACTGTACACAACAGCACCACTGTATTCTACTACTGTACACAACAGCACCACTGTATGCTACTACTGTACACAACAGCACCACTGTATTCTACTACTGTACACAACAGCACCACTGTATATGACTACTGTACACAACAGCACCACTGTATTCTACTACTGTACACAACAGCACCACTGTATATGACTACTGTACACAACAGCACCACTGTATTCTACTACTGTACACAACAGCACCACTGTATATGACTACTGTACACAACAGCACCACTGTATCCTACTACTGTACACAACAGCACCATTGTATATGACTACTGTACACAACAGCACCACTGTATTCTACTACTGTACACAACAGCACCACTGTATATGACTACTGTACACAACAGCACCACTGTATCCTACTACTGTACACAACAGCACCACTGTATATGACTACTGTACACAACAGCACCACTGTATTCTACTACTGTACACAACAGGACCACTGTATATGACTACTGTACACAACAGCACCACTGTATTCTACTAATGTACACAACAGCACCACTGTATATGACTACTGTACACAACAGCATCACTGTATTCTACTACTGTACACAACAGCACCACTGTATATGACTACTGTACACAACAGCACCACTGTATTCTACTACTGTACACAACAGGACCACTGTATATGACTACTGTACACAACAGCACCACTGTATTCTACTAATGTACACAACAGCACCACTGTATATGACTACTGTACACAACAGCATCACTGTATTATACTACTGTACACAACAGGACCACTGTATCCTACTACTGTACACAACAGCACCACTGTATCCTACTACTGTACACAACAGCACCACTGTATTCTACTACTGTACACAACAGCACCACTGTATTCTACTACTGTACACAACAGCACCACTGTATATGACTACTGTACACAACAGCACCACTGTATTCTACTACTGTACACAACAGCACCACTGTATCCTACTGATGTACAAAACAGCACCACCATACCTACTTAGTACTGTCTATAGTGTGAGAAGTGTGAATACCTTGTCTATACTGTCTGTAGTATATTGTGTGCAGTGATCTGTGTTGTGTTGTAAAATATTAATTATGTTTTTTTTGTCTTTTACCAATTGACCTTCAGTATTCAGATCCATTGATCAGTCTGTTAATACACTACACTATCGCGTGGCCTACCGTAATGTGAGTCATTTACAGTAGATAGATGGTGCTGTTTCACGCAGACAGACACGCTGAGAGACGGCGACAGAGAGACACAGATAGAGACACACACACACACACACACATAGACCTAGTGGTTCCGGGTTGGAGCGAGTAGTCGCATCTCGCTTCGCTCCACAGGTAGTATTACATTTCATTTCATTACAGTACAACGGTTTGATTTGTTTGATCTTAGCAATTTTTTCTTAGCTAGCTACATAGCCGTCTTTGTATCAAAGATAATTGTGTAGTTTAGAGTAATTATCGAGGTTAGCTAGCCAGCTATTTTCGTCCTTCTAACGTAGTCAACACTGCTAGCTGCTAGCTAGCCAGCTAGCTAACTTCTACCGAATAGCAGCACTGTAGGAACTATTACATTACAACGGAACGACTTGATTAGTGTAGTGTTAGCTAGCTACATAGTTGTCTTTGCTGTCTTTGTATCTAAGATAATTGTGTAGTTTAGAGTAATTATCGAGTAATTATCGAGGTTAGCTAGCGCCGCCGTTAGCTAGTGCCGCCGTTCTCCTACCTAGTCAACACTGCTAGCAACACTGCTAGCTAGCCAGCTAGCCAACTATCATTTTAGTCAATAAGATTTTTTGCAACGTAACTTTCTGAACATTCGAGACGTGTAGTCCACTTGTCATTCCAATCTCCTTTGCATTAGCGTAGCCTCTTCTGTAGCCTGTCAACTATGTGTCTGTCTATCCCTCTTCTCTCCTCTCTGCACAGACCATACAAACGCTTCACACCGCGTGGCCGCTGCCACTCTAACCTGGTGGTCCCAGCGCGCACGACCCACGTGGAGTTCCAGGTCTCCGGCAGCCTCTGGAACTGCCGATCTGCGGCCAACAAGGCAGAGTTCATCTCAGCCTATGCTTCCCTCCAGTCCCTCGACTTCTTGGCACTGACAGAAACATGGATTACCACAGATAACACTGCTACTCCTACTGCTCTCTCCTCATCTGCCCACGTGTTCTCGCACACCCCGAGAGCTTCTGGTCAGCGGGGTGGTGGCACTGGGATCCTCATCTCTCCCAAGTGGACATTCTCTCTTTCTCCCCTGACCCATCTGTCTATCGCCTCCTTTGAATTCCATGCTGTCACAGTTACCAGCCCTTTCAAGCTTAACATCGTTATCATTTATCGCCCTCCAGGTTCCCTTGGAGAGTTCATCAATGAGCTTGACGCCTTGATAAGTTCCTTTCCTGAGGATGGCTCACCTCTCACAGTTCTGGGTGACTTTAACCTCCCCACGTCTACCTTTGACTCATTCCTCTCTGCCTCCTTCTTTCCACTCCTCTCCTCTTTTGACCTCACCCTCTCACCTTCCCCCCCTACTCACAAGGCAGGCAATACGCTTGACCTCATCTTTACTAGATGCTGTTCTTCCACTAATCTCATTGCAACTCCCCTCCAAGTCTCCGACCACTACCTTGTATCCTTCTCCCTCTCGCTCTCATCCAACACTTCCCACACTGCCCCCACTCGGATGGTATCGCGCCGTCCCAACCTTCGCTCTCTCTCCCCCGCTACTCTCTCCTCTTCCATCCTATCATCTCTTCCCTCTGCTCAAACCTTCTCCAACCTATCTCCTGATTCTGCCTCCTCAACCCTCCTGTCCTCCCTTTCTGCATCCTTTGACTCTCTATGTCCCCTATCCTCCAGGCCGGCTCGGTCCTCCCCTCCTGCTCCGTGGCTCGACGACTCATTGCGAGCTCACAGAACCGGGCTCCGGGCAGCCGAGCGGAAATGAGGGAAAACTCGCCTCCCTGCGGACCTGGCATCCTTTCACTCCCTCCTCTCTACAATCTCCTCTTCTGTCTCTGCTGCTAAAGCCACTTTCTACCACTCTAAATTCCAAGCATCTGCCTCTAACCCTAGGAAGCTCTTTGCCACCTTCTCCTCCCTCCTGAATCCTCCTCCGCCTCCCCCCCCCCCTCCCTCTCTGCGGATGACTTCGTCAACCATTTTGAAAAGAAGGTCGACGACATCCGATCCTCGTTTGCTAAGTTAAACGACACCGCTGGTTCTGCTCACACTGCCCTACCCTGTGCTTTGACCTCTTTCTCCCCTCTCTCTCCAGATGAAATCTCGCGTCTTGTGACGGCCGGCCGCCCAACAACCTGCCCGCTTGACCCTATCCCCTCCTCTCTTCTCCAGACCATTTCCGGAGACCTTCTCCCTTACCTCACCTCGCTCATCAACTCATCCTTGACCGCTGGCTACGTCACTTCCGTCTTCAAGAGAGCGAGAGTTGCACCCCTTCTGAAAAAACCTACACTCGATCCCTCCGATGTCAACAACTACAGACCAGTATCCCTTCTTTCTTTTCTCTCCAAAACTCTTGAACGTGCCGTCCTTGGCCAGCTCTCCTGCTATCTCTCTCAGAATGACCTTCTTGATCCAAATCAGTCAGGTTTCAAGACTAGTCATTCAACTGAGACTGCTCTTCTCTGTGTCACGGAGGCGCTCCGCACTGCTAAAGCTAACTCTCTCTCCTCTGCTCTCATCCTTCTAGACCTATCGGCTGCCTTTGATACTGTGAACCATCAGATCCTCCTCTCCACCCTCTCCGAGCTGGGCATCTCCGGCGCGGCCCACGCTTGGATTGCGTCCTACCTGACAGGTCGCTCCTACCAGGTGGCGTGGCGAGAATCTGTCTCCGCACCACGTGCTCTCACCACTGGTGTCCCCCAGGGCTCTGTTCTAGGCCCTCTCCTATTCTCGCTATACACCAAGTCACTTGGCTCTGTCATATCCTCACATGGTCTCTCCTATCATTGCTATGCAGACGACACACAATTAATCTTCTCCTTTCCCCCTTCTGACAACCAGGTGGCGAATCGCATCTCTGCATGTCTGGCAGACATATCAGTGTGGATGACGGATCACCACCTCAAGCTGAACCTCGGCAAGACAGAGCTGCTCTTCCTCCCGGGGAAGGACTGCCCGTTCCATGATCTTGCCATCACGGTTGACAACTCCATTGTGTCCTCCTCCCAGAGTGCTAAGAACCTTGGCGTGATCCTGGACAACACCCTGTCGTTCTCAACTAACATCAAGGCGGTGACCCGTTCCTGTAGGTTCATGCTCTACAACATTCGTAGAGTACGACCCTGCCTCACGCAGGAAGCGGCGCAGGTCCTAATCCAGGCACTTGTCATCTCCCATCTGGATTACTGCAACTCGCTGTTGGCTGGGCTCCCTGCCTGTGCCATTAAACCCCTACAACTCATCCAGAACGCCGCAGCCCGTCTGGTGTTCAACCTTCCCAAGTTCTCTCACGTCACCCCGCTCCTCCGCTCTCTCCACTGGCTTCCAGTTGAAGCTCGCATCCGCTACAAGACCATGGTGCTTGCCTACGGAGCTGTGAGGGGAACGGCACCTCCGTACCTTCAGGCTCTGATCAGGCCCTACACCCAAACAAGGGCACTGCGTTCATCCACCTCTGGCCTGCTCGCCTCCCTACCTCTGAGGAAGTACAGTTCCCGCTCAGCCCAGTCAAAACTGTTCGCTGCTCTGGCACCCCAATGGTGGAACAAACTCCCTCACGACGCCAGGTCAGCGGAGTCAATCACCACCTTCCGGAGACACCTGAAACCCCACCTCTTTAAGGAATACCTAGGATAGGATAAAGTAATCCTTCTAACGCCAGGTCAGCGGACGCCAGGTCAGCGGAGTCAATCACCACCTTCCGGAGACACCTGAAACCCCACCTCTTTAAGGAATACCTAGGATAGGATAAAGTAATCCTTCTAACCCCCCCCCTTAAAAGAGTTAGATGCACTATTGTAAAGTGGTTGTTCCACTGGATATCATAAGTTGAATGCACCAATTTGTAAGTCGCTCTGGATAGGAGCGTCTGCTAAATGACATAAATGTAATGTAAATGTAAATGTTTCAAGCAGCCGTTATTACAGGGATTTGACTAAATTGGTTGTGCAATGTCTGGTTGTGAAGATGAATGACCGGGGTGTAATTACAACAGGCCCATTGCATCCTCGGCCTCCTTGAATCCCATGTAGAACGCTGGCGGTGAGGGATATTAGTGGTGAACGGCACAAACAACTCAGGAAGGCAAAGACTCTTCCGTTCCCTCGTCTCAGTCTGACTGATAATAACACACACAGCCAGGGGTTACATCCCTGGACCCTACACCATCACCAATAACATGACATCTACCTGGACCCTACACCATCACCAATACCATGACATCCACCTGGACACTACACCATCACCAATACCATGACATCCACCTGGACCCTACACCATCACCAATAACATGACATCCACCTGGACCCTACACCATCACCAATACCATGACATCCACCTGGACCCCACACCATCACCAATAACATTACATCCACCTGGACCCTACACCATCACCAATAACATTACATCCACCTGGACCCTACACCATCACCAATACCATGACATCCACCTGGACCTTACACCATCACCAATACCATGACATCCACCTGGACCCTACACCATCACCAATACCATGACATCCACCTGGACCCTACACCATCACCAATACCATTACATCCCTGGACCCCACACCATCACCATCAACATTACATCCACCTGGACCCTACACCATCACCAATACCATGACATCCACCTGGACCCCACACCATCACCAATACCATGACATCCACCTGGACCCTACACCATCACCAATACCATGACATCCACCTGGAGCTGTAGGGGTTACATCCCTGGACCCTACACCATCACCAATAACATTACATCCACCTGGACCCTACACCATCACCAATACCATGACATCCACCTGGACCCCACACCATCACCAATACCATGACATCCACCTGGACCCTACACCATCACCAATAACATTACATCCACCTGGACCCCACACCATCACCAATACCATTACATCCACCTGGACCCTACACCATCACCAATACCATGACATCCACCTGGACCCCACACCATCACCAATAACATTACATCCACCTGGACCCTACACCATCACCAATACCATGACATCCACCTGGACCCCACACCATCACCAATAACATGACATCCACCTGGACCCTACACCATCACCATGTAATGTAAATGTAAATGTTTCAAGCAGCCGTTATTACAGGGATTTGACTAAATTGGTTGTGCAATGTCTGGTTGTGAAGATGAATGACCGGGGTGTAATTACAACAGGCCCATTGCATCCTCGGCCTCCTTGAATCCCATGTAGAACGCTGGCGGTGAGGGATATTAGTGGTGAACGGCACAAACAACTCAGGAAGGCAAAGACTCTTCCGTTCCCTCGTCTCAGTCTGACTGATAATAACACACACAGCCAGGGGTTACATCCCTGGACCCTACACCATCACCAATAACATGACATCTACCTGGACCCTACACCATCACCAATACCATTACATCCACCTGGACCCTACACCATCACCAATACCATGACATCCACCTGGACCCTACACCATCACCAATACCATGACATCCACCTGGACCCCACACCATCACCAATACCATTACTTCCCTGGACCCTACACCATCACCAATACCATGACATCCACCTGGACCCTACACCATCACCAATAACATTACATCCACCTGGACCCCACACCATCACCAATAGCATGACATCCACCTGGACCCCACACCATCACCAATACCATGACATCCACCTGGACTCCACACCATCACCAATACCATTACATCCCTGGACCCTACACCATCACCAATACCATTACATCCACCTGGACCCCACACCATCACCAATACCATTACATCCACCTGGACCCTACACCATCACCAATACCATGACATCCACCTGGACCCTACACCATCACCAATACCATGACATCCACCTGGACCCTACACCATCACCAATACCATGACATCCACCTGGACCCTACACCATCACCAATACCATGACATCCACCTGGACCCCACACCATTGGTTTCATTACAGTACAACAGTTTGATTTGTTTGATCTTAGCTGGCTACATAGCCGTCTTTGTATCCAAGATAATTGTGTAGTCTAGAGTAATTGTCGAGGTTACCTAGCCAGTTAGAGGTTACCTAGCCAGCTACACTTTCAAACAAAGTCAACAACGCAGCCACTGCTAGCTAGCCTATTTCACCAGCCAGCAGTACTATATCATTTTAGTCAATAAGATTTTTTGCAACGTAAGCTTAACTTTCTGAACATTCGAGACGTGTAGTCCACTTGTCATTCCAATCTCCTTTGCATTAGCGTAGCCTCTTCTGTAGCCTGTCAACTATGTGTCTGTCTATCCCTGTTCTCTCCTCTCTGCACAGACCATACAAACGCTTCACACCGCGTGGCCGCTGCTACTCTAACCTGGTGGTCCCAGCGCGCACGACCCACGTGGAGTTCCAGGTCTCAGGCAGCCTCTGGAACTGCCGATCTGCGGCCAACAAGGCAGAGTTCATCTCAGCCTATGCTTCCCTCCAGTCCCTCGACTTCTTGGCACTGACGGAAACATGGATTACCACTGATAACACTGCTACTCCTACTGCTCTCTCCTCGTCTGCCCACGTGTTCTCGCACACCCCGAGAGCTTCTGGTCAGCGGGGTGGTGGCACTGGGATCCTCATCTCTCCCAAGTGGACATTCTCTCTTTCTCCCCTGACCCATCTGTCTATCGCCTCCTTTGAATTCCATGCTGTCACAGTTACCAGCCCTTTCAAGCTTAACATCCTTATCATTTATCGCCCTCCAGGTGCCCTTGGAGAGTTCATCAATGAGCTTGACGCCCTGATAAGTTCCTTTCCTGAGGATGGCTCACCTCTCACAGTTCTGGGTGACTTTAACCTCCCCACGTCTACCTTTGACTCATTCCTCTCTGCCTCCTTCTTTCCACTCCTCTCCTCTTTTGACCTCACCCTCTCACCTTCCCCCCTACTCACAAGGCAGGCAATACGCTTGACCTCATCTTTACTAGATGCTGTTCTTCCACTAATCTCATTGCAACTCCCCTCCAAGTCTCCGACCACTACCTTGTATCCTTTTCCCTCTCGCTCTCATCC
Organism: Salvelinus alpinus; assembly: GCF_045679555.1. NCBI lineage: Eukaryota > Metazoa > Chordata > Actinopteri > Salmoniformes > Salmonidae > Salvelinus > Salvelinus alpinus. The sequence goes on from NC_092096.1 coordinate 12,101,879, forward strand.
AACACTTCCCACACTGCCCCTACTCGGATGGTATCGCGCCGTCCCAACCTTCGCTCTCTCTCCCCCGCTACTCTCTCCTCTTCCATCCTATCATCTCTTCCCTCTGCTCAAACCTTCTCCAACCTATCTCCTGATTCTGCCTCCTCAACCCTCCTCTCCTCCCTTTCTGCATCCTTTGACTCTCTATGTCCCCTATCCTCCAGGCCGGCTCGGTCCTCCCCTCCTGCTCCGTGGCTCGACGACTCATTGCGAGCTCACAGAACAGGGCTCCGGGCAGCCGAGCGGAAATGGAGGAAAACTCGCCTCCCTGCGGACCTGGCATCCTTTCACTCCCTCCTCTCTACATTCTCCTCTTCTGTCTCTGCTGCTAAAGCCAATTTCTACCACTCTAAATTCCAAGCATCTGCCTCTAACCCTAGGAAGCTCTTTGCCACCTTCTCCTCCCTCCTGAATCCTCCTCCCCCTCCTCCCCCCTCCTCCCTCTCTGCTGATGACTTCGTCAACCATTTTGAAAAGAAGGTCGACGACATCCGATCCTCGTTTGCTAAGTCAAACGACACCGCTGGTTCTGCTCACACTGCCCTACCCTGTGCTTTGACCTCTTTCTCCCCTCTCTCTCCAGATGAAATCTTGCGTCTTGTGACGGCCGGCCGCCCAACAACCTGCCCGCTTGACCCTATCCCCTCCTCTCTTCTCCAGACCATTTCCGGAGACCTTCTCCCTTACCTCACCTCGCTCATCAACTCATCCTTGACCGCTGGCTACGTCCCTTCCGTCTTCAAGAGAGCGAGAGTTGCACCCCTTCTGAAAAAACCTACACTCGATCCCTCCGATGTCAACAACTACAGACCAGTATCCCTTCTTTCTTTTCTCTCCAAAACTCTTGAACGTGCCGTCCTTGGCCAGCTCTCCTGCTATCTCTCTCAGAATGACCTTCTTGATCCAAATCAGTCAGGTTTCAAGACTAGTCATTCAACTGAGACTGCTCTTCTCTGTGTCACGGAGGCGCTCCGCACTGCTAAAGCTAACTCTCTCTCCTCTGCTCTCATCCTTCTAGACCTATTGGCTGCCTTTGATACTGTGAACCATCAGATCCTCCTCTCCACCCTCTCCGAGCTGGGCATCTCCGGCGCGGCCCACGCTTGGATTGCGTCCTACCTGACAGGTCGCTCCTACCAGGTGGCGTGGCGAGAATCTGTCTCCGCACCATGTGCTCTCACCACTGGTGTCCCCCAGGGCTCTGTTCTAGGCCCTCTCCTATTCTCGCTATACACCAAGTCACTTGGCTCTGTCATATCCTCACATGGTCTCTCCTATCATTGCTATGCAGACGACACACAATTAATCTTCTCCTTTCCCCCCTCTGATAACCAGGTGGTGAATCGCATCTCTGCATGTCTGGCAGACATATCAGTGTGGATGACGGATCACCACCTCAAGCTGAACCTCGGCAAGACGGAGCTGCTCTTCCTCCCGGGGAAGGACTGCCCGTTCCATGATCTCGCCATCACGGTTGACAACTCCATTGTGTCCTCCTCCCAGAGTGCTAAGAACCTTGGCGTGATCCTGGACAACACCCTGTCGTTCTCAACTAACATCAAGGCGGTGACCCGTTCCTGTAGGTTCATGCTCTACAACATTCGCAGAGTACGACCCTGCCTCACGCAGGAAGCGGCGCAGGTCCTAATCCAGGCACTTGTCATCTCCCGTCTGGATTACTGCAACTCGCTGTTGGCTGGGCTCCCTGCCTGTGCCATTAAACCCCTACAACTCATCCAGAACGCCGCAGCCCGTCTGGTGTTCAACTTTCCCAAGTTCTCTCACGTCACCCCGCTCCTCCGCTCTCTCCACTGGCTTCCAGTTGAAGCTCGCATCCGCTACAAGACCATGGTGCTTGCCTACGGAGCTGTGAGGGGAACGGCACCTCCGTACCTTCAGGCTCTGATCAGGCCCTACACCCAAACAAGGGCACTGCGTTCATCCACCTCTGGCCTGCTCGCCTCCCTACCTCTGAGGAAGTACAGTTCCCGCTCAGCCCAGTCAAAACTGTTCGCTGCTCTGGCACCCCAATGGTGGAACAAACTCCCTCACGACGCCAGGTCAGCGGAGTCAATCACCACCTTCCGGAGACACCTGAAACCCCACCTCTTTAAGGAATACCTAGGATAGGATAAAGTAATCCTTCTAACCCCCCCCCTTAAAAGAGTTAGATGCACTATTGTAAAGTGGTTGTTCCACTGGATATCATAAGGTGAATGCACCAATTTGTAAGTCGCTCTGGATAAGAGCGTCTGCTAAATGACTTAAATGTAAATGTAAATGTAAATCCACCTGGACCCTACACCATCACCAATACCATGACATCCACCTGGACCCTACACCATCACCAATACCATGACATCCACCTGGACCCTACACCATCACCAATACCATGACATCCACCTGGACCCTACACCATCACCAATAACATTACATCCACCTGGACCCTACACCATCACCAATAACATGACATCCACCTGGACCCCACACCATCACCAATACCATTACATCCCTGGACCCCACACCATCACCAATACCATGACATCCACCTGGACCCCACACCATCACCAATACCATGACATCCACCTGGACCCTACACCATCACCAATACCATGACATCCACCTGGAGCAGTAGAGGTTACACTATCTCTACCTCCCTCCTCCCCTGTCCCTCCTCCCTTATCTCTACCTCCCTCCTCCCCTGCCCATCCTCCCTTATCTCTACCTCCCTCCTCCCCTGTCCATCCTCCCTTATCTCTACCTCCCTCCTCCCCTGTCCATCCTCCCCTATCTCTACCTCCCTCCTCCCCTGTCCATCCTCCCTTATCTCTACCTCCCTCCTCCCCTGTCCCTCCTCCCTTATCTCTACCTCCCTCCTCCCCTGTCCATCCTCCCTTATCTCTACCTCCCTCCTCCCCTGTCCATCCTCCCTTATCTCTACCTCCCTCCTCCCCTGTCTCTCCTCCCTTATCTCTACCTCCCTCCTCCCCTGTCCATCCCCCCTATCTCTACCTCCCTCCTCCCCTGTCCATCCTCCCTTATCTCTACCTCCCTCCTCCCCTGTCCCTCCTCCCTTATCTCTACCTCCCTCCTCCCCTGTCCATCCTCCCTTATCTCTACCTCCCTCCTCCCCTGTCCATCCTCCCTTATCTCTACCTCCCTCCTCCCCTGTCCATCCTCCCTTATCTCTATCTCCCTCCTCCCCTGTCCCTCCTCCCCTACCTCTACTTCCCTCCTCCCCTGTCATTCCTCCCCTATCTCTACCTCTCTCCTCACCTGTCTCTCCTCTATCTCCCTCCTCTCCTGTCTTTCCTCCCCTGTCTCTCCTCCCTATCTCTATCTCCCTTATCTCTACCTCTCTCCTCCCCTGTCCATCCTCCCCTATCTCTACCTCTCTCCTCACCTGTCTCTCCTCTACCTCCCTCCTCTCCTGTCTTTCCTCCCCTGTCTCTCCTACCTTATCTCTCGTCCTTCCCTCTGTCTGTTTTACCTCTCTCCCTTCCTTCTAGCCCTCCCTCCTGCCACCTCACTCTCTCCACACCTACTCTCCTACCTCCTCTTTCCCTCCCTCAATCCTTCCTTCCCCGCATCTCTCCCTCTTTCCCTTCATCCCTCCATCTCTTCATGTAATAAAGCAGCAGCAGCAGAAGTGTTGATGCGTCCTCCAGCCCTCAGGCTGTTTCCATTCAACTAATTCAACTAAGTGCACACAAACACACACACACACACACACACACACACACACACACACACACACACACACACACACACACACACACACACACACACACACACACACACACACACACACACACACACACACACACACACACACACACACACACACACACACACACACACACACACACACACACACACACACACACACACACACATTGCACTGTCTCTGAGGGCAGCCCGCTTCAGTATGAGTGGTAGTGACACCTCTCCCCTGTACCCCCAGGCCAAGGCCCAAGTCAGCTGCCCTCCTGTCCTCCTCAACCCCCCTGATGCCCACACAGTGCCCAGCCAGGATGGAGAGATGGAGAGATGGAGGGATGGAGAGATGGAGGTATGGAGAGATGGAGGGATGGAGAGATGGAGAGATGGAGGGATGGAGAGATGGAGGGATGGAGAGATGGAGGGATGGAGAGATGGAGGGATGGAGAGATGGAGAGATGGAGGGATGGAGAGATGGAGAGATGGAGATGGAGAGATGGAGAGATGGAGAGATGGAGAGATGGAGGGATGGAGAGATGGAGAGATGGAGAGATTGAGAAATGGAAGGAAGCAGAGCTTGTGGGCAATGGCCTTGGACAAGCACCAGACATACATCCAGTAGAGGAGGTTAAACATCCATTCTCTCTCTCTCTCTCTCTCTCTCTCTCTCTCTCTCTCTCTCTCTCTCTCTCTCTCTCTCTCTCTCTCTCTCTCTCTCTCTCTCTCTCTCTCTCTCTCTCTCTCTCTCTCTCTCTCTCTCTCTCTCTCTCTCTCTCTCTCTCTCTCTCTCTCTCTCTCTCTCTCTCTCTCTCTCTCTCTCTCTCTCTCTCTCTCTCTCTCTCTCTCTCCTCTCTCTCTCTCTCTCTCTCTCTCCTCTCTCCTCTCTCCTCCCCCCCCCCCCCCCTCTTTCTCTCTTCTTTGCCCTAGGGCTGAAGGTCCATAGAGGAGCATGGTCCCCGGTGGTGGTCTGGTGTTGTCTGCCTGTCACCTCACATCACTGCTGTTGGGACACTGACAGCTTCTGTTTATCATCACGTGGTTCAAGGTGTAAAAATAACACAGCTTAATATAACAGTGTGGTAAACCAATCTAATACAGCCTTTTTAAAATTTAGATGACAAAAGGAGTTGCCATGTTCTCTTGTTGCAGGCTTTCAGCTTTACATTTTTTTGTGACATAAGCCGGGAACACATTCGACTTCCACCTAGTGAGGTAGAATGGATTAATGGATTAATTCCTGGAGAGATGGCAGATGTACCCTCTGACTAAGCACTTTCTTGGAGAAAGTTCATTCATTTGTCTTGCTATTTAGATGTTTGCTAGGGCCGGAACGATGCAGAGAGAGCAGCTATAGGAACAACCTAAAGACACCTTGCTATTTAGATGTTTGCTAGGGCCAGAAAGATGCAGAGAGAGCAGCTATAGGAACAACCTAAAACAACCTGCTATTTTACTCCAGAATCATGCCAGCCTACAGACGTAGGATCTTACTTTGATCACTCTTATGTTGCTGAGGCTTCTAAAGTTTGTAATTTCCACTTCGAAATGTCAGACTTGATTTTCCCTGACGAAAATCATTTCCATTAATTATAACCCATATAATAATTCACATTTCCTGTTGATGCAGGATAATTTTCCTGCTGTAGCAAACTGTCTCAAATTAAGATCCTACATCTTTAGGTGTAGCCTACCTGCCTGGCTATGGCATTGTTAAGTGACTGCTGCTTTCTCACCTGAAGCCAAAAAGGAGGGGATTCTTCTCTAATACAATTTAAAACTATAAACTACACATGTAATATCTTAATTTGATCACTCTGTTTTCGCAGAAAATGTTCCTGCACCACAGGAAATTCAAAATCAAATTGTATTTGTCACATGCGTTGTAACCAACAGGTGTAGATTAACACTGAAATGCTTACTTCCCAACAATGCAGAGAGAAAAAAAGAAAAACTAATACAAACAGAAAAATTTAATTAAAAAAGAATAAGGCGAGGAATAAATAAACAATGAGTAACAATATTCAAATGAGCATCGTGATTTACATAAATTCAATGAACACCTGCAGTTCTATTTCTCTCTCGCTCGATCACACACTAACGCACTAGACAGTACTGCAGGTCCTACTACTGAGACATTCAAATGGAAAAAAAACTCTAATCACACATCGACAACTGTCATTTTATATAGATTAATAACACAAGATAGATATACGTCTCAACTATAAAATACAAGTGTATTTTTTGTAGCCTATCAAAACAAACTTCCCGTTTTTTTGAGAATAATCAAATCCTCCTGCTGCAGGAATATTTTACTCCTGAGAGGAAACTGGTCAAATTAAGATCCGATATCTGTACAAACACCAACTAGACACCAAGCCTGCTGTAAACTCAGCAACAAAAAAAGAAACGTCCCTTTTTCAGGACCCTGTCTTTCAAAGATAATTCATAAAAATGGTAATAACTTCACAGATCACAAACAATTAATGAACATGCACCTGGGGAATGGTCGTTAAGACACTAACAGCTTACAGACGGTAGGCAATTAAGGTCACAGTTATGAAAACTTAGGACACTAAAGAGGCCTTTCTACTGACTGAAAAACACCAAAAGAAAGAAGCCCAGGGTCCCTGCTCATCTGTGTGAACGTTCCTTAGGCATGCTGCAAGGAGGCATGAGGACTGCAGATGTGGCCAGGGCAATGGATTGCAATGTCCATACTGTGAGACGCCTAAGACAGCGCTACAGGGAGACAGGACGGACAGCTGATCATCCTCGCAGGGAAAGACCACGTGTAACAACACCTGCACAGGATCGGTACATCCGAACATCACACCTGTGGGACAGGTACAGGATGGCAACAACAACTGCCCGAGTTACACCAGGAACGCACAATCCCTCCGTCAGTGCTCAGACTGTCCGCAATAGGCTGAGAGAGGCTGGACTGAGGCCTGTACTCTGGAGCGGGACCGATTTGGAGGTCCGTCATAGTCTGGGGCGGTGTGTCACAGCATCATCGGACTGAGCTTGTTGTCATTGCAGGCAATCTCCACGCTGTGCGTTACAGGGAAGACAACCTCCTCCCTCATGTGGTACCCTTCCTGTAGGCTCATCCTGACACGACCCTCCAGCATGACAATGCCACCAGCCATACTGCTCGTTCTGTGCGTGATTTCCTGCAAGACAGGAATGTCAGTGTTCTGCCATGGCCAGCAAGGAAACCGGATCTCAATCCCATTGAGCACGTCTGGGACCTGTTGGATCGGAGGGTGAGGGCTAGGGCCATTCCCCCCAGAAATGTCCGGGAATTTTCAGGTGCCTTGGTGGAAGAGTGGGGTAACATCTCATAGCAAGAACTGGCAAATCTGGTGCAGTCCATGAGGAGATGCACTGCAGTACTTAATGCAGCTGGTGGCCACACCAGATACTGACTGTTTGATTTTGACCCCCCCCCCTTTGTTCAGGGACATATTATTCAATTTCTGTTAGTCACATGTCTGTGGAACTTGTTCAGTTTATGTCTCAGTTGTTGAATCTTGTTATGTTCATAGAAATATTTACACATGTTAAGTTTGCTGAAAATAAACTGTTGACAGTGAAAGGACGTTTCTTTTTTTGCTGAGTTTAGTTCCACAGGGACGACTCCAAATCAATACCAACTAGACACCAAGGGACGTTGAGCCTGTTATAGTTCCACAGGGACGTTGAGGCTGTTGTAGTTCCACAGGGACGTAGAGCCTGTTGTAGTTCCACAGGGACGTAGAGCCTGTTGTATTTCCACAGGGACGTAGAGCCTGTTGTAGTTCCACAGGGACGTAGAGCCTGTTGTAGTTCCACAGGGACGTAGAGCCTGTTGTAGTTCCACAGGGACGTTGAGCCTGTTGTAGTTCCACAGGGACGTTGAGCCTGTTGTAGTTCCACAGGGACGTTGAGCCTGTTGTAGTTCCACAGGGACGTTGAGCCTGTTGTAATTCCACAGGGACGTTGAGCCTGTTGTAGTTCCACAGGGACGTTGAGCCTGTTGTAGTTCCACAGGGACGTTGAGCCTGTTGTAGTTCCACAGGGACGTTGAGCCTGTTGTAGTTCCACAGGGACGTTGAGCCTGTTGTAGTTCCACAGGGACGTTGAGCCTGTTGTAGTTCCACAGGGACGTAGAGCCTGTTGTAGTTCCACAGGGACGTTGGGCCTGTTGTAGTTCCACAGGGACGTTGAGTCTGTTGTAGTTCCACAGGGACGTTGAGCCTGTTGTAGTTCCACAGGGACGTTGAGCCTGTTGTAGTTCCACAGGGACGTTGAGCCTGTTGTAGTTCCACAGGGACGTTGAGCCTGTTGTAGTTCCACAGGGACGTTGAGCCTGTTGTAGTTCCACAGGGACGTAGAGCCTGTTGTAGTTCCACAGGGACGTTGAGCCTGTTGTAGTTCCACAGGGACGTTGAGCCTGTTGTAGTTCCACAGGGACGTTGAGCCTGTTGTAGTTCCACAGGGACGTTGAGCCTGTTGTAGTTCCACAGGGACGTTGAGCCTGTTGTAGTTCCACAGGGACGTTGAGCCTGTTATAGTTCCACAGGGACGACTCCAAATCCAATTCATTTGTATCGTTATTACATTCTCTTGATCTAATACTTCCACATAACAACACAGCACACTGACAAGGTAAAGCCTGCAATATTTTTTAATCAGATATTACAACCAAATTTGGAATACTCCTAACTAATTATTCCATGACGCAGCATGTTTAAATTGCTAACCCAGGAAGGATATCAAGAGGGTAGATTGCTTTCTCTGTATAATGGCCTTAGAGGATGAAATGAATTTACATTAGAAACATGAAAGAAGAACAAGATGGTCTGTTTCCCTCACTTTCATGTTTACTAACCGGAGAGAGACTGAAGAGAGGAAGAGAGAGAGAGAGAGGGAGAGAGAAAGAGAGAGAGTGAGAGAGGAAGAGAGAGAAGAGAGGAAGAGATAGATAAAGACGAAAGAGAGAGAGAGGAGAGAGAAAAAGAGAGAGAGAGACAGAAAGAGAGAGAGAAGACAGGAAGAGAGAGGGAGAGAAGGAGGAGGGAAAGTGCGAGTGACTGAAAAACAACTTCCTTCACATTTTATTTGGTGCCTTCCACAACCTATTAAAGCTGTAATAATGTTATGAAATTGAATTTAAGAAGTATCTGACCATTTCATCTGTGTTCAAAACACAATACAGATCCACAAAGCAGCCAGAGGCAAACTCAGACACTGTCTGTCTGTCTGTCTGTCTGTCTGTCTGTCTGTCTGTCTGTCTGTCTGTCTGTCTGTCTGTCTGTCTGTCTGTCTGTCTCCCACACTAAGAGGAGGGATCTGCAGAGACCTGCTGACAACAGTTAGTTTGTCTGACTGACTGTGTGGAGTGAGCACCCTAGAGGACAGCTGGATTCAGGGGATAACGGTTAGAAACTGGGAAATAGAAGAGTTGTTCCCTGTTTTCAAGTCAAGGTACTCACTATGCATCACCCTTTCTCCCACGTTCTATACACTTCCTGTAATGCAGGACGGACACGCCTCTTCAAATATTTCCTCTTTCTGATTTGCTCAGGTAAACGGTACAGCATCATGGTGCTCAGGTCTTGATGATAATAAGCTGGCAGTCTGGGAACAGTTTGGTATAGACACCACTTTATTTAAATACATTAGAAAACCTCTCAGAGTATCTAGAGAGAGAGAGAAAGAAAGAAAGAGAGAGAGAGAGAGAGAGAGAGAGAGAGAGAGAGGTAGAGGTCCTGGTGTAAATACACACTGGTTGAATCAACGTTGTTTGCACGTCACGTTGCATTGACGTTACAAACACACACACACATGCAAATGCGCGCACATGCACACACACACACGCACACACACACACACACACACACACACACACACACACACACACACACACACACACACACACACACACACACACACACACACACACACACACACACACACACGTGCAAACATGCACACACACATACATACAGTACATACCCACACAACCCCAGTATAGAGGCAGCCCTACAGTACATACCCACACAACCCCAGTATAGAGGCAGCCCTACAGTACACACCCACACAACCCCAGTATAGAGGCAGCCCTACAGTACATACCCACACAACCCCAGTATAGAGGCAGCCCTACAGTACATACCCACACAACCCCAGTATAGAGGCAGCCCTACAGTACATACCCACACAACCCCAGTATAGAGGCAGCCCTACAGTACATACCCACACAACCCCAGTATAGAGGCAGCCCTACAGTACATACCCACACAACCCCAGTATAGAGGCAGCCCTACAGTACATACCCACACAACCCCAGTATAGAGGCAGCCCTACAGTACATACCCACACAACCCCAGTATAGAGGCAGCCCTACAGCCCACACAACCCCAGTATAGAGGCAGCCCTACAGCCCACACAACCCCAGTATAGAGGCAGCCCTACAGTACATACCCACACAACCCCAGTATAGAGGCAGCCCTACAGTACATACCCACACAACCCCAGTATAGAGGCAGCCCTACAGTACATACCCACACAACCCCAGTATAGAGGCAGCCCTACAGTACATACCCACACAACCCCAGTATAGAGGCAGCCCTACAGTACAGCTGTGGAGTAAAGAGACTACTAAGCTCATAGTGACGGAGATAATTGAGGTCAGGATGTCAACGACGGTGTGACTCCTCCAATCCCATCTTGAATATTCTCCTCACAGCCAGTCAGCCCCTCTCTCTGTCTACAGGCTTTTATTATGCACACAAACGTGAGAGATAAACTAATGGAAGACTCTCTCTCCAGAAAGACTGGCCTACTAGCACAGGGGATGGAGAGAGAGAGAGAGAGAGAGAGAGAGAGAGAGAGAGAGAGAGAGAGAGAGAGAGAGAGAGAGAGAGAGAGAGACCCCACCAATAAAGCACAGGGGATGGAGGGAGTAAAGAGAGGGAGAGAGAGAAAGACATCCATTCTACCAGCCCAAATAATCACTATGAATTTGGCATTAAAATACCGTCTCTATTCTTGGACTTGATGATGGTTTGCTCCTCACAGCGACTACCTCTCTATGTTTCCATGGTTCCTGTAACGCCAGTAACAGTTGACCTCAGTGTTGTTTCATCCCTCCCGGCCTGTTGGCATGGTGCTCTTCTCCAGAAACATCCTCCTTTAGTTTGGATTGTATAATAACTTCTGTTCTGATTAGTTTAACATGGTTTCTGTTCTGATTAATATAACATGGTTTCTGTTCTGATTAATATAACATGGTTTCTGTTCTGGTTAATATAACATGGATTCTGTTCTGATTAATATAACATGGTTTCTGTTCTGATTAATATAACATGGTTTCTGTTCTGGTTAATATAACATGGATTCTGTTCTGATTAATATAACATGGTTTCTGTTCTGATTAATATAACATGGTTTCTGTTCTGATTAATATAACATGGTTTCTGTTCTGGTTAATATAACATGGATTCTGTTCTGATTAATCTAACATGGTTTCTGTTCTGATTAATATAACATGGCTTCTGTTCTGGTTAATCTAACATGGTTTCTGTTCTGGTTAATATAACATGGATTCTGTTCTGATTAATATAACATGGCTTCTGTTCTGGTTAATCTAACATGGATTCTGTTCTGATTAATATAACATGGCTTCTGTTCTGGTTAATATAACATGGTTTCTGTTCTGATTAATCTAACATGGTTTCTGTTCTGATTAATATAACATGGTTTCTGTTCTGATTAATATAACATGGATTCTGTTCTGATTAATATAACATGGTTTCTGTTCTGATTAATATAACATGGTTTCTGTTCTGATTAATATAACATGGATTCTGTTCTGATTAATATAACATGGTTTCTGTTCTGATTAATCTAACATGGTTTCTGTTCTGATTAATCTAACATGGTTTATGTTCTGATTAATATAACATGGATTCTGTTCTGATTAATCTAACATGGTTTCTGTTCTGATTAATCTAACATGGTTTCTGTTCTGGTTAATCTAACATGGTTTCTGTTCTGATTAATATAACATGGTTTCTGTTCTGATTAATATAACATGGTTTCTGTTCTGATTAATATAACATGGTTTCTGTTCAGATTAATATAACATGGTTTCTGTTCTGATTAATCTAACATGGTTTCTGTTCTGATTAATCTAACATGGTTTCTGTTCTGGTTAATATAACATGGTTTCTGTTCAGATTAATCTAACATGGTTTCTGTTCTGATTAATCTAACATGGTTTCTGTTCTGATTAATATAACATGGATTCTGTTCTGATTAATCTAACATGGTTTCTGTTCTGATTAATATAACATGGATTCTGTTCTGATTAATCTAACATGGTTTCTGTTCTGATTAATCTAACATGGTCTCTGTTCTGATTAATATAACATGGTTTCTGTTCTGATTAATATAACATGGTTTCTGTTCTGATTAATATAACATGGTCTCTGTTCTGATTAATATAACATGGTTTCTGTTCTGGTTAATCTAACATGGTTTCTGTTCTGATTAATATAACATGGTTTCTGTTCTGATTAATATAACATGGTTTCTGTTCTGATTAATATAACATGGTTTCTGTTCTGATTAATATAACATGGTTTCTGTTCTGATTAATATAACATGGCTTCTGTTCTGATTAATATAACATGGTTTCTGTTCTGATTAATCTAACATGGTTTCTGTTCAGATTAATATAACATGGTTTCTGTTCTGATTAATCTAACATGGTTTCTGTTCAGATTAATATAACATGGTTTCTGTTCTGATTAATATAACATGGTTTCTGTTCTGATTAATATAACATGGTTTCTGTTCTGATTAATCTAACATGGTTTCTGTTCTGATTAATATAACATGGTCTCTGTTCTGATTAATATAACATGGTTTCTGTTCTGATTAATATAACATGGTTTCTGTTCTGATTAATATAACATGGTTTCTGTTCTGATTAATATAACATGGTTTCTGTTCTGATTAATATAACATGGTTTCTGTTCTGATTAATCTAACATGGTTTCTGTTCTGATTAATATAACATGGCTTCTGTTCTGATTAATATAACATGGTTTCTGTTCTGATTAATATAACATGGTTTCTGTTCTGATTAATATAACATGGATTCTGTTCTGATTAATATAACATGGTTTCTGTTCTGATTAATATAACATGGTTTCTGTTCTGATTAATATAACATGGATTCTGTTCTGATTAATATAACATGGTTTCTGTTCTGATTAATCTAACATGGTTTCTGTTCTGATTAATCTAACATGGTTTCTGTTCTGATTAATATAACATGGATTCTGTTCTGATTAATCTAACATGGTTTCTGTTCTGATTAATCTAACATGGTTTCTGTTCTGGTTAATCTAACATGGTTTCTGTTCTGATTAATATAACATGGTTTCTGTTCTGATTAATATAACATGGTTTCTGTTCTGATTAATATAACATGGTTTCTGTTCAGATTAATATAACATGGTTTCTGTTCTGATTAATCTAACATGGTTTCTGTTCTGATTAATCTAACATGGTTTCTGTTCTGGTTAATATAACATGGTTTCTGTTCAGATTAATCTAACATGGTTTCTGTTCTGATTAATCTAACATGGTTTCTGTTCTGATTAATATAACATGGATTCTGTTCTGATTAATCTAACATGGATTCTGTTCTGATTAATATAACATGGATTCTGTTCTGATTAATCTAACATGGTTTCTGTTCTGATTAATCTAACATGGTCTCTGTTCTGATTAATATAACATGGTTTCTGTTCTGATTAATATAACATGGTTTCTGTTCTGATTAATATAACATGGTCTCTGTTCTGATTAATATAACATGGTTTCTGTTCTGGTTAATCTAACATGGTTTCTGTTCTGATTAATATAACATGGTTTCTGTTCTGATTAATATAACATGGTTTCTGTTCTGATTAATATAACATGGTTTCTGTTCTGATTAATATAACATGGTTTCTGTTCTGATTAATATAACATGGCTTCTGTTCTGATTAATATAACATGGTTTCTGTTCTGATTAATCTAACATGGTTTCTGTTCAGATTAATATAACATGGTTTCTGTTCTGATTAATCTAACATGGTTTCTGTTCAGATTAATATAACATGGTTTCTGTTCTGATTAATATAACATGGTTTCTGTTCTGATTAATATAACATGGTTTCTGTTCTGATTAATCTAACATGGTTTCTGTTCTGATTAATATAACATGGTCTCTGTTCTGATTAATATAACATGGTTTCTGTTCTGATTAATATAACATGGTTTCTGTTCTGATTAATATAACATGGTTTCTGTTCTGATTAATATAACATGGTTTCTGTTCTGATTAATATAACATGGTTTCTGTTCTGATTAATATAACATGGCTTCTGTTCTGATTAATATAACATGGTTTCTGTTCTGATTAATATAACATGGTTTCTGTTCTGATTAATATAACATGGTTTCTGTTCTGATTAATATAACATGGTTTCTGTTCTGATTAATATAACATGGCTTCTGTTCTGATTAATATAACATGGTTTCTGTTCTGATTAATCTAACATGGTTTCTGTTCAGATTAATATAACATGGTTTCTGTTCTGATTAATCTAACATGGTTTCTGTTCAGATTAATCTAACATGGTTTCTGTTCTGATTAATCTAACATGGTTTCTGTTCTGATTAATCTAACATGGATTCTGTTCTGATTAATATAACATGGTTTCTGTTCTGATTAATATAACATGGTTTCTGTTCTGATTAATATAACATGGTTTCTGTTCTGATTAATATAACATGGTTTCTGTTCTGATTAATCTAACATGGTTTCTGTTCTGATTAATATAACATGGTTTCTGTTCTGATTAATCTAACATGGTTTCTGTTCTGGTTAATATGACATGGTTTCTGTTCTGATTAATATAACATGGTTTCTGTTCTGGTTAATCTAACATGGTTTCTGTTCTGATTAATCTAACATGGTTTCTGTTCTGATTAATATAACATGGTTTCAGACTCAGTGAGCATAGCATTGCGATTGAGAAAGGCCGCCATCGGCAGACCAGCCTCTCAAGAGAAGACAGGCTATGTGCACACTGCCCACAAAATGAGGTGGAAACTGAGCTGCACTTCCTAACCTCCTGCCAAATGTATGACCATATTAGAGACACATATTTCCCTCAGATCACACAGATCCACAAAGAATTCGAAAACAAAACAAATCTCACTTGCTTTGGCAACGTAAAACACGTTTCCCTTAAATTGAAAACGAAATTGAGAGAGAGAGGAGAGAGAGAGAGAGAGAGAGAGAGAGAGAGAGAGAGAGAGAGAGAGAGAGAGAGAGAGAGAGAGAGAGAGAGAGAGAGAGAGAGAGAGAGAGAAAAGAGGACAGAGAAACAGAGAGAGACAGAGAAACAGAGAGAGACAGAGAAACAGAGAGAGACAGAGAGAGAGAGAGACAGAGAGAGACAGAGACAGAGACAGAGACAGAGACAGAGACAGAGACAGAGAGAGAGAGAGAGAGAGAGAGAGAGAGAGAGAGAGAGAGAGAGAGACCCCCTAGGCACAACTATGACAACCCAACAAAAACGGGTCACAACTCCTGCAGCTCTGTCGCACGCTGGGTATGTACATAGTCAATGGTAGGCTTCGAGGGGACTCCTATGGTAGGTTCACCTATAGCTCATCTCTTGGCAGTAGCACTGTAGACTACTTTATCACTGACCTCAACCCAGAGTCTCTCAGAGTGTTCACAGTCAGCCCACTGACACCCCTATCAGACCACAGCAAAATCACAGTCTACTTGAACAGAGCAATACTCAATCATGAGGCATCAAAGCCAAAGGAACTGAGTAACATTAAGAAAGGCTATAGATGGAAGGAATGCAGTTTGGAAACCTACCAAAAAACAATTAGGCAACAGCAAATTCAATCCCTTTTAGACAACTTCCTGGGTAAAATGTTCCACTGCAATAGTGAAGGTGTAAACTTGGCAGTAGAAAATCTTAACAGTATATTTGACCTCTCAGCTTCCCTATCAAATCTAAAAATCTCAAATAGAAAACCGAAGGAAATGAACAACAATGACAAATGGTTTGATAAAGAATGCAAAAATCTAAGAAATAAATTGAGAAACCTGTCCAACCAAAAACATAGAGACCTGGAAAACCTGAGTCTACGCCTTCACTATGGTGAATCACTAAAACAATACAGAAATACACTACGGAAAAATAAGGAACAGCACGTCAGAAATCAGCTCAATGTAATTGAAGACTCCATAGACTCTAACCAATTCTGGGAAAATTGGAAAACACTAAACAAACAACAACACGAAGAATTATCGATCCAAAATGGAGATGTATGGGTAAACCACTTCTCCAATCTTTTTGGCTCTATAACAAAGAATAAAGAGCAAAAACATATACATGATCAAATACAAATCCTAGAATCAACTATTAAAGACTACCAGAACCCACTGGATTCTCCAATTACCTTGAATGAGTTACAGGACAAAATAAAAACCCTCCAACCCAAAAATGCTTGTGGTGTTGATGGTATCCTTAATGAAATGATCAAATATACAGACAACAAATTCCAATTGGCTATACTAAAACTCTTTAACATCGTCCTTAGCTCTGGCATCTTCCCCAATATTTGGAACCAAGGACTGATCACCCCAATCCACAAAAGTGGAGACAAATTTGACCCCAATAACTACCGTGGAATATGCGTCAACAGTAACCTTGGGAAAATCCTCTGCATTATCATTAACAGCAGACTCGTACATTTCCTCAATGAAAACAATGTACTGAGCAAATGTCAAATTGGCTTTTTACCAAATTACCGTACAACAGACCATGTATTCACCCTACACACCCTAATTGACAACTAAACAAACCAAAACAAAGGCAAAGTCTTCTCATGCTTTGTTGATTTCAAAAAAGCCTTCGACTCAATTTGGCATGAGGGTCTGCTATAAAAATTGATGGAAAGTGGTGTTGGGGGTAAAACATACGACATTATAAAATCCATGTACACAAACAACAAGTGTGCGGTTAAAATTGGCAAAGAACACACACATTTCTTCACACAGGGTCGTGGGGTGAGACAGGGATGCAGCTTAAGCCCCACCCTCTTCAACATATATATCAACGAATTGGCGCGGGCACTAGAACAGTCTGCAGCACCCGGTCTCACCCTACTAGAATCCGAAGTCAAATGTCTACTGTTTGCTGATGATCTGGTGCTTCTGTCACCAACCAAGGAGGGCCTACAGCAGCACCTAGATCTTCTGCACAGATTCTGTCAGACCTGGGCCCTGACAGTAAATCTCAGTAAGACCAAAATAATGGTGTTCCAAAAAAGGTCCAGTCACCAGGACCACAAATTCCATCTAGACACCGTTGCCCTAGAGCACACAAAAAACTATACATACCTCGGCCTAAACATCAGCACCACAGGTAACTTCCACAAAGCTGTGAACGATCTGAGAGACAAGGCAAGAAGGGCCTTCTATGCCATCAAAAGGAACATAAATTTCAACATACCAATTAGGATCTGGCTAAAAATACTTGAATCAGTCATAGAGCCCATTGCCCTTTATGGTTGTGAGGTCTGGGGTCCGCTCACCAACCAAGATTTCACAAAATGGGACAAACACCAAATTGAGACTCTGCATGCAGAATTCTGCAAAAATATCCTCCGTGTACAACGTAGAACACCAAATAATGCATGCAGAGCAGAATTAGGCCGATACCCACTAATTATCAAAATCCAGAAAAGAGCCGTTAAATTCTACAACCACCTAAAAGGAAGCGATTCCCAAACCTTCCATAACAAAGCCATCACCTACAGAGAGATGAACCTGGAGAAGAGTCCCCTAAGCAAGCTGGTCCTAGGGCTCTGTTCACAAACACAAACACACCCCACAGAGTCCCAGGACAACAGCACAATTAGACCCAACCAAATCATGAGAAAACAAAAAGATAATTACTTGACACATTGGAAAGAATTAACAAAAAAACAGAGCAAACTAGAATGCTATTTGGCCCTAAACAGAGAGTACACAGTGGCAGAATACCTGACCACTGTGACTGACCCAAACTTAAGGAAAGCTTTGACTATGTACAGACTCAGTGAGCATAGCCTTGCTATTGAGAAAGGCCGCCGTAGGCAGACATGGCTCTCAAGAGAAGACAGGCTATGTGCACACTGCCCACAAAATGAGGTGGAAACTGAGCTGCACTTCCTAACCTCCTGCCCAATGTATGACCATATTAGAGAGACAGATTTCCCTCAGATTACACAGATCCACAAAGAATTTGAAAACAAATCCAATTTTGATAAACTCCCATATCTACTGGGAGAAATTCCACAGTGTGCCATCACAGCAGCAAGATTTGTGACCTGTTGCCACAAGAAAAGGTCAACCAGTGAAGAACAAACACCATTGTAAATACAACCCATATTTATGCTTATTTATTTTAACTTGTGTGCTTTAACCATTTGTACATTGTTACAACACTGTGTATATATAATATAACATTTGTAATGTCTTTATTGTTTTGAAACTTCTGTATGTGTAATGTTTACTGTTAATTTGTATTGTTTATTTCACTTTTGTATAATATCTACCTCACTTGCTTTGGCAATGTTAACACATGTTTCCCATGCCAATAAAGCCCCTTGAATTGAATTGAATTGAATTGAATTGAGAGAGAGAGAGAGAGAGAGAGAGAGAGAGAGCGAAAGACAGAGAGAGAAAGACAGAGAGATAGAGAGAGAGAGAGGGAGAGAGAAGGAGAGAGAGAGAGAGAGAGAAGGAGAGAGAGAGAGAGAGAGAGAGAGAGAGAGAGAGAGAGAGAGAGAGAGAGAGACAGAGAGAGAGAGAGAGAGAGAGAGAGAGTGTAAAGGAGATAGGAGTCTGAGATAAGACTGGCTGGTGTATGTTGTGTGACTGACAAGGTGGGTAACACAGACGGACATGGAGAGAGAGAGGGGGTGATGAGAGAGACAGAGAGAAATGCATGTATGTCCTGTTATAATGAGCAGAGAGCAGGATATCTATCCTCACAGTGAGGCGCAGTACCAGATGGTTGGGCTGCTGTTGCTAAGCAAACATAATACGACTGAACTAAAGGAGCCTGATCGCAACAACAGTATTATGGGATGTTGAACACACTGTCCAATACTAATCTCAGGTTTAAAGGAGCCTGATCGTACTGTAGCAAGAGTATTATGGGATGTTGAACACACTGTCCAATACTAATCTCAGGTCTGAAGGAGCCTGATCGTAGCAACAGTATTATGGGATGTTGAACACACTGCCCAGTACTAATCTCTGGTCTGAAGGAGCCTGATCGTAGCAACAGTATTATGGGATGTTCAACACACTGCCCAATACTAATCTCAGGTCTGAAGGAACCTGATCGTACTGTAGCAACAGTATTATGGGATGTTGAACACACTGTCCAGTACTAATCTCAGGTCTGAAGGAACCTGATCGTACTGTAGCAACAGTATTATGGGATGTTGAACACACTGTCCAATACTAATCTCAGGTCTGAAGGAACCTGATCGTACTGTAGCAACAGTATTATGGGATGTTCAACACACTGTCCAGTACTAATCTCAGGTCTGAAGGAACCTGATCGTACTGTAGCAACAGTATTATGGGATGTTCAACACACTGTCCAGTACTAATCTCAGGTCTGAAGGAACCTGATCGTACTGTAGCAACAGTATTATGGGATGTTGAACACACTGCCCAATACTAATCTCAGGTCTGAAGGAACCTGATCGTAGCAACAGTATTATGGGATGTTGAACACACTGTCCAATACTAATCTCAGGTCTGAAGGAACCTGATCGTAGCAACAGTATTATGGGATGTTGAACACACTGTCCAGTACTAATCTCAGGTCTGAAGGAACCTGATCGTACTGTAGCAACAGTATTATGGGATGTTGAACACACTGCCCAGTACTAATCTCAGGTCTGAAGGAACCTGATCGTAGCAACAGTACTATGGGATGTTGAACACACTGCCCAATACTAATCTCAGGTCTGAAGGAACCTGATCGTAGCAACAGTATTATGGGATGTTGAACACACTGTCCAATACTAATCTCAGGTTAGATGGTTGAAGGTAGTGGAAGACTGGTTTGTTAGTCCAGGCTGTATTAATGAGTAATGCCCGATGGGGTGAGATGGTTGAAGGTAGTGGAAGACTGGTTTGTTAGTCCAGGCTGTATTAATGAGTAATGCCAGATGGGGTGAGATGGTTGAAGGTAGTGGAAGACTGGTTTGTTAGTCCAAGCTGTATTAATGAGTAATGCCAGATGGGGTGAGATGGTTGAAGGTAGTGGAAGACTGGTTAGTTAGTCCAAGCTGTATTAATGAGTAATGCCAGATGGGGTGAGATGGTTGAAGGTAGTGGAAGACTGGTTTGTTAGTCCAGGCTGTATTAATGAGTAATGCCAGATGGGGTGAGATGGTTGAAGGTAGTGGAAGACTGGTTTGTTAGTTCAGGCTGTATTAATGAGTAATGCCAGATGGGGTGAGATGGTTGAAGGTAGTGGAAGACTGGTTTGTTAGTCCAGGCTGTATTAATGAGTAATGCCCGATGGGGTGAGATGGTTGAAGGTAGTGGAAGACTGGTTTGTTAGTTCAGGCTGTATTAATGAGTAATGCCAGATGGGGTGAGATGGTTGAAGGTAGTGGAAGACTGGTTTGTTAGTTCAGGCTGTATTAATGAGTAATGCCAGATGGGGTTTGATGGTTGAAGGTAGTGGAAGACTGGTTTGTTAGTCCAAGCTGTATTAATGAGTAATGCCAGATGGGGTGAGATGGTTGAAGGTAGTGGAAGACTGGTTTGTTAGTCCAGGCTGTATTAATGAGTAATGCCAGATGGGGTGAGATGGTTGAAGGTAGTGGAAGACTGGTTTGTTAGTCCAAGCTGTATTAATGAGTAATGCCAGATGGGGTGAGATGGTTGAAGGTATTGGAAGACTGGTTTGTTAGTCCACGCTGTATTAATGAGTAATGCCAGATGGGGTGAGATGGTTGAAGGTAGTGGAAGACTGGTTTGTTAGTCCAAGCTGTATTAATGAGTAATGCCAGATGGGGTGAGATGGTTGAAGGTAGTGGAAGACTGGTTTGTTAGTCCAAGCTGTATTAATGAGTAATGCCAGATGGGGTGAGATGGTTGAAGGTAGTGGGAGACTGGTTTGTTAGTCCAGGCTGTATTAATGAGTAATGCCAGATGGGGTGAGATGGTTGAAGGTAGTGGAAGACTGGTTTGTTAGTCCAAGCTGTATTAATGAGTAATGCCAGATGGGGTGAGATGGTTGAAGGTAGTGGAAGACTGGTTTGTTAGTCCAAGCTGTATTAATGAGTAATGCCAGATGGGGTGAGATGGTTGAAGGTAGTGGAAGACTGGTTTGTTAGTCCAGGCTGTATTAATGAGTAATGCCAGATGGGGTGAGATGGTTGAAGGTAGTGGAAGACTGGTTTGTTAGTCCAGGCTGTATTAATGAGTAATGCCAGATGGGGTGAGATGGTTGAAGGTAGTGGAAGACTGGTTTGTTAGTCCAAGCTGTATTAATGAGTAATGCCAGATGGGGTGAGATGGTTGAAGGTAGTGGAAGACTGGTTTGTTAGTCCAAGCTGTATTAATGAGTAATGCCAGATGGGGTGAGATGGTTGAAGGTAGTGGAAGACTGGTTTGTTAGTCCAGGCTGTATTAATGAGTAATGCCCGATGGGGTGAGATGGTTGAAGGTAGTGGAAGACTGGTTTGTTAGTTCAGGCTGTATTAATGAGTAATGCCAGATGGGGTGAGATGGTTGAAGGTAGTGGAAGACTGGTTTGTTAGTTCAGGCTGTATTAATGAGTAATGCCAGATGGGGTTTGATGGTTGAAGGTAGTGGAAGACTGGTTTGTTAGTCCAAGCTGTATTAATGAGTAATGCCAGATGGGGTGAGATGGTTGAAGGTAGTGGAAGACTGGTTTGTTAGTCCAGGCTGTATTAATGAGTAATGCCAGATGGGGTGAGATGGTTGAAGGTAGTGGAAGACTGGTTTGTTAGTCCAAGCTGTATTAATGAGTAATGCCAGATGGGGTGAGATGGTTGAAGGTATTGGAAGACTGGTTTGTTAGTCCACGCTGTATTAATGAGTAATGCCAGATGGGGTGAGATGGTTGAAGGTAGTGGAAGACTGGTTTGTTAGTCCAAGCTGTATTAATGAGTAATGCCAGATGGGGTGAGATGGTTGAAGGTAGTGGAAGACTGGTTTGTTAGTCCAAGCTGTATTAATGAGTAATGCCAGATGGGGTGAGATGGTTGAAGGTAGTGGGAGACTGGTTTGTTAGTCCAGGCTGTATTAATGAGTAATGCCAGATGGGGTGAGATGGTTGAAGGTAGTGGAAGACTGGTTTGTTAGTCCAAGCTGTATTAATGAGTAATGCCAGATGGGGTGAGATGGTTGAAGGTAGTGGAAGACTGGTTTGTTAGTCCAAGCTGTATTAATGAGTAATGCCAGATGGGGTGAGATGGTTGAAGGTAGTGGAAGACTGGTTTGTTAGTCCAGGCTGTATTAATGAGTAATGCCAGATGGGGTGAGATGGTTGAAGGTAGTGGGAGACTGGTTTGTTAGTCCAGGCTGTATTAATGAGTAATGCCAGATGGGGTGAGATGGTTGAAGGTAGTGGAAGACTGGTTTGTTAGTCCAGGCTGTATTAATGAGTAATGCCAGATGGGGTGAGATGGTTGAAGGTAGTGGAAGACTGGTTTGTTAGTCCAGGCTGTATTAATGAGTAATGCCAGATGGGGTGAGATGGTTGAAGGTAGTGGAAGACTGGTTTGTTAGTCCAGGCTGTATTAATGAGTAATGCCAGATGGGGTGAGATGGTTGAAGGTAGTGGAAGACTGGTTTGTTAGTCCAGGCTGTATTAATGAGTAATGCCAGATGGGGTGAGATGGTTGAAGGTAGTGGAAGACTGGTTTGTTAGTCCAGGCTGTATTAATGAGTAATGCCAGATGGGGTGAGATGGTTGAAGGTAGTGGAAGACTGGTTTGTTAGTCCAGGCTGTATTAATGAGTAATGCCAGATGGGGTGAGATGGTTGAAGGTAGTGGAAGACTGGTTTGTTAGTCCAGGCTGTATTAATGAGTAATGCCAGATGGGGTGAGATGGTTGAAGGTAGTGGAAGACTGGTTTGTTAGTCCAGGCTGTATTAATGAGTAATGCCAGATGGGGTGAGATGGTTGAAGGTAGTGGAAGACTGGTTTGTTAGTCCAGGCTGTATTAATGAGTAATGCCAGATGGGGTGAGATGGTTGAAGGTAGTGGAAGACTGGTTTGTTAGTCCAGGCTGTATTAATGAGCAACGTCCTTGAACAACCTCATAACATCTCCATGTTGGATCTCATAGCAAAGGGTCTGAAAACTTATGTAAATAAAGTATTTCTGTTTTTTTATTTTTTTTAATACATTTGCAAATATGGGTAAAAACCTGTTTTCGCTCTGTCATTATGGGCTATTGTGTATAGATTGATGAGGATTTAAAAAAAATCAATTTTAGAATAAGGCTGTAAGGTAACAAAATGTGGGAAAAGTGAAGGGGTCTGAATACTTTCAGAATGCACTGTGTATATTAATGCATTAACTGCAAAGACCTGAAGATCGACAATTAGGAACCAAACTAAATAATACTGAATCTCAACTGATATAACCTCGGACCCAGGCTTAATGAAGAGCCGGCTGTTGGACCAGATTACAACCGCCATGGTAACTGGTTGAATATTGGTGAGTATCAGGTCACAACATCAAGCATCAAAGAAGATGCTGCTACACGACGGAAGTATAGTTTCTGTTCCCTCCACCGTAAAGGAGACATCATACAACACGATGGAAGGGTAGTTTCTGTTCCCTCCACCGTAAAGGAGACATCATACAACACGATGGAAGGGTAGTTTCTGTTCCCTCCACCGTAAAGGAGACATCATACAACACGACGGAAGGGTAGTTTCTGTTCCCTCCACCGTAAAGGAGACATCATACAACACGATGGAAGGGTAGTTTCTGTTCCCTCCACCGTAAAGGAGACATCATACAACACGACGGAAGGGTACTTTCTGTTCCCTCCACCGTAAAGGAGACATCATACAACACGATGGAAGGGTAGTTTATGTTCCCTCCACCGTAAAGGAGACATCATACAACACGACGGAAGGGTACTTTCTGTTCCCTCCACCGTAAAGGAGACATCATACAACACGATGGAAGTATAGTTTCTGTTCCCTCCACCGTAAAGGAGACATCATACAACACGACAGAAGGGTAGATTCTGTTCCCTCCACCGTAAAGGAGACATCATACAACACGATGGAAGGATAGTTTCTGTTCCCTCCACCGTAAAGGAGACATCATACAACACGATGGAAGGGTAGTTTCTGTTCCCTCCACCGTAAAGGAGACATCAGACAACACGATGGAAGGGTAGTTTCTGTTCCCTCCACCGTAAAGGAGACATCATACAACACGACGGAAGTGTAGTTTCTGTTCCCTCCACCGTAAAGGAGACATCATACAACACGATGGAAGGGTAGTTTCTGTTCCCTCCACCGTAAAGGAGACATCATACAACACGATGGAAGGGTAGTTTCTGTTCCCTCCACCGTAAAGGAGACATCATACAACACGATGGAAGGGTAGTTTCTGTTCCCTCCACCGTAAAGGAGACATCATACAACACGACGGAAGGGTAGTTTCTGTTCCCTCCACCGTAAAGGAGACATCATACAACACGATGGAAGGGTAGTTTCTGTTCCCTCCACCGTAAAGGAGACATCATACAACACGATGGAAGTATAGTTTCTGTTCCCTCCACCGTAAAGGAGACATCATACAACACGATGGAAGGATAGTTTCTGTTCCCTCCACCGTAAAGGAGACATCATACAACACGACGGAAGGGTACTTTCTGTTCCCTCCACCGTAAAGGAGACATCATACAACACGATGGAAGTATAGTTTCTGTTCCCTCCACCGTAAAGGAGACATCATACAACACGACAGAAGGGTAGATTCTGTTCCCTCCACCGTAAAGGAGACATCATACAACACGATGGAAGGATAGTTTCTGTTCCCTCCACCGTAAAGGAGACATCATACAACACGATGGAAGGGTAGTTTCTGTTCCCTCCACCGTAAAGGAGACATCAGACAACACGATGGAAGGGTAGTTTCTGTTCCCTCCACCGTAAAGGAGACATCATACAACACGACGGAAGTGTAGTTTCTGTTCCCTCCACCGTAAAGGAGACATCATACAACACGATGGAAGGGTAGTTTCTGTTCCCTCCACCGTAAAGGAGACATCATACAACACGATGGAAGGGTAGTTTCTGTTCCCTCCACCGTAAAGGAGACATCATACAACACGATGGAAGGATAGTTTCTGTTCCCTCCACCGTAAAGGAGACATCATACAACACGATGGAAGGGTAGTTTCTGTTCCCTCCACCGTAAAGGAGACATCATACAACACGATGGAAGGAGAGTTTTTGTTCCCTCCACCGTAAAGGAGACATCATACAACACGATGGAAGGGTAGTTTCTGTTCCCTCCACCGTAAAGGAGACGTCATACAACACGATGGAAGGGTAGTTTCTGTTCCCTCCACCGTAAAGGAGACATCATACAACACGATGGAAGTATAGTTTCTGTTCCCTCCACCGTAAAGGAGACATCATACAACACGATGGAAGTATAGTTTCTGTTCCCTCCACCGTAAAGGAGACATCATACAACACGATGGAAGGGTAGTTTCTGTTCCCTCCACCGTAAAGGAGTAATCATACAACACGACGGAAGGGTAGTTTCTGTTCCCTCCACCGTAAAGGAGACATCATACAACACGAGGGAAGGGTAGTTTCTGTTCCCTCCACCGTAAAGGAGACATCATACAACACGATGGAAGGGTAGTTTCTGTTCCCTCCACCGTAAAGGAGACATCATACAACACGACGGAAGGGTAGTTTCTG
>NC_092096.1:12132721-12137721 GCF_045679555.1 Salvelinus alpinus
CTGTCTATACACACCATCCTATATAACTACTGTCTATACACACCATCCTATATAACTACTGTCTATACACACCATCCTATATAACTACTGTCTATACACACCATCCTATATAACTACTGTCTATACACACCATCCTATATAACTAATGTCTATACACACCATCCTATATAACTACTGTCTATACACACCATCCTGTATAACTACTGTCTATATACACCATCCTATATAACTATTGTCTATACACACCATCCTATATAACTACTGTCTATACACACCATCCTATATAACTACTGTCTATACACACCATCCTTTATAACTACTGTCTACACACACCATCCTATATAACTACTGACTATACTGGCTATACACACCATCCTATATAACACTGTCTATACTGTCTATACACACCATCCTATATAACTACTGTCTATACACACCATCCTGTATAACTACTGTCTATACACACCATTCTATATAACTACTGTCTATACACACCATCCTATATAACTACTGTCTATACACACCATCCTATATAACTACTGTCTATACACACCATCCTGTATAACTACTGTCCATACTGTCTATACACACCATCCTATATAACTACTGTCTATACTGTCTATACACACCATCCTATATAACTACTGTCTATACACACCATCCTATATAACTACTGTCTATTCTGTCTATACACACCATCCTATATAACTACTGTCTATACTGTCTATACACACCATCCTATATAACTACTGTCTATACACACCATCCTATATAACTACTGTCTATACACACCATCCTGTATAACTACTGTCTATACACACCATCCTATATAACTACTGTCTATACACACCATCCTATATAACTACTGTCCATACTGTCTATACACACCAATCTGTATAACTACTGTCTATACTGTCTATACACACCATCCTATATAACTACTGTCCATACTGTCTATACACACCATCCTATATAACTACTGTCTATTCTGTCTATACACACCATCCTATATAACTACTGTCTATACACACCATCCTATATAACTACTGTCTATACACACCATCCAATATAACTACTGTCTATACTGTCTATACACACCATCCTATATAACTACTGTCTATTCTGTCTATACACACCATCCTATATAACTACTGTCTATACACACCATCCTATATAACTACTGTCTATACACACCATCCTATATAACTACTGTCTATTCTGTCTATACACACCATCCTATATAACTACTGTCTATACTGTCTATACACACCATCCTATATAACTACTGTCTATACTGTCTATACACACCATCCTATATAACTACTGTCTATAAACACCATCCTATATAACTACTGTCTATACTGTCTATACACACCATCCTGTATAACTACTGTCTATAAACACCATCCTATATAACTACTGTCTATACACACCATCCTATATAACTACTGTCTATACTGTCTATACACACCATCCTATATAACTACTGTCTAACCACACCATCCTATATAACTACTGTCTATAAACACCATCCTATATAACTACTGTCTATACACACCATCCTATATAACTACTGTCTATACACACCATCCTATATAACTACTGTCTATTCTGTCTATACACACCATCCTATATAACTACTGTCTAACCACACCATCCTATATAACTACTGTCTATAAACACCATCCTATATAACTACTGTCTATACACACCATCCTATATAACTACTGTCTATACACACCATCCTGTATAACTACTGTCTATACTGTCTATACACACCATCCTATATAACTACTGTCCATACTGTCTATACACACCATCCTATATAACTACTGTCTATAAACACCATCCTATATAACTACTGTCTATACTGTCTATACACACCATCCTGTATAACTACTGTCTATAAACACCATCCTATATAACTACTGTCTATACACACCATCCTATATAACTACTGTCTATTCTGTCTATACACACCATCCTATATAACTACTGTCTATACACACCATCCTATATAACTACTGTCTATACACACCATCCTATATAACTACTGTCTAGTCTGTCTATACACACCATCCTATATAACTACTGTCTATACTGTCTATACATACCATCCTATATAACTACTGTCTATACACACCATCCTATATAACTACTGTCTATACACACCATCCTGTATAACTACTGTCTATACTGTCTATACACACCATCCTATATAACTACTGTCCATACTGTCTATACACACCATCCTGTATAACTACTGTCTATAAACACCATCCTATATAACTACTGTCTATACACACCATCCTATATAACTACTGTCTATTCTGTCTATACACACCATCCTATATAACTACTGTCTATACACACCATCCTATATAACTACTGTCTATACACACCATCCTATATAACTACTGTCTAGTCTGTCTATACACACCATCCTATATAACTACTGTCTATACTGTCTATACATACCATCCTATATAACTACTGTCTATACACACCATCCTATATAACTACTGTCTATACACACCATCCTATATAACTACTGTCTATACACACCATCCTATATAACTACTGTCTATACACACCATCCTATATAACTACTGTCTATACACACCATCCTATATAACTAATGTCTATACACACCATCCTATATAACTACTGTCTATACACACCATCCTGTATAACTACTGTCTATATACACCATCCTATATAACTACTGTCTATACACACCATCCTATATAACTACTGTCTATACACACCATCCTATATAACTAATGTCTATACACACCATCCTATATAACTACTGTCTATACACACCATCCTATATAACTACTGTCCATACTGTCTATACACACCATCCTATATAACTACTGTCTATACACACCATCCTATATAACTACTGTCTATACACACCATCCTATATAACTACTGTCTATTCTGTCTATACACACCATCCTATATAACTACTGTCTATACACACCATCCTATATAACTGCTGTCTATACACACCATCCTATATAACTACTGTCTATACACACCATCCTATATAATGACATTGCTCATTCTGATATTTCTATATTTCTGAATACCTCTCTTTATATTTTGGGGGATTTGTGTGTATTATTTTGTATTGTTAGGTAGGAACATAAACACACGGACATAAGCATTACACTGCACCTGTGATAACATCTGCAAAGTGTGTGTACGCGACCAATCTAATCCGATTGGTCTGCAGTGATGAACACGTTTTCATAGGTCAGAGACATGGTTTTCTCCATCTGTACCCTCTGTTGTCTGTTGCTTGGTATGCAGTCATGAACATTGTTTCTTTCACAGGGCTATAAAACCATTTATCTGGAGAGAGATGTGATTACTGAGATTTAGCCTGCTCCCTAGATGAGCTGTTTATTGTGCTATCATACCCCAGGGTCTCTCTCTCTCTCTCTCTCTCTCTCTCTCTCTCTCTCTCTCTCTCTCTCTCTCTCTCTCTCTCTCTCTCTCTCTCTTCTCTCTCTCTTCTCTCTCTCTTCTCTCTCTCTCTCTCTCTCTCTCTCTCTCTCTCTCTCTCTCTCTCTCTCTCTCTCTCTCTCTCTCTCTCTCTCTCTCTCTCTCTCTCTCTCTCTCTCTCTCTCTCTCTCTCTCTCTCTCTCTCTCTCTCTCTCTCTCTCTCTCTCTCTCTCTCTCTCTCCCTCTCCCTCTTCTCCTTCCCCATTTTTTTCTACACCCTCTAACTCTCTTCCTCTCCTCCCTGCACCTCATTCTCATTTTGGAGGAAAAGTCCCTCTCTGATTTATATGCAAGTTTATTTTATTTTATTAAACCCAAATTGTTCACATCAAACACCCAGCAGATTAATTCAATCTAAACGCTGTGAGATAGTCATAGTTTAGTATGTAATACAGGTGTGGTTGAGGTGTTACTGTGGAATATCACAATACAGGTGTGGTTGAGGTGTTACTGTGGAATATCACAATACAGGTGTGGTTGAGGTGTTACTGTGGAATATCACAATACAGGTGTGGTTGAGGTGTTACTGTGGAATATCACAATACAGGTGTGGTTGAGGTGTTACTGTGGAATATCACAATACAGGTGTGGTGTTACTGTGGAATATCACAATACAGGTGTGTTTGAGGTGTTACTGTGGAATATCACAATACAGGTGTGTTTGAGGTGTTACTGTGGAATATCACAATACAGGTGTGGTTGAGGTGTTACTGTGGAATATCACAATACAGGTGTGGTTGAGGTGTTACTGTGGAATATCACAATACAGGTGGTGAGGTGTTACTGTGGAATATCACAATACAGGTGTGGTTGAGGTGTTACTGTGGAATATCACACTACAGGTGTGGTGTTACTGTGGAATATCACACTACAGGTGTGTTTGAGGTGTTACTGTGGAATATCACAATACAGGTGTGGTCGATGTGTTACTGTGGAATATCACACTACAGGTGTGGTTGAGGTGTTACTGTGGAATATCACAATACAGGTGTGGTTGAGGTGTTACTGTGGAATATCACAATACAGGTGTGGTTGAGGTGTTACTGTGGAATATAATATGTGAGAAGAGGGGACACATCATCCTAGCATCAAGTTCACTGTATCAACACAGAGGAAAGATCACTTGGAATTTAGGAAGAAAATAAGCCTGGTTGTATACCGAGTTTTTACGTGTGTACGTGTGTATGTGTGTGTATGTGTGTGTGTACGTGTGTATGTGTGTATGTGTGTGTATGTGTGTATGTGTGTGTATGTATGTGTGTACGTGTGTATGTGTACGTGTGTGTATGTGTGTACGTGTGTACGTGTGTACGTGTGTACGTGTGTACGTGTGTATGTGTGTACGTGTGTACGTGTGTACCTGTGTACGTGTGTACGTGTGTACGTGTGTACGTGTTACTGTGTGAATATCGTGTGTACAGGTGTGGTTGAGGTGTGTACTGTGGAATGTCACGCTAGCAGGTGTGCCTGAGGTGTTGCTGTGG
>NC_092096.1:12142721-12147721 GCF_045679555.1 Salvelinus alpinus
ATTCAGAGTTTATATTCTGTCTGTATTCCTGGCTGGACAAACTGAAGTATGAGTGGCCCAGCGGTCTAAGACACTGCACCTCAGTGCTAGAGGCGTCACTACAGACCCTGGTTCCATTCCAGGCTGTATCACAGCGGTCTAAGACACTGCACCTCAGCACTAGAGGCGTCACTACAGACCCTGGTTCCATTCCAGGCTGTATCACAGCGGTTTAAGACACTGCATCACAGCACTAGAGGCGTCACTACAGACCCTGGTTCCATTCCAGGCTGTATCACAGCGGTTTAAGACACTGCATCACAGCACTAGAGGCGTCACTACAGACCCTGGTTCCATTCCAGGCTGTATCACAGCGGTTTAAGACACTGCATCACAGCACTAGAGGCGTCACTACAGACCCTGGTTCCATTCCAGGCTGTATCATAGCGGTCTAAGACACTGCACCTCAGCACTAGAGGCGTCACTACAGACCCTGGTTCCATTCCAGGCTGTATCACAGCGGTCTAAGACACTGCACCTCAGTGCTAGAGGCGTCACTACAGACCCTGGTTCGATTCCAGGCTGTATCACAGCGGTCTAAGACACTGCACCTCAGTGCTAGAGGCGTCACTACAGACCCTGGTTCGATTCCAGGCTGTATCACAGCACTAGAGGCGTCACTACAGACCAATCACTACAGAGGCTGTATCACAAACGGCCATGATTGGGAGTCCCATAGGGCGACGCATAACTAGCCCAGCGTCGTCCGAGTTTGGCCGGGGTAGGTCATCATTAGCCCAGCGTCGTCTGGGTTTGGCCGGGGTAGGTCGTCATTAGCCCAGCGTCGTCCGAGTTTGGCCGGGG
The DNA here is from genome assembly GCF_045679555.1 of Salvelinus alpinus. Taxonomy (NCBI): domain Eukaryota; kingdom Metazoa; phylum Chordata; class Actinopteri; order Salmoniformes; family Salmonidae; genus Salvelinus; species Salvelinus alpinus. The sequence goes on from NC_092096.1 coordinate 12,143,565, forward strand.
TAGGTCGTCATTAGCCCAGCGTCGTCCGAGTTTGGCCGGGGTAGGTCGTCATTAGCCCAGCGTCGTCTGAGTTTGGCCGGGGTAGGTCGTCATTAGCCCAGCGTCGTCCGTGTTTGGCCGGGGTAGGTCATCATTAGCCCAGCGTCGTCCGTGTTTGGCCGGGGGGTAGGTCGTCATTGTAAATAACTTTCCCAGTTAAATAAAGGTTCAATTAATAAAATGTCTATCGGTCGAAAGTCAAAACTCTTAACGGATTTTTTAAAAACTTTCTAATAAATTCAACAGTTGGAAAATGGATGAAGATACTCCAAACTTTTAGAATGTGTATAATCAATAAGATATTGACTGAATTATTAATACATAAAACATTTTACTGGAGCGGATAAATAATTCACGGAGTTCAGGTATTGTGGAGGGAATTCAGGTAGTCCATTTATTTTCAAATGTCACTTATTTTTCTGAGAATGCAGTCAAATATACATTTTGTTAGTGTATCAGGTATTTTGTACAAATATTTTTTGTTTCACAAAAAAAAATATTGTTTCGCCTCATTTGCATAAATACAGGGGGTATATTTGCATATATGAAACAATTAACATAAATGGGTGGGACAAGGCTGGAACCACCAAAACACTTGCTCTGTCTAGTCCTACCTGCACTCACATGTACTGTCTAGTCCTACCTGCACTCACATGTACTGTCTAGTCCTACCTGCACTCACATGTACTGTCTAGTCCTACCTGCACTCACATGTACTGTCTAGTCCTACCTGCCCTCACATGTACTGTCTAGTCCTACCTGCACTCACATGTACTGTCTAGTCCTACCTGCCCTCACATGTACTGTCTAGTCCTACCTGCCCTCACATGTACTGTCTAGTCCTACCTGCACTCACAGGTACTGTCTAGTCCTACCTGCCCTCACAGGTACTGTCTAGTCCTACCTGCCCTCACATGTACTGTCTAGTCCTACCTGCCCTCACATGTACTGTCTAGTCCTACCTGCACTCACATGTACTGTCTAGTCCTACCTGCACTCACATGTACTGTCTAGTCCTACCTGCCCTCACATGTACTGTCTAGTCCTACCTGCACTCACATGTACTGTCTAGTCCTACCTGCACTCACATGTACTGTCTAGTCCTACCTGCACTCACATGTACTGTCTAGTCCTACCTGCACTCACAGGTACTGTCTAGTCCTACCTGAACTCACATGTACTGTCTAGTCCTACCTGCACTCACATGTACTGTCTAGTCCTACCTGCCCTCGCATGTACTGTCTAGTCCTACCTGCACTCACATGTACTGTCTAGTCCTACCTGCCCTCACATGTACTGTCTAGTCCTACCTGCACTCACATGTACTGTCTAGTCCTACCTGCACTCACATGTACTGTCTAGTCCTACCTGCACTCACATGTACTGTCTAGTCCTACCTGCCCCCACATGTACTGTCTAGTCCTACCTGCCCCCACATGTACTGTCTAGTCCTACCTGCACTCACATGTACTGTCTAGTCCTACCTACACTCACATGTACTGTCTAGTCCTACCTGCACTCACATGTACTGTCTAGTCCTACCTGCCCCCACATGTACTGTCTAGTCCTACCTGCCCCCACATGTACTGTCTAGTCCTACCTGAACTCACATGTACTGTCTAGTCCTACCTGCACTCACATGTACTGTCTAGTCCTACCTGCACTCACATGTACTGTCTAGTCCTACCTGCACTCACATGTACTGTCTAGTCCTACCTGCACTCACATGTACTGTCTAGTCCTACCTGCACTCACATGTACTGTCTAGTCCTACCTGCACTCACATGTACTGTCTAGTCCTACCTGCACTCACATGTACTGTCTAGTCCTACCTGCCCTCACATGTACTGTCTAGTCCTACCTGCACTCACATGTACTGTCTAGTCCTACCTGCCCTCACATGTACTGTCTAGTCCTACCTGCACTCACATGTACTGTCTAGTCCTACCTGCCCTCACATGTACTGTCTAGTCCTACCTGCCCTCACATGTACTGTCTAGTCCTACCTGCACTCACAGGTACTGTCTAGTCCTACCTGCCCTCACAGGTACTGTCTAGTCCTACCTGCCCTCACATGTACTGTCTAGTCCTACCTGCCCTCACATGTACTGTCTAGTCCTACCTGCACTCACATGTACTGTCTAGTCCTACCTGCACTCACATGTACTGTCTAGTCCTACCTGCCCTCACATGTACTGTCTAGTCCTACCTGCCCTCACATGTACTGTCTAGTCCTACCTGCACTCACATGTACTGTCTAGTCCTACCTGCACTCACATGTACTGTATAGTCCTACCTGCCCTCACAGGTACTGTCTAGTCCTACCTGCACTCACATGTACTGTCTAGTCCTACCTGCACTCACATGTACTGTCTAGTCCTACCTGCCCTCACATGTACTGTCTAGTCCTACCTGCCCTCACATGTACTGTCTAGTCCTACCTGCCCTCACATGTACTGTCTAGTCCTACCTGCACTCACATGTACTGTCTAGTCCTACCTGCACTCACATGTACTGTCTAGTCCTACCTGCACTCACATGTACTGTCTAGTCCTACCTGCCCCCACATGTACTGTCTAGTCCTACCTGCCCCCACATGTACTGTCTAGTCCTACCTGCACTCACATGTACTGTCTAGTCCTACCTACACTCACATGTACTGTCTAGTCCTACCTGCACTCACATGTACTGTCTAGTCCTACCTGCCCCCACATGTACTGTCTAGTCCTACCTGCCCCCACATGTACTGTCTAGTCCTACCTGAACTCACATGTACTGTCTAGTCCTACCTGAACTCACATGTACTGTCTAGTCCTACCTGACCCCACATGTACTGTCTAGTCCTACCTGCCCTCACATGTACTGTCTAGTCCTACCTGCCCTCACATGTACTGTCTAGTCCTACCTGCACTCACATGTACTGTCTAGTCCTACCTACACTCACATGTACTGTCTAGTCCTACCTGAACTCAGATGTACTGTCTAGTCCTACCTGCACTCACATGTACTGTCTAGTCCTACCTGCACTCACATGTACTGTCTAGTCCTACCTGCCCTCACATGTACTGTCTAGTCCTACCTGCCCTCACATGTACTGTCTAGTCCTACCTGCCCTCACATGTACTGTCTAGTCCTACCTGCACTCACATGTACTGTCTAGTCCTACCTGCACTCACATGTACTGTCTAGTCCTACCTGCACTCACATGTACTGTCTAGTCCTACCTGCCCCCACATGTACTGTCTAGTCCTACCTGCCCCCACATGTACTGTCTAGTCCTACCTGCACTCACATGTACTGTCTAGTCCTACCTACACTCACATGTACTGTCTAGTCCTACCTGCACTCACATGTACTGTCTAGTCCTACCTGCCCCCACATGTACTGTCTAGTCCTACCTGCCCCCACATGTACTGTCTAGTCCTACCTGAACTCACATGTACTGTCTAGTCCTACCTGAACTCACATGTACTGTCTAGTCCTACCTGACCCCACATGTACTGTCTAGTCCTACCTGCCCTCACATGTACTGTCTAGTCCTACCTGTCCTCACATGTACTGTCTAGTCCTACCTGCACTCACATGTACTGTCTAGTCCTACCTACACTCACATGTACTGTCTAGTCCTACCTGAACTCAGATGTACTGTCTAGTCCTACCTGCACTCACATGTACTGTCTAGTCCTACCTGCACTCACAGGTACTGTCTAGTCCTACCTACACTCACATGTACTGTCTAGTCCTACCTGCACTCACATGTACTGTCTAGTCCTACCTGCACTCACATGTACTGTCTAGTCCTACCTGAACTCACATGTACTGTCTAGTCCTACCTGAACTCACATGTACTGTCTAGTCCTACCTGAACTCACATGTACTGTCTAGACTGCCTCAATAATTATTGTTGTTGTCACGCTCTCTTACATAATTCAACAGGAGTGTCAATAGAAGGATAGACTTGGATTAAAAATCGACCCGCTTGGCTCTAGATTCAATTCCACAACAAACAAAAAAAGATCACCCATCAGAATAAAGTGATGTTTCTTCTCTTTCTGGTGATGTACTGCAAGTGTTGATGAACCTTTAGCGTTCTTCTAGCCAATGTATTCCACTGAGCC
>NC_092096.1:12150221-12167721 GCF_045679555.1 Salvelinus alpinus
GAGAGAGAGAAACAAAGAGAGAAACAGACAGAGAAAGAGAAACAGAGACAGAGAGAGACAGAGAGACAGAGAGAGACAGAGAGAGAGACAGAGACACAGAGAGAGACAGAGAGAGAGACAGAGAGAGACAGAGAAAGACACAGAGACAGAGAGAGAGAGAAGAGAGAGAGAGAGAGAGAGAGAGAGAGAGAGAGAGAGAGACAGAGAGAGACAGAGAGAGAGAGAGAGAGAGAGAGAGAGAGAGACAGAGAGAGAGAGAGACAGCTGTTCTATTGGCAACATGACTAGCTAAGCTATAAAATATGATCTTACAGATTTAGACTTTCACAAGGCAGTTCAGAGAGACAGATCACAACTGTGGTGTGGATAGAAAGGAGTCATGAGGGCATTCAGGTCTGTGTGCCACGGTGAACTTACATCACAATAAACAAACATCCTTCTGTTCACAACAACCCAGGATGTGACCCCATGTCACCTGGTAACTGTTCATCAAACAGACTCATTCTGTTCACAACAACCCAGGATGTGACCCCATGTCACCTGGTAACTGTTCATCAAACAGACTCATTCTGTTCACAACAACCCAGGATGTGACCCCATGTCACCTGGTAACTGTTCATCAAACAGACTCATTCTGTTCACAACAACCCAGGGTGTGACCCCATGTCACCTGGTAACTGTTCATCAAACAGACTCATTCTGTTCACAACAACCCAGGATGTGACCCCATGTCACCTGGTAACTGTTCATCAAACAGACTCATTCTGTTCACAACAACCCAGGATGTGACCCCATGTCATCTGGTAACTGTTCATCAAACAGACTCATTCTGTTCACAACAACCCAGGGTGTGACCCCATGTCACCTGGTAACTGTTCATCAAACAGACTCATTCTGTTCACAACAACCCAGGATGTGACCCCATGGTCACCTGGTAACTGTTCATCAAACAGACTCATTCTGTTCACAACAACCCAGGGTGTGACACCATGTCACCTGGTAACTGTTCATCAAACATAGTGATGATAAACATTGACACTGTACATGACATGAGTTGTCTGATATAGAAATGTGAAGTGCACGTTTGGACTCACGGGTGATTGGCTTGCTTGTGTGACATCCAGTGGTATAAAGTACTTAAGTAAAAATACTTTAAAATATTACTTAAGTAGTTTTTTGGGTATCTGTACTGTAGTTTACTATTTATATTTTGGACAACTTTTACTTTTACTTCAATACATTCCTAAAGAAAATGTTTTACTTTTTACTCCATACATTTTCCCTGACACCTAAAAGTACCCGTTAGATTTTGAATGCTCAGCAGGACAGGAAAATGGTCCAATTCACACACTTATCAAGAGAACATCCCTGGTCATCTACTGACTCTGATCTGACGGACTCAATAAACACACATGCTAATTTTGTAAATGATGTCTGAGTGTTGGAGTGTGTAAATAACAAAAATAACAAAACAAGAAAATGGTGCCTTCTGGTTTCCTTAATATGAGGAATTAGAAATTATGTATATAATTACTTTTGATACTTAAGTATATTTTATCAATTACATCTACTTTGTATACTTAAGCATATTTAAAACCAAATACCTTTAGACTTTTACTCAAGTACTATTTTACTGTGTGACTTTTCACTTTTACTTGAGTCCTTTTCAATTAAAGTATATGTATTTTTACTCAAGTATGACTATTGGGTACATCTTCCACCACTGAAGACATCAAAGCGGTATGTATTACAATCCTCAACGGCTCATCTTTCAAAATATACGGAGTCCTCTCTTAATTTACAGCATTTTCCCCTCACTCAGACAACAAAACAATTAGCAGAACTTCCTATGGTGTGAGGTGCTCAAGTTCAGAACGACCAGAACCCCATACAGAGCTGTGAAGCCGGAGACCCTGCGTTCTGACGTCGTGCTACTATGTACTCAACTACGTTCCGACTTCGGAGCTCATTAGTGCCCAAATCTGCCATGTTAAACGGGCATATGGGTAGGAATGTAAAGGGCTACACTCCTCAGTGCTTGGCTGATGCCCTGTATTTGTCGTCATAAATACGATGTGGAGACAGAGAGCTGGACGCAGCAGGTGTTTATTTGTAAAGGACCACAGGAGGAGGCAGGTAGCTGGGTCCAGGGGCAGGCAGAAGTTTATACACAGGAGGAGGCAGGTAACTGGGTCCAGGGGCAGGCAGAAGGTCATACACAGGAGGAGGCTGGTAACTGGGTCTAGGGGCAGGCAGAAGGTCATACACAGGAGGAGGCAGGTAGCTGGGTCCAGGGGCAGGCAGAAGGTCATACACAGGAGGAGGCAGGTAGCTGGGTCCAGGGGGTAGGCAGAAGGTCATACACAGGAGGAGGCAGGTAGCTGGGTCCAGGGGCAGGCAGAAAGGCATACACAGGAGGAGGCAGGTAGCTGGGTCCAGGGGCAGGCAGAAAGGCATACACAGGAGGAGGCAGGTAGCTGGGTCCAGGGGCAGGCAGAAAGGCATACACAGGAGGAGGCAGGTAGCTGGGTCCAGGGGCAGGCAGAAAGGCATACACAGGAGGAGGCAGGTAGCTGGGTCCAGGGGCAGGCAGAAAGGCATACACATGAGGTCCAAAAAGGCTACAGTACATGCAGGGAAAAGGCTAGTAACATAGTCTGGGAGATCAGGCAATAGGTTGATAACAGGAAATCCAATAGGGTAAAGTATAGGCAGGGAATAGGCAAAAAGCACCGTTAGTGAGGATGGCCAAAAACGATCATCCACAGCAGGACTAATACAGAAAAACCAGAGCTTCAAATAGACGTGTGTCACAAAACAATCAATACCTCACAACGATGAGGGTGTAAAGAACTGAACTAAATAGTGGTAATGACATACAGGTGTGTGAACAGGTGATCCGAATTCAGGTGATTGGGATCTGGAGAGTGAGCTGCGTTCAGGGGATCCATGTGTTTTGAGGGTGTGAGTTGGAAGCAGACGTTACATCTGTCTGTCCGACTTAGTGTTGAGCCATCTCTGATCAGCAAGAGTAAAGGGTTAGCTGAAAACTGTCCACTTCTGAGAACTTTAGAAAACTGAATGTGTGAATATGAATACGTGAAGTCTCATGTCATCCTGTGTTTATCCCTGTGTAACAGGACTGCATGTTAACAAAGCAGAGAGACAGGACCACGTTTCTCTCCTGATTCAGACACTTTACCAATGGATGGAAAACAGAATGAGTCACACACCGTCTTTCTTTCCTCAAGAGCATGAGGTCGGCATCGTGCCTCCTCAAAAAACAAAAAGAGAGGGCAGGCAGCAACCTCTGCATCAGCCAATTTGCACCTTAACTCATCTAAATGCAGAAGCCAGTATCACGACTGCACTGCCCGCAGTCATAGAGTCAGAGAAAGGCTTCCAATGCTGCTAGAACTCTAGAAGTAGAATTAGAATCATTCTGATCTCTGGTTGGAACACTGGGCTATTATTGTGTTCCGTTTTGTCATGCTAATGAGGGTCTTATCTAATGTGAATAGAACTGCTGCGAGTGTTTATTTTCCATAAAAAGCTGTTGCATCTAGGGACACTAAGAGAAGCCTGTTCTGCGTCTTCCTGTGTCGGTCTGTGTCTGTCTGCATCAAAGTCATCGCATCAACAAAAGGGACAAAAGAGTTGAAATTGAGGAGAATAACTGAAGTGATGATTAGCATATTGTTGTTGTGTTCTAGAACAAAGAGAGTTCTGAAGTATGGAACACTGTTTCACTGGGCTGTTTTGTATATTGATGAATGCTGGATATGATCATGTATTTGTTTTGAATTAGTCATATGGGTTGTTTTTATGAGTTATACAGTGGGGAGAACAAGTATTTGACACACTGCAGATTTTGCAGGTTTTCCTACTTACAAAGCATGTAGAGGTCTGTAATTTTTATCATAGGTACACTTCAACTGTGAGAGACGGAATCTAAAACAAAAATCCAGAAAATCACATTGTATGATTTTTAAGTAATTCATTTGCATTTTATTGCATGACATAAGTATTTGATACATCAAAAAAGCAGAACTTAATATTTGGTACAGAAACCTTTGTTTGCAATTACAGAGATCATACGTTTCCTGTAGTTCTTGACCAGGTTTGCACACACTGCAGCAGGGATTTTGGCCCACTCCTCCATACAGACCTTCTCCAGATCCTTCAGGTTTCGGGGCTGTCGCTGGGCAATACGGACTTTCAGCTCCCTCCAAAGATTTTCTATTGGGTTCAGGTCTGGAGACTGGCTAGGCCACTCCAGGACCTTGAGATGCGTCTTACGGAGCCACTCCTTAGTTGCCCTGGCTGTGTGTTTTGGGTCGTTGTCATGCTGGAAGACCCAGCCACGACCCATCTTCAATGCTCTTACTGAGGGAAGGAGGTTGTTGGCCAAGATCTCGCGATACATGGCCCCACCCATCCTCCCCTCAATACGGTGCAGTCGTCCTGTCCCCTTTGCAGAAAAGCATCCCCAAAGAATGATGTTTCCACCTCCATGCTTCCCAGTTGGGAGGGTGTTCTTGGGGTTGTACTCATCCTTCTTCTTCCTCCAAACACGGCGAGTGGAGTTTAGACCAAAAATCTATATTTTTGTCTCATCAGACCACATGACCTTCTCCCATTCCTCCTCTGGATCATCCAGATGGTCATTGGCAAACTTCAGACGGGCCGGGACATGCGCTGGCTTGAGCAGGGGGACCTTGCGTGCGCTGCAGGATTTTAATCCATGACGGCGTAGTGTGTTACTAATGGTTTTCTTTGAGACTGTGGTCCCAGCTCTCTTCGGGTCATTGACCAGGTCCTGCCGTGTAGTTCTGGGCTGATCCCTCACCTTCCTCTCGATCAATGATGCCCCACGAGGTGAGATCTTGCATGGAGCCCCAGACCGAGGGTGATTGACCATCATCTTGAACTTCTTCCATTTTCTAATACTTGCGCCAACAGTTGTTGCCTTCTCACCAAGCTGCTTGCCTATTGTCCTGTAGCCCATCCCAGCCTTGTGCAGGTCTACAATTTTATCCCTGATGTCCTTACACAGCTCTCTGGTCTTGGCCATTGTGGAGAGGTTGGAGTCTGTTTGAGTGTGTGGACAGGTGTCTTTTATACAGGTAACGAGTTCAAACAGGTGCAGTTAATACAGGTAATGAGTGGAGAACAGGAGGGCTTCTTAAAGAAAAACTAACAGGTCTGTGAGAGCCGGAATTCTTACTGGTTGGTAGGTGATCAAATACTTATGTCATGCAATAAAATGCAAATTAATTACTTAAAAATCATACAATGTGAATTTCTGGGTTTTTGTTTTAGATTCCGTCTCTCACAGTTGAAGTGTACCTATGATAAAAATGACAGACCTCTACATGCTTTGTAAGTAGGAAAACCTGCAAAATCGGCAGTGTATCAAATACTTGTTCTCCCCACTGTATATATAATAATATATATATATATATATAATGACGCTAAAGCTAGGCAGCTAGCAGTGATGTCATCATCATCTATTCTCCACACAGCGCCTTTCAAAATATGTTCTGCTGAATGGATTTCTGTTTAGTCTAAAGAAGTGCAGACCATGTGACATACATTAGGAGGTCCACTCTGACCAGCTGATTGGTCCACACAAGGAATGCAAAGGCAATAGTCCAAACTATTCACCATATCATGAATATTTTATTGACTGCAATTTAAAAACGTATTGTTGGGACTATGACGGAGTTGGAAATATTCTTTTTTTTTTTTTTGCAAAACTGTGATTATAAATTCAGCAGCTGAGCAATTAGCTGGCGGTTCTGCCAGTCTGGAAGAGCGTAGAACAGAAAGATGCTTCTAAATTTGTTCTGGACACAAAGAGAGAGGATGGACTATGATAATTTACCTCTTAATATAGCCCATGATTGAAACAACTGCCACACAGGAAATGCAAATGTGACAGAAATGATTGGCTGAGACTGTGTCGTATCTCTTCCTCTCTCTTCTCTTAGCTATACTTGAGTGTCAGGGAGTTATTTAGCCTTGGACAGCAGAAACACTTGAGAATAAGTGGACTGGAAAATATGCATAGCTGCATAACACACTACGGCTACTTCCCAAATGGCTCCCTATTCCCTATGTAGTGCACTAGCCCTAGGGGGCTTTGGTCAAAAGAAGTGCACTACACTGAGTTTACAAAACATTAAGAACACCTGCTATTTTCATGACATAGACTGACCAGGTGAATCCAGGTGAAAACTATGATCCCCTTATTGATGTCACTTATTAAATCCACTTCAAATTAGTGTAGAATAAGGGGAGGAGACAGGTTAAAGAAGGAGTTTTAAGCCTTGAGACATGGATTGTGTATGTGTGCCATTCAGAAGGTGAAGGGCCAAGACAAAATATTTAAGTGCCTTTGAACGGGGTCTGGTAATAGGTGCCAGGCGCACCGGTTTATGTTAAGAACTGCAACGCTGCTGGGTTTTCCACACTCAACAGTTTCAGTGTGTATCAAGAATGGTCCACCACCCAAAGGACATCCAGCCAACTGGACTCAACCGTGGGAAGCATAGGAGTGGACATGGGCCGGCGTCCCTGTGGAAACGCTTCCGGCACCTTGCAGAGTCCCATGCCACGACGAATTGAGGCTGTTCTGAGGGGCAAGATGGGAGCGCAACTCGATATCAGGAAGGTGTTCCTAATGTTTTGTCCACTCCGTGTCTATAGGGGAAGAGGAAGTCATTTAGAACACATCCTTAAGCTATTAATAGACAGGAGGTGTCTTCCATAGATACTGTTAGTATTCCATACGTTGTGGTTGCCTTGGCAACATCTCAGTTAAGCAGTAGGTTGACAGATAATGTACAGGATCTCTATTGTAAATAGCGATCATGATTCCATTGATGAAAGAAATATCACAATGGTAGTTGTAGTAGGGGGTTCATTCATTTTCATCCATAATATACCGTCGCAGATTCATTATCACAATGGTAGTTGTAGTAGGGGGTTCATTCATTTTCATCCATAATATACCGTCGCAAATTCATTATCACAATGGTAGTTGTAGTAGGGGGTTCATTCATTTTCATCCATAATATACCGTCGCAAATTCAATATCACAATGGTAGTTGTAGTAGGGGGTTCATTCATTTTCATCCATAATATACCGTCGCAAATTCAATATCACAATGGTAGTTGTAGTAGGGGGTTCATTCATTTTCATCCATAATATACCGTCGCAAATTCATTATCACAATGGTAGTTGTAGTAGGGGGTTCATTCATTTTCATCCATAATATACCGTCGCAAATTCAATTTCACATTAATAACATTTACACGGAACGCATTCAATTATTGTTTTTTCTATACATTGTAAACTCCATTACAGTTCAACACCGTTCTTTGTCATGCTAATGCTCCTGTAATGGAACAAACGTGGGTTATATTTGATTAACCAGGTCAGACGTAACGTGTCTCTAATTCAATCACAAACACAGCTCAGCGGAGAGCGAATAGGAGCGTAAGTGTACGATTTGCATAATTGTTCATATTCATGTTTGCATTAATTGCATGGGTCTCATTGGCCTTTCCTGTGGATGGCACTTTACTAGAATATCTCTACATGTCAGCTAGTTAGCTGGGGTTACGGCTGAGCATGGGTTATTATGTACATACCAACATCAGTCAGATAGTTAGCTGGGGTTACGGCTGAACATGGGTTATGTACGTATCAACATCAGTCAGATAGTTAGCTGGGGTTACGGCTGAACATGGGTTATGTACGTATCAACATCAGTCAGATAGTTAGCTGGGGTTACGGCTAACATGGGTTATTAGGTACATATCAACATCAGTCAGATAGTTAGCTGGGGTTACGGCTGAGTATGGGGTATGTACATATCAACATCAGTCAGATAGTTAGCTGGGGTTACGGCTGAACATGGGTTATGTACATATCAACATCAGTCAGATAGTTAGCTGGGGTTACGGCTGAGCATGGGGTATGTACATATCAACATCAGTCAGATAGTTAGCTGGGGTTACGGCTGAACATGGGTTATGTACATATCAACATCAGTCAGATAGTTAGCTGGGGTTACGGCTGAACATGGGTTATTAGGTACATATCAACATCAGTCAGATAGTTAGCTGGGGTTACGGCTGAACATGGGTTATGTACATATCAACATCAGTCAGATAGTTAGCTGGGGTTACGGCTGAACATGGGTTATGTACATATCAACATCAGTCAGATAGTTAGCTGGGGTTACGGCTGAACATGGGTTATGTACATATCAACATCAGTCAGATAGTTAGCTGGGGTTACGGCTAAACATGGGTTATTAGGTACATATCAACATCAGTCAGATAGTTAGCTGGGGTTACGGCTGAACATGGGTTATGTACATATCAACATCAGTCAGATAGTTAGCTGGGGTTACGGCTGAACATGGGTTATGTACATATCAACATCAGTCAGATAGTTAGCTGGGGTTACGGCTGAACATGGGTTATTAGGTACATATCAACATCAGTCAGATAGTTAGCTGGGGTTACGGCTGAGTATGGGTTATGTACGTATCAACATCAGTCAGATAATTAGCTGGGGTTACGGCTGAACATGGGTTATGTACATATCAACATCAGTCAGATAGTTAGCTGGGGTTACGGCTGAGTATGGGTTATGTACATACCAGCATCAGTCAGATAGTTAGCTGGGGTTACGGCTGAACATGGGTTATTATGTACATATCAACATCAGTCAGATAGTTAGCTGGGGTTACGGCTGAACATGGGTTATGTACATATCAACATCAGTCAGATAGTTAGCTGGGGTTACGGCTGAACATGGGTTATGTACATATCAACATCAGTCAGATAGTTAGCTGGGGTTACGGCTGAACATGGGTTATGTACATATCAACATCAGTCAGATAGTTAGCTGGGGTTACGGCTGAACATGGGTTATTATGTACATATCAACATCAGTCAGATAGTTAGCTGGGGTTACGGCTGAGTATGGGTTATATACATATCAACATCAGTCAGATAGTTAGCTGGGGTTACGGCTGAGTATGGGTTATGTACATATCAACATCAGTCAGATAGTTAGCTGGGGTTACGGCTGAACATGGGTTATGTACATATCAACATCAGTCAGATAGTTAGCTGGGGTTACGGCTAACATGGGTTATTAGGTACATATCAACATCAGTCAGATAGTTAGCTGGGGTTACGGCTGAGTATGGGTTATGTACATATCAACATCAGTCAGATAGTTAGCTGGGGTTACGGGCTAAACATGGGTTATGTACATATCAACATCAGTCAGATAGTTAGCTGGGGTTACGGCTGAGTATGGGTTATATACATATCAACATCAGTCAGATAGTTAGCTGGGGTTACGGCTGAGTATGGGTTATATACATATCAACATCAGTCAGATAGTTAGCTGGGGTTACGGCTGAGTATGGGTTATGTACATATCAACATCAGTCAGATAGTTAGCTGGGGTTACGGCTGAACATGGGTTATGTACATATCAACATCAGTCAGATAGTTAGCTGGGGTTACGGCTAACATGGGTTATTAGGTACATATCAACATCAGTCAGATAGTTAGCTGGGGTTACGGCTGAGTATGGGTTACGTACATATCAACATCAGTCAGATAGTTAGCTGGGGTTACGGCTGAGTATGGGTTATGTACATATCAACATCAGTCAGATAGTTAGCTGGGGTTACGGCTGAGTATGGGTTATGTACATATCAACATCAGTCAGATAGTTAGCTGGGGTTACGGCTAAACATGGGTTATTAGGTACATATCAACATCAGTCAGATAGTTAGCTGGGGTTACGGCTGAGTATGGGTTATGTACGTATCAACATCAGTCAGATAGTTAGCTGGGGTTACGGCTGAGTATGGGTTATTATGTACGTATCAACATCAGTCAGCTAGTTAGCTGGGGTTACGGCTGAACATGGGTTATTATGTACGTATCAACATCAGTCAGATAGTTAGCTGGGGTTACGGCTGAGTATGGGTTATGTACATATCAACATCAGTCAGATAGTTAGCTGGGGTTACGGCTAAACATGGGTTATTAAGTACATATCAACATCAGTCAGATAGTTAGCTGGGGTTACGGCTGAGTATGGGTTATGTACATATCAACATCAGTCAGCTAGTTAGCTGGGGTTACGGCTAAACATGGGTTATGTACAAATATAGAAAACTTGTTTGAGGGTTTGCTCTCAGGCTGGAATGAATGAATAGTGTCCGTTGAATGAGAGAAAAAATATTAGTGGAATTATGTAGGAACTAGCAGTCAAACCAAAGAAAGAAAAAACTTTGTTTACCAACGTACCAATATCCCATAATAACACACAACTTAGAATGCATGGCCAATATCCCATAATAACACACAACTTAGAATGCATGGCCAGTATCCCATACTAACACACAACTTAGAATGCATGGCCAATATCCCATAATAACACACAACTTAGAGTGCATGGCCAGTATCCCATACTAACACACAACTTAGAATGCATGGCCAATATCCCATACTAACACACAACTTAGAATGCATGGCCAATATCCCATAATAACACACAACTTAGAATGCATGGCCAATATCCCATACTAACACACAACTTAGAATGCATGGCCAATATCCCATAATAACACACAACTTAGAATGCATGGCCAGTATCCCACACTAACACACAACTTAGAATGCATGGTCAATATCCCATACTAACACACAACTTAGAATGCATGGCCAATATCCCATACTAACACACAACTTACCAACAGTCCAGTGTGATATTGGTACTGTGTGATGGACCAGTCCAGTCCAGTGTGATATTGGTACTGTGTGATGGACCAGTCCAGTCCAGTGTGATATTGGTACTGTGTGATGGTACAGTCCAGTGTGATATTGGTACTATGTGATGGTACAGTCCAGTGTGATATTGGTACTGTGTGATGGACCAGTCCAGTCCAGTGTGATATTGGTACTGTGTGATGGACCAGTCCAGTCCAGTGTGATATTGGTACTGTGTGATGGACCAGTCCAGTCCAGTGTGATATTGGTACTGTGTGATGGACCAGTCCAGTCCAGTGTGATATTGGTACTGTGTGATGGACCAGTCCAGTCCAGTGTGATATTGGTACTGTGTGATGGTACAGTCCAGTCCAGTGTGATATTGGTACTGTGTGATGGACCAGTCCAGTCCAGTGTGATATTGGTACTGTGTGATGGTCCAGTACAGTCCAGTGTGATATTGGTACTGTGTGATGGTACAGTCCAGTGTGATATTGACACTGTGTGATGGTACAGTCCAGTCCAGTGTGATATTGGTACTGTGTGATGGTACAGTCCAGTCCAGTGTGATATTGGTACTGTGTGGTGGTACAGTCCAGTCCAGTGTGATATTGGTACTGTGTGGTGGTACAGTCCAGTCCAGTGTGATATTGGTACTGTGTGATGGTACAGTCCAGTCCAGTGTGATATTTTGTACTGTGTGATGGTACAGTCCAGTGTGATATTGGTACTGTGTGGTGGTACAGTCCAGTCCAGTGTGATATTGGTACTGTGTGGTGGTACAGTCCAGTCCAGTGTGATATTGGTACTGTGTGATGGTACAGTCCAGTGTGATATTGGTACTGTGTGATGGTCCAGTCCAGTGTGATACTGGTACTGTGTGATGGTACAGTCCAGTGTGATATTGGTACTGTGTGATGGTACAGTCCAGTCCAGTGTGATATTGGTACTGTGTGATGGTACAGTCCAGTGTGATATTGGTACTGTGTGATGGTCCAGTCCAGTGTGATATTGGTACTGTGTGATGGTACAGTCCAGTGTGATATTGGTACTGTGTGATGGTACAGTCCAGTCCAGTGTGATATTGGTACTGTGTGGTGGTACAGTCCAGTCCAGTGTGATATTGGTACTGTGTGATGGTACAGTCCAGTCCAGTGTGATATTGGTACTGTGTGATGGTACAGTCCAGTTTGATATTGGTACTATGTGATGGTACAGTCCAGTGTGATATTGGTACTGTGTGATGGTCCAGTACAGTCCAGTGTGATATTGGTACTGTGTGATGGTACAGTCCAGTGTGATATTGGTACTGTGTGATGGTACAGTCCAGTCCAGTGTGATATTGGTACTGTGTGATGGTACAGTCCAGTGTGATATTGGTACTGTGTGATGGTACAGTCCAGTCCAGTGTGATATTGGTACTGTGTGATGGTACAGTCCAGTCCAGTGTGATATTGGTACTGTGTGATGGTACAGTCCAGTGTGATATTGGTACTGTGTGATGGTACAGTCCAGTCCAGTGTGATATTGGTACTGTGTGATGGTACAGTCCAGTCCAGTGTGATATTGGTACTGTGTGATGGTACAGTCCAGTGTGATATTGGTACTGTGTGATGGTACAGTCCAGTCCAGTGTGATATTGGTACTGTGTGATGGTACAGTCCAGTCCAGTGCGTGCCTAGTGTCCTAGCATCTAGGCTTTGAGATATGCGTTTTCAATGAGTCCCCCACAGGGAACGGTACGACTTTCAATTCAAATACTGCCATCGCTACCGAGATGAAATCAGTGTAAATTACTACCCCCAACGCAAGATTTATGTGTCCTGTCACTGTTCAGTTTTTACCTAGAGATAAATTGGAAATGCATGGAAACAAACTATTTTTCCTACATTAGCATAAATACATCTCCGTCTGGAAACTGGAAGTGACTTGTACCAAACAACATTTAGTTCCGCCCCACCAAACTCTTTATGACGGATTATTTTATTGGAAGTGAGAGATGCGTGAACTCATCGGCCCCTAAACGACGATGAATAGGATTAAAAACGGGTCTAATGCAGATTGACGGGTTTCAGATGTAATGGTTAAAATAGATGGTGGTTTATCACGCTAGATGTAAACAGCACGGACAGACTAATCAGTCATTACTATTTTATCTTGATTGGTACATCGATAATAAACTGTTCCTTGTCTTTGTTCCAGCTGACAGTCATTATAATAAACTGTTCATTGTCTTTGTTCGAAATGACAGTCATTATAATAAACTGCTCATTGTCTTTGTTCCAACTGACAGTCATTATAATAAACTGTTCCTTGTCTTTGTTCGAAATGACAGTCATTATAATAAACTGCTCATTGTCTTTGTTCCAACTGACAGTCATTATAATAAACTGTTCCTTGTCTTTGTTCCAACTGACTGTCATTATAATGAACTGCTCATTGTCTTTGTTCCAACTGACAGTCATTATAATAAACTGTTCCTTGTCTTTGTTCGAAATGACAGTCATTATAATAAACTGCTCATTGTCTTTGTTCCAACTGACAGTCATTATAATAAACTGCTCCTTGTCTTTGTTCGAAATGACAGTCATTAAAATAAACTGTTCCTTGTCTTTGTTCCAACTGACAGTCATTATAATAAACTGCTGCTTGTCTTTGTTCCAACTGACAGTCATTATAATAAACTGCTCATTGTCTTTGTTCCAACTGACAGTCATTATAATAAACTGTTCATTGTCTTTGTTCCAACTGACAGTCATTATAATAAACTGCTCATTGTCTTTGTTCCAACTGACAGTCATTATAATAAACTGTTCATTGTCTTTGTTCCAACTGACAGTCATTATAATAAACTGCTCATTGTCTTTGTTCCAACTGACAGTCATTATAATAAACTGTTCATTGTCTTTGTTCCAACTGACAGTCATTATAATAAACTGCTCATTGTCTTTGTTCCAACTGACAGTCATTATAATAAACTGTTCCTTGTCTTTGTTCCAACTGACAGTCATTATAATAAACTGCTGCTTGTCTTTGTTCCAACTGACTGTCATTAGCCCATGCAACTGTTCTAATGCTCAGATAAGATCAGAAGTAAAGTCATTTTGGGTGGTTAAATTAGTCACAGTGTAATTACAAGGTATTGTAATCTTTCACTATCTTTACAACACAATAAAGATCTTACCATGTTCCACTTGGGGAAGAGGAAGTCCGTTCCAACGTACTCAAAGAAGTGGGCGAAGCCTTCCTTCAGCCAGACATCCTCCCACCACACGGGGGTTACCAGGTCACCAAACCACTGCAGCAAGAGAAGAAGAAAACAGAGTTCCATTTAGCTTAGTCCCACCACACAGGGGTTACCAGGTCACCAAACCACTGCAGCAAGAGAAGAAGAAAACAGAGTTCCATTTAGCTTAGTCCCACCACACGGGGGTTACCAGGTCACCAAACCACTGCAGCAAGAGAAGAAGAAAACAGAGTTCCATTTAGCTTAGTCCCACCACACAGGGGTTACCAGGTCACCAAACCACTGCAGCAAGAGAAGAAGAAAACAGTTGAGTTCCACTGAGCTTAGTCTCTTGTGTGACTGTCAACACAACCAACAGCTGAGTTCCACTGAGCTTAGTCCCTTGTGTGACTGTTAACACAACCAATAGCTGAGTTCCACTGAGCTTAGTCCCTTGTGTGACTGTCAACACAACCAATAGCTGAGTCCCACTGAGCTTAGTCCCTTGTGTGACTGTCAACACAACCAACAGCTGAGTTCCACTGAGCTTAGTCCCTTGTGTGACTGTCAACACAACCAACAGTTGAGTTCCACTGAGCCTAGTCTCTTGTGTGACTGTCAACACAACCAACAGTTGAGTTCCACTGAGCCTAGTCCCTTGTGTGACTGTCAACACAACCAATAGCTGAGTTCCACTGAGCTTAGTCCCTTGTGTGACTGTCAACACAACCAATAGCTGAGTTCCACTGAGCTTAGTCCCTTGTGTGACTGTCAACACAACCAATAGCTGAGTTCCACTGAGCCTAGTCCCTTGTGTGACTGTCAACACAACCAATAGCTGAGTTCCACTGAGCTTAGTCCCTTGTGTGACTGTCAACACAACCAATAGCTGAGTCCCACTGAGCTTAGTCCCTTGTGTGACTGTCAACACAACCAATAGCTGAGTTCCACTGAGCTTAGTCCCTTGTGTGACTGTCAACACAACCAATAGCTGAGTTCCACTGAGCTTAGTCCCTTGTGTGACTGTCAACACAACCAATAGCTGAGTTCCACTGAGCTTAGTCTCTTGTGTGACTGTCAACACAACCAACAGCTGAGTTCCACTGAGCCTAGTCCCTTGTGTGACTGTCAACACAACCAACAGCTGAGTTCCACTGAGCCTAGTCCCTTGTGTGACTGTCAACACAACCAACAGCTGAGTTCCACTGAGCTTAGTCCCTTGTGTGACTGTTTTTTTTATTTTAAATACAGTATTTATACACTATCGTTCAAAAGTTTGGAGTCCCTTAGAAATGGCCTTGTTTTTTAAATAAAAGCAATTTTTTTGTCCATTAAAATGACATCACATTGATCAGAAATACAGTGTAGACATTGTTAATGTTGTTAAATGACTATTGTAGCTGGAAACGGCTAATTTTTAATGGAATATCTACATAGGCGTACAGAGGCCATTATTAGCAACCATTAGTCCTCAACTGGCAGCTTCATTAAATAGTACCCGCAAAACACCAGTCTCAACGTCAACAGTGAAGAGGCGACTCCGGGATGCTGGCCTTCTAGGCAGAGTCGCAAAGAAAAAGCCATATCTCAGACTGGCCAATAAAAAGAAAAGATGAAGATGGGCAAAAGAACACAGACCCTGGACAGAGGAACTCTGCCTAGAAGGCCAGAATCCCGGAGTCGCCTCTTCACTGTTGACGTTGAGACTGGTGTTTTGCGGGTACCATTTAATGAAGCTGCCAGTTGAGGACTGATGGTTGCTGATAATGGCCTCTGTGGGACAGACAGTATGACTACAATACTAGTATGTAGGAAACTAGAAGCAGGGCATTGTGGGACAGACAGTTTGACTACAACACTAGTATGTAGGAAACTAGAAGCAGGGTATTGTGGGACAGACAGTACCACTACAACACTAGTATGTAGGAAACTAGAAGCAGGGCATTGTGGGACAGACAGTATGACTACAACACTAGTATGTAGGAAACTAGAAGCAGGGTATTGTGGGACAGACAGTATGACTACAACACTAGTATGTAGGAAACTAGAAGCAGGGCATTGTGGGACAGACAGTATGACTACAACACTAGTATGTAGGAAACTAGAAGCAGGGCATTGTGGGACAGACAGTTTGACTACAACACTAGTATGTAGGAAACTAGAAGCAGGGCATTGTGGGACAGACAGTATGACTACAACACTAGTATGTAGGAAACTAGAAGCAGGGCATTGTGGGACAGACAGTTTGACTACAACACTAGTATGTAGGAAACTAGAAGCAGGGTATTGTGGGACAGACAGTACGACTACAACACTAGTATGTAGGAAACTAGAAGCAGGGCATTGTGGGACAGACAGTACGACTACAACACTAGTATGTAGGAAACTAGAAGCAGGGCATTGTGGGACAGACAGTACGACTACAACACTAGTATGTAGGAAACTAGAAGCAGGGCATTGTGGGACAGACAGTACCACTACAACACTAGTATGTAGGAAACTAGAAGCAGGGCATTGTGGGACAGACAGTATGACTACAACACTAGTATGTAGGAAACTAGAAGCAGGGCATTGTGGGACAGACAGTACGACTACAACACTAGTATGTAGGAAACTAGAAGCAGGGCATTGTGGGACAGACAGTATGACTACAACACTAGTATGTAGGAAACTAGAAGCAGGGCATTGTGGGACAGACAGTATGACTACAACACTAGTATGTAGGAAACTAGAAGCAGGGCATTGTGGGACAGACAGTACGACTACAACACTAGTATGTAGGAAACTAGAAGCAGGGTATTGTGGGACAGACAGTATGACTACAACACTAGTATGTAGGAAACTAGAAGCAGGGCATTGTGGGACAGACAGTACGACTACAACACTAGTATGTAGGAAACTAGAAGCAGGGTATTGTGGGACAGACAGTATGACTACAACACTAGTATGTAGGAAACTAGAAGCAGGGCATTGTGGGACAGACAGTACGACTACAACACTAGTATGTAGGAAACTAGAAGCAGGGCATTGTGGGACAGACAGTACCACTACAACACTAGTATGTAGGAAACTAGAAGCAGGGCATTGTGGGACAGACAGTATGACTACAACACTAGTATGTAGGAAACTAGAAGCAGGGTATTGTGGGAAAGACAGTATGACTACAACACTAGTATGTAGGAAACTAGAAGCAGGGCATTGTGGGACAGACAGTACGACTACAACACTAGTATGTAGGAAACTAGAAGCAGGGCATTGTGGGACAGACAGTATGACTACAACACTAGTATGTAGGAAACTAGAAGCAGGGCATTGTGGGACAGACAGTACGACTACAACACTAGTATGTAGGAAACTAGAAGCAGGGCATTGTGGGACAGACAGTATGACTACAACACTAGTATGTAGGAAACTAGAAGCAGGGCATTGTGGGACAGACAGTATGACTACAACACTAGT
>NC_092096.1:12175221-12257721 GCF_045679555.1 Salvelinus alpinus
GGTTGGTTGGTTGGTTGGTTGGTTGGTTGGGGGTGGGTGGGTGGGTGGGTGGGGGGGCGGTTGGTTGGTTGGAAATCTAGGACACTTTATACTCTACGCTCCAGACCCCCTCCATATCATCGTCACCCTCCACAAAGGTACAAAGAGAAGATCATCCCGTTTGATCAAGCCTCCATTACCATTTCCTGCAGTGCACCGTGCCACAGATCTGCCAGCCAGCTGTTAAATATTTATAGAGTAAAATAAGCAAACGTGGAGGACTGTTATCTCTACTGAAGTGTCCTCTTCTTGATCCGTTGGAGCTGTGTCTTGATGCCTGCACTTAAAATAACGTAAAAATGGTAATTAGACTCAATTGAGTGAGATGTAGAGGGACTTCAAAGACCAGGAAAACACAAAGCACTTTTATTGTGCTTTTGTGACAAATTTAGCACCAAATGGAATAGATGAAGAGTGGTACAACCAATCAACTGACATAAATAGTTTTTATTCCCATTCAGGTTTTTATGTTATTTTATTTGGCAGCTTGTGGGATGCTATTATTTCCTGACAGCTGAAGAGCTATGATGTGATGTCATGTAAATACAGCGTATAAAACTGCTCTGCCGAGAACCATATGCTGTCAGAATATTCAAAGTGTGCTGATTCATTCTGCCGTCTCCGTGTCCAATTAAGGACTTTATGTAAAGATTTCACAAAAGTGAGAGAGTAATTGACAGTAGGTTAGCTGAGATGAAGTAGATAGAGCGTGTGCAGTAAGACATCAAGAGGTGCACAAGACCTTTTGAATTACAGTACCAGTCAAATGTTTGGACTCATTCAAGGGTTTTTCTTTATTTTTTACTATTTTACTATTTTCTACATTGTAGAATAATAGTGAAGACATCAACACTATGAAATAACACATATGGAATCATGTAGTAACCAAAAAAGTGTTAAACAAATGAAAATATTATTTAGATTTTAGATTCTTCAAAGTAGCCACCGTTTGCCTTGACGACAGCTTTGCACACTCTTGGCATTCTCTCAACCAGCTTCATGAGGTGGTCACCTGGAATGAATTTCAATTAACAGGTGTGCCTTGTTAAAAGTTCATTTGTTTTGAGGTCTTCACTATTATTCTACAATGTAGAAAATAGTAAAAATAAAGAAAAACCCTTGAATGAGTACGTGTGCCCAAACTTTTGACTGGTACTGTAGTTAGCTATATCAACTAGGACATGGCCAAACTTCCTGTTAAGGTAGTATCCGATCCGGATTATAACAACCTGTGTGTTAGGATGTCTTCACGGATACCGAATACTCGAAACCCGATCCGGGACCCGAGCGGTTCCGGATTCAGGATTCATAATATTGTCACGGGTCTAGGTAGGATCTGATATGATTGTCACGGGTCTCGGGTATCGTGTAATTTTAACTGACTTGTCCGGAAGGGAAAGGGAAAGGGGGGATACCTAGTCAGTTGTACAACTGAAAGTATTCAACTGAAATTGTCTTCTGCACTTAACCCAACCCCTCTGAATCAGAGAGGTGGTGACCGCCTGTCGTACAGATCTAAACACCATCGTTGCCGTAGAGAGAGAGAGACACGTTATCATTTATGCTGCTGCTCTTGCAGCTTGGTGGTGTTGTTGTTGTTGTTGGCCAATCAGAAGTCATCAAAGCAGCAATAGACTACAGTCATAGAGCCTCCATGTGGAAAAAGTTAGGAGATATCTAATCAATGAAAGATTTAAAATGACTGAATTAGTTCAAGGAGTTCAAGGAGAGTTCAAGGAGCAGGATAGGCTACAATGACCAAAAACCAACAGGCAGGCTGCTACTTAATATTCATGAATGGAGTTGTTGTTGGCCAATCAGAAGTCATCAAAGCGGTAATAGGCTAATAGATAGGCTACAACGACCAAGAACCAACAGGCAGGCTGCTACTTAATATTCATGAATGGAGTTGTTGTTGGCCAATCAGAAGTCATCAAAGCGGTAATAGGCTAATAGATAGGCTACAATGACCAAGAACCAACTGGCAGGCTGCTACTTAATATTCATGAATGGAGTTGTTGTTGACCAATCAGAAGTCATCAAAGCGGTAATAGGCTAATAGATAGGCTACAATGACCAAGAACCAACAGGCAGGCTGCTACTTAATATTCATGAATGGAGTTGTTGTTGGCCAATCAGAAGTCATCAAAGCGGTAATAGGCTAATAGATAGGCTACAACGACCAAGAACCAACTGGCAGGCTGCTACTTAATATTCATGAATGGAGTTGTTGTTGACCAATCAGAAGTCATCAAAGCGGTAATAGGCTAATAGATAGGCTACAATGACCAAGAACCAACAGGCAGGCTGCTACTTAATATTCATGAATGGAGTTGTTGTTGACCAATCAGAAGTCATCAAAGCGGTAATAGGCTAATAGATAGGCTACAATGACCAAGAACCAACAGGCAGGCTGCTACTTAATATTCATGAATGGAGTTGTTGTTGGCCAATCAGAAGTCATCAAAGCGGTAATAGGCTAATAGATAGGCTACAACGACCAAGAACCAACTGGCAGGCTGCTACTTAATATTCATGAATGGAGTTGTTGTTGGCCAATCAGAAGTCATCAAAGCGGTAATAGGCTAATAGATAGGCTACAACGACCAAGAACCAACAGGCAGGCTGCTACTTAATATTCATGAATGGAGTTGTTGTTGGCCAATCAGAAGTCATCAAAGCGGTAATAGGCTAATAGATAGGCTAAAATGACCAAGAACCAACAGGCAGGCTGCTACTTAATATTCATGAATGGAGTTGTTGTTGGCCAATCAGAAGTCATCAAAGCGGTAATAGGCTAATAGATAGGCTACAATGACCAAGAACCAACAGGCAGGCTGCTACTTAATATTCATGAATGGAGTTGTTGTTGGCCAATCAGAAGTCATCAAAGCGGTAATAGGCTAATAGATAGGCTACAATGACCAAGAACCAACAGGCAGGCTGCTACTTAATATTCATGAATGGAGTTGTTGTTGGCCAATCAGAAGTCATCAAAGCGGTAATAGGCTAATAGATAGGCTACAATGACCAAGAACCAACAGGCAGGCTGCTACTTAATATTCATGAATGGAGTTGTTGTTGGCCAATCAGAAGTCATCAAAGCGGTAATAGGCTAATAGATAGGCTACAACGACCAAGAACCAACAGGCAGGCTGCTACTTAATATTCATGAATGGAGTTGTTGTTGGCCAATCAGAAGTCATCAAAGCGGTAATAGGCTAATAGATAGGCTACAATGACCAAGAACCAACAGGCAGGCTGCTACTTAATATTCATGAATGGAGTTGTTGTTGGCCAATCAGAAGTCATCAAAGCGGTAATAGGCTAATAGATAGGCTACAACGACCAAGAACCAACAGGCAGGCTGCTACTTAATATTCATGAATGGAGTTGTTGTTGGCCAATCAGAAGTCATCAAAGCGGTAATAGGCTAATAGATAGGCTACAACGACCAAGAACCAACAGGCAGGCTGCTACTTAATATTCATGAATGGAGTTGTTGTTACTTGTAACTGAAGGATGAGAAAGCCCATGCAGCCTCAATTAGCCTAGCTAGCGAACGTTCTCCAGGTTTGATGCAGCCTCAATTAGCCTAGCTAGCGAACGTTTTCCAGGTTTGATGCAGCCTCAATTAGCCTAGCTAGCTAACGTTCTCCAGGGTTGATGCAGTCAAGGCAGATACTATGGAATCATATTTGATGATAAATAACCTAGCAATGGCAGCTATTAGTCTACCAGAGTGCAAGTCGGCTTGTAGGTTGTTTGCTGTCTCTCCTCTCTCCCTCTCTGTTCCCTCCTCCCTGCTCCCCATGTCGCTCACTACAGCAGCACCTCTCTCCCTCTGGCGCCTTATCGGATCAGACCGGGTCTGGATCCGACCAGGTCTTTTCGGAACTAGTCTAGTGGTCCTTGCACTTGTCACAAATACACAAGCACCTCGTCGGTTTGTTTAAACCGACAAGAGTAAACAGAAAAAAATGAACACAGAGAATGCATTTTGAATAATTCAACATCGCCACAAAGCAGCCACACACATAGTTTAAACAGCATTTTCATCAGGCAGACTTAGTTTAAACAGCATCTTACCAGCCGTACACTTAGTTTAAACAGCATCTTAACCAGTCAGACTTAGTTTCCACAGCATCTTAACCAGTCAGACTTAGTTTCCACAGCATCTTAACCAGTCAGACTTAGTTTCCACAGCATCTTAACCAGTCAGACTTAGTTTCCACAGCATCTTAACCAGTCAGACTTAGTTTCCACAGCATCTTAACCAGTCAGACTTAGTTTCCACAGCATCTTAACCAGTCAGACTTAGTTTCCACAGCATCTTAACCAGTCAGACTTAGTTTCCACAGCATCTTAACCAGTCAGCCCTCTAAGAAGCAGCAGTAAAAGCACAAGCAGCAGTGTTGTGATGAGCTACTACGGGGGCCAAAGGTCACGTTTCTCACCCAACGCGTTAAGTAAACAACGTATTGTTTTGACCCCTACACCAACAAAACTTTCTACAGCTATGCATTATGCTAATTAGCTAGAGCTCCATGCATTTATTATAAGCATGGCAACCAGCCAGGCAGAAACAGAGTTTATCCTTTAAAGTGGCAAACTAGTGGACCTCTACAGTACATGTAAGGTGGTGGTGGTGGTGGTGGTGGTGTGTATGTGTGTGTGTGTGTGTGTGTGTGTGTGTGTGTGTGTGTGTGTGTGTGTGTGTGTGTGTGTGTGTGTGTGTGTGTGTGTGTGTGTGTGCGTGTGTGCGTTCGTGCGTGCGTGTGGTGTGCCGGGAGGCAGAGGACCTCTCATTACCGGCCCATACAGGAACACAGGAACATGGGATAACAAGACTCATTAGAGGACATCTTCCAGACCCCTGGAGGAATCACACAGACCTTTCTATCCAGCCAGCACACTAACCCGGCTCTAACAGAGACCCAGCTAACACATTAACCCGGCTCTAACAGAGACCCAGCTAACACACTAACCCGGCTCTAACAGTGACCCAGCTAACACACTAACCCGGCTCTAACGGAGACCCAGCCAACACACTAACCCGGCTCTAACAGAGACCCATCTAACAAACTATCCCGGCTATAACAGAGACCCAGCTAACACACTAACCCGGCTCTAACAGAGACCCAGCTAACACACTAACCCGGCTCTAACAGAGACCCAGCTAACACACTATTCCGGCTCTAACAGAGACCCAGCTAACACACTAACCCGGCTCTAACAGAGACCCAGCAAACACACTAACCCGGCTCTAACAGAGACCCAGCTAACACACTAACCCGGCTCGAACAGAGACCCAGCTAACACACTAACCCGGCTCTAACAGAGACCCAGCTAACACACTAACCCGGCTCTAACAGAGACCCAGCTAACACACTAACCCGGCTCTAACAGTGACCCAGCTAACACACTATCCCGGCTCTAACAGAGACCCAGCTAACACACTAACCCGGCTCTAACAGAGACCCAGCAAACACACTAACCCGGCTCTAACAGAGACCCAGCTAACACACTAACCCGGCTCTAACAGAGACCCAGCTAACTACTGAACACAGACCTTTCTATCCAGCTAACACACTAACCCGACTCCAACAGAGACCCAGCTAACTACTGAACAGCTTCTAACAGTGACCCAGCTAGCTCACTAACAGATCCAGCTAGCTAACACAGACCATTATAGCATACCCATTAACATACCACATAACACAGGCCCAGCTAACTAGCTAACACCTGGAAGAGATGAAGAGTGGTACAGCCAACCAACTGACATAACACAGGCCCAGCTAACTAGCTAACACCTGGAAGAGATGAAGAGTGGTACAACCAACCAACTGACATAACACAGGCCCAGCTAACTAGCTAATACCTGGAAGAGATGAAGAGTGGTACAACCAACCAACTGACATAACACAGGCCCAGCTAACTAGCTAACTAGCTGGAAAAGATGAAGAGTGGTACAACCAACCAACTGACATAAATAGTTTTTATTCCCGTTCAGGTTTTTATGTTATTTTATTTGGCAGCTTGTGGGTTGCTATTATTTCCTGACAGCTGAAGAGCTATGATGTGATGTCATGTAAATACAGCGTATAAAACTGCTCTGCCCGAGAACTATATGCTGTCAGAATATTCAAAGTGTGCTGATTCATTCTGCCGTCTCCATCTGAATGTCAATGAGGAGCCAGGAATCTCCACATCCTATCCAACACTCATTAACATACCCTATAACACAGGCCCAGCTAGCTAGCTAACACAGGCCCTTATAGAACAACCATTAACATACTCTATAACACAGGCCCAGCTAGCTAGCTAACACAGACCCTTATAGAACATCCATTAACATACCACATAACACAGTCCCAGCTAGCTAGCTAACACAGACCCTTATAGAACATCCATTAACATACCACATAACACAGGCCCAGCTAGCTAGCTAACACAGACCCTTATAGAACATCCATTAACATACCACATAACACAGGCCCAGCTAGCTAGCTAACACAGACCCTTATAGAACATCCATTAACATACCACATAACACAGGCCCAGCTAGCTAGCTAACACAGACCCTTAAAGAACATCCATTAACATACCACATAACACAGGCCCAGCTAGCTAGCTAACACAGACCCTTATAGAACACTCATTAACATACCCTATAACACAGGCCCAGCTAGCTAGCTAACACAGACCCTTATAGAACACTCATTAACATACCCTATAACACAGGCCCAGCTAGCTAGCTAGCTAACATTGGAATCTAGTTCTCTAACTCAGGCCCTGTTAACTATCTTTACATTTTAAATGTAATCTTTATTTAACTAGGCAACTCAGTTAAGAACAAATTCTTATTTACAATGATGGCCTACCGGGGAACAGTGGGTTAACTGCCTTGTTCATGGGCAGAAGGACAGATTTTTACCTTGTCAGCTCAGGGATTTGATCTAGCAACCTTTCGGTTACAGGCCCAAAGCTCTAAACACTAGGCTACCTGCCACCCCAAGGACCAAGGATCAGCTAGCTACTGTACAATATCTAACACCGACCCAGCTAACTATCTTACCAAGGACCAGCTAGCTACTGTACAATATCTAACACAGACCCAGCTAACTATCTCACAGAGACCCAACTAGCAAGCTAGCTTACCGAGATGACTGCACAACATACAAAACTGTCATTACCGTACTGTAGCACGACCACCTGAGTGTATATTAGCATGTTCTTTGTTTAAGGTTTACAGCTGAATGCTACTGTAGCACGACCACCTGAGTGTATATTAGCATGTTCTTTGTTTAAGGTTTACAGCTGAATGCTACTGTAGTGCTTTCTGGCTGTTATTCTTTTCTCACTTGACTGTAGCAATTCTTACGATGGATGACGTCATTACATGCCAAGGTTATCCGTTTTCTGCGGCTAACAGTAGACAAATAGTGATTAATGTTGAATGGAGGGGGTTGAATGGAGGGGGTTGAATGGAGGGGGTTGAATGGAGGGCTGCTAGACGATACAAATGGAGGTTCCAATCCGCCTCAGGAAAATTCAGCCTTGACTCCACGTCAAAAGAAATCTGCGTCCAAAATGGCACCCTATTAAATATATAGTACACTACGTTTGACTAAGCCCTTGTGAGAAGTCGTGCACTAAATATGAAATAGGGTGCCATTAAGGTACCAATGACTCACACACCCAGACCCTACACCGCTGCTGAATCAGGTTCGGTCTATTTGTCTTTTGTCTGTGTATTTCATTGGAATTCTCAGATATCTGTCAGAGACGGGTGTGTGACGGATCCCCGTTTAAAAACCCTTTCTGTTCTCGTTCTCCTAAAACCCTTCATTCAAAACCCAAGGAGATTAGGTGTCCAGTCAGACTCCACTATCTTCACATACCCTTTAAGGAATGAGTCCTCTTGACACATCCCCTTTAACAAAGCTGCCGCTAATAGAATAGTGTTGTTGTGTTAATGGCGGGTGATGAACGGTGAGTGGTGAATAGTGTAACAGCGAAGCTAAAGCTGATGCCTATCTGACCTGTCCTTTCCAATAGGGCGCCGCTACGTACCAGGACCTAATGAAGACCGAGTGAGCATGAAATAGAGAAACTCTTCAACGGTGATGGGCCGTGGTGTTACCTCAACGGGAGCCAATAAATTACCCAGCATTTACAAGTAAAAGCAGTGACGTGGTTGCAGTGTCCTTCTGCAGTCCATTGGTGTCTGAGCTCCAATAGATATAGTATCATCCCATGTTAAAAGGTTCCCTGAACGGGGGGATTCAGTGGCTACTAATCAATGGTCTGTGTCTCCTCGCGTTAGGCCGTAGTAATGTGATTTATAGTGGGAGGAGAGCTGGGTGACACTGCTGAATTACTGGAGCTTCACAGAGTTCCTTTAACAGATCACAGAGAGCAGGCTGCCTCCCAAATGGTACACTATGTCCTTTATAGTGCCCAAAGGGCTCTGCTTAATACTAGTGCACAGTATAGAGAATAGGGCTCTGGTCTAAACTAGTGCACTATATAGAGAATAGGGCTCTGGTCAAAACTAGTGCACTATATAGGGAATAAGGCTCTGGTCTAAACTAGTGCACTGTATAGAGAATAGGGCTCTGGTCTAAAGTAGTGCACTATATAGGGAATAGGGCTCTGGTCTAAAGTAGTGCACTGTATAGAGAATAGGGCTCTGGTCTAAAGTAGTGCACTATATAGGGAATAGGGCTCTGGTCTAAAGTAGTGCACTATATAGGGAATAGGGCTCTGGTCTAAACTAGTGCACTGTAATAGAGAATAGGGCTCTGGTCAAAACTAGTGCACTATATAGGGAATAGGGCTCTGGTCAAAACTAGTGCACTGTATAGGGAACGCACACAGGGTGTCCGTTGAGGAGTGATCCAACGAATTGTACCCAGATGAGCTGATCAATATATCAAATGAAGTGCCGAGACCCAGTGCTATACTGTTTACATTCAACAACGGAATCCACCCGAATCCACTCTGAGAAAATGGAAATGTGAAAGATCCTGAATCAAGCTTACATCTCAGTTGTAATGACAGCTCCGGGGATGGCTTAGCTACCGACAGTCCAAGTAATGTTGTTAAACCTGGCGAGGCCCTTCAACTGAACATTTGAACGCTAATGATGGGTAGGATGATGGCCTTCAGAAATTATTCACACACCTGGACTTTTTCCACATTTTGTTGTGTTATAGCCTGAATTTAAAATGTATTAAATGTAGATTTTCTTGGCACTGGCCTACACACAACACCGCATAGTGTCAAAGTGGAATTATGTTTCAAAAATATATATATACAAATTAATAAAAAAATGAAAAGCTGAAATGTCTTGAGTCAATAAGTATTCAACCCCTTTGTTATGGCAAGCCTAAATAAGCTCAGGAATAAATATTTGGTTAACAAGTCACATAATAAGTTTAATTTACTAATTCTGTGTGCATAATAATGTTTAACTAGATTTTTGAATGACTGCCTCAGCTCTGTATTCCACGCCTACTATTATATGTAAGGTCCCTCAGTCGAGCAGTGAGTTTCAAACACAGATTCAACCACAAAGACCAGGGAGGTTTTCCAAGGCCTTGCAAAGAAGGGCACCTATTGGTAGATGGGTAAAAAAAAACATTGAATATTCCTTTGAGCATGGTGTAGTTATTAATTACACTTTGGATGGTGTATCAACACTCAGAGGGTTAAATAATTATCTAATCAAGATATATTCGTGTTTTATTAATATTTTAGTATTTTCTTTTTACAAATGTTAGTATTTTCTGTAGATCGTTGACAAAAATGACAAATCCCTTTTAATCCCACTTTGTAACACAACGAAATGTGGAAAAAAAGTCGAGACGTGTGAATACTTCCTGAAGGCTCTGTACTGTATATTAGTCGCTGGTTGATTATTCTGTAAAACAATATGAGTTGGCATAACAACAGTCTCAGAAGCTGCCATGTTAACTTAGACTCCCGATGGATTAATTCCTATCTCCCTGCAAATGAATCAGCATCCATTATATGGCCCCTAAGCCTGACAAGGATTTTTCTATCTTTTAGGAAGATAAATTATTGAGGAAAGATGAATAATCCACTAGCTGCATATGGTGTGATGAAAAGCACCAAGTATCATGTTTGTGAAGCTGATTAGCTATGATGTTCAGGATCTGAATAAGCACACACACACACACACGCACGCACACGCACACGCACACACACACACACACACACTGATTAATCTTTAATATTAACTTGTATATCTACCGACAGGGGAGTCTAGGCTGTGAATAATTACATAATCTGTAGACTGCGTGATAACTAAACCTTTCTAGGGAATCAGAATTACTACGTGGTCTTGTCTGATGTGATATAGGTTTCAATTAGACTTGATTCAATACTATTCAGGGCTTGACCTCACTAGACCTATGTAACAACGTTGACATTTAACCATATACTGTACGTCAACTAATTGGACCATGTTCATCTTTCCCCCTGAAAAGCATGATACCATCAGGTCCATGGGCATAGTGAACGGTACCATATGTAGTAGTCTGTATCTCTAACGGTCATATAAATCAAACCATAGCTCTAGCTGAAACATTTGACTGTGGCAAGCAAGACCTTTTCTATTCTAGCTTCGTAAAATGAAAACCAATGAACAGGGAGAAATAAAACTGAGTCAGCTAGCTAGAGGGTGAGGTTAAATCTGCCATCTGAGTCAGCTAGCTAGAGGGTGAGGTGAATCTGCCATCTGAGTCAGCTAGCTAGAGGGTGAGGTGAATCTGCCATCTGAGTCAGCTAGCTAGAGGGTGGGGTGAATCTGCCATCTGAGTCAGCTAGCTAGAGGGTGAGGTGAATCTGCCATCTGAGTCAGCTAGCTAGAGGGTGGGGTGAATCTGCCATCTGAGTCAGCTAGCTAGAGGGTGAGGTGAATCTGCCATCTGAGTCAGCTAGCTAGAGGGTGGGGTGAATCTGCCATCTGAGTCAGCTAGCTAGAGGGTGAGGTGAATCTGCCATCTGAGTCAGCTAGCTAGAGGGTGAGGTGAATCTGCCATCTGAGTCAGCTAGCTAGAGGGTGAGGTGAATCTGCCATCTGAGTCAGCTAGCTAGAGGGTGAGGTGAATCTGCCATCTGAGTCAGCTAGCTAGAGGGTGAGGTGAATCTGCCATCTGAGTCAGCTAGCTAGAGGGTGAGGTGAATCTGCCATCTGAGTCAGCTAGCTAGAGGGTGGGATTCAATCTGCCATCTGAGTCAGCTAGCTAGAGGGTGAGGTGAATCTGCCATCTGAGTCAGCTAGCTAGAGGGTGAGGTGAATCTGCCATCTGAGTCAGCTAGCTAGAGGGTGAGGTGAATCTGCCATCTGAGTCAGCCAGCTAGAGGGTGGGGTTCAATCTGCCATCTGAGTCAGCTAGCTAGAGGGTGAGGTGAATCTGCCATCTGAGTCAGCTAGCTAGAGGGTGAGGTGAATCTGCCATCTGAGTCAGCTAGCTAGAGGGTGAGGTGAATCTGCCATCTGAGTCAGCTAGCTAGAGGGTGAGGTGAATCTGCCATCTGAGTCAGCTAGCTAGAGGGTGAGGTTAAATCTGCCATTTAGCCCCCACCTATGGGGCGTTTTACCAAAGTTTCACCGGGTAAAAGCACACAAAGAAACGGTGGTAATGTTGTGAAGAGAAAGAACGAGGGAGTTCCGGCGGCCTCTCAGCAGAGATGCACGTGTGGTTCTGAGTACCGTCTCCAAAGTCCAAATATCTGTAATAAATTCCTTACAATTTCCCTCTGAACCTTTAAAATGCTCAACAACATGGATCTACGTGACCCAGGACACACAACTAAGGCACAGGGAAGCCTAAAAGCATCCCAAACAAAGAGAAACACAGATCCAACTAAGACTAGTGAGGATACATCCAACTCCGCCATATTGAAGTCCATGAATAAAACAACAGACTTCGATGCAGGCAACGGTCAAACAAGCAGTTAAAGAATCCCTGAAAGGAACAGCTTCCAGGTAAAACCCGGAAGGATATGGTGGAATTTCCAACGAATCTATCTTCAAGCTCTCAAATGACATTGCCAGTGGATCAAAAACATTCAAGCCTCTGGAGTGGTGTTGTAACGAGCTGCAGGTTAGCACAAGGGCTGCTACTGCTAACATAGCTAGCTGGCGAGGCGGAGTGAATCAACCGTGGGAGAAAATTACGTCGCTCAAAAAACAGAGAAAGGAGGCTGAATATGCGCCTGGTGGGCCGGAAACAAACGGCGGAAGGTTCTGACCCAAACATTTTCTTCAAGAGAATCTACCAAAATGGATACAGTTGCTACGAGGGAGTAAGACTGAATGTAAAATGGGCACACTGAATTCCACACTGTGGAAGAAGCAGGCGCATGCCTTGCAGCTGAGGACAGGAGTCCAGCCATCACCCCCAACCCCTCCAGATTCTCCCCATTGCAAACAGAAGATAGGGATAATGATAGCCCCCCTTCCTTGGATACCCCATAGCTAGTAAGATGGACACAACTAATGCTAAGCTATGTAGCTAACGTTGCCCACATTTATTTGTTATTCAGCTACATATCTCAGTACACTTTGTATGAGTATCCTAGTTGATTAGCTAACTTGGCTGTTAGCATTCTAGTTGTATGGCTGAAATACAGTTTGGCTCGGAGCTAGCTGGCAGGCGAAGTTAGCTGGCTGGATAATTATTTGGTACAGGCTGCAAACTTCAGATGGCTAAAATATTTTGCTGTCAGTAATGAAGTCCTGGCTGGGTTAGTGTAAACTTCATGGGAATTAACATGTAGAGTGCTCTTAGATTTGAGCTTGCGATGGACCTTGAACTCATTGTAAGGTGGGTAAAGTTCCCATGGTTTCAATTCCGCTATCAAGCGTGCTAAATGCTTAGAATACATCAGGCGCAAAAAAAAATATTGATATTGCCCTAGTTCAGGAAACCCATCTTAAACATTGTGATGTCTTGAGATTCCAGAACAGATACTATAAATGTCTCGCTCACTCGTCCGCCACTAACAAAACAAAAGGCCCTTTCGTATGATTTGGTAGAAAACGACGTATTCAGGTTAAGGTTTCTGATAATGATGGTACAGCACATTTTGTATATGTCACTACGGTTAAACATCACACTATGATGTGTTTTGCCTCAATCTACTGTCCAGACATACATGATTCTAATGTCCGTCGTTCTATCTCTAAAAGGCTCTTAGATCATTCACAATATCAACTTGTTGTGGGAGGAGATTTTAATAAGGAATGTAATTTTCAGTTAGATAGGTCTCATGTTTCATCTCACTCTCAAACTGATCAGGCCTCTCTCTGGTGCCCTCATCTCATTTGCTACAGACTTTAACATATTAGATGCCTGTCGTCTTGGGAATTTGACTGTCAAAGATTGTAATTTATTTTCTTCAAGACATAATACGTTTTCCCAGATAGACTATAGTATTTGTATCTCCCTACATAAGCAGGTGTTTTCAGACAGCTGAGCTGCTCCCCATAGTCTTCTCTGACCGTGTCCTTATCTTACTTGACAGCTCCAAACTGAAAGGTGCCAGAAGAGAGCATTTTAACACAACTTTACTGTAGAACAATATACATATATATACTTTTAAACAACTTTCAGCATAGTTTAAATAATTGATATTGTTTAGTACAGATACTGCCACGTTTCCCTCGGTTACGTTGGGAGGTGACAGACTGTTTTTCGAGAAGAAACTGGGCTTTGTTTGCCTCACCACTTTATTCAACTCGCAGTGATTATTTTTTTTTTTTTTTAAATTCGAGACGGAAAAGCAGATGAGTTGAAAACGAGCTGAAACAAACATATACAGACAAAAATTACGATTTTAACAGCCTTAAAACATGAGCGTAACACCTTACTACAATCTAAAGCTGCATTTACAATGATTAAATAACATACTATTCTGAGGGGGAGGAAGCTAGTAGCCTTGTTTTGGCTGTAAGGCTAAAAACAAAATGAAGCCTTTTCTTGTATCAATACAATTCAAACACCATCCGGTAAGATATCACATTACGCGGCAGAAGTTAATGATATGTTTAGGCTATTTTATTCCCAATTATATATGTCAAAGGCTGACCCTGATAGTAGTAAGATGACCCAAAGTCCATAGAGCAATCTAAACTCCTTGATTCCCCACTTACTCTTGAAGAGGATCAAACTGGGTTAATAAAGGGTCATTTAGCCTCATACAATAATATACTGTAACATGTCTACTGCACGTTTTAGTTTGGATGCAGAAAAAGCCTTTGATAGGCTACAGTGGAACTGTCTGTGGTTTGTGTTGGAGTCCTTTGGTATTGGTTTTGGTAAAGGATTTATCTCCATGTTAAAGACGTTGTATTCTGCACCCCAAGAGGTTGTGCCGACGGGAAACATTCTTATCCTTTCTGTTTCCAGTGTTCCTCAGAACCATCAGACTGGACCCACGTGTTTCTCCCATCAATATTAAAAAGGTATGCGGCAATAAAACTCTATACCGATGACACTCTACTGAATTTCTCAGACAAATTCCCTTCCACAGATTCTGAAATGATTTACTCTTTACGTTTCATTTTCAGGATATAAAATAAACTGGGAAAAAGCTATACTGCTGCCCCTAAATATCCCTGCAAAAGTGCTGACTTTGCCTGCTGTGGCGGAATGACACAGACTTGACTTATTTGGGAATATGCATATCCACTAAATGTTCCCCTAGTTTGTAGAAAGAACTATGTCAACCTAAAAGAGGAGATCGCCTCTGATATACAGATGGGGCCTCTCTTAAAATGTCCTGACAAGGCAGGATTGCTCTCGGTAAAATGAATGTTGTCGGTCGTCCACATTTTATGTTCTCTATTCTACCTAAACGTCCACCACAATACTTTGAGGAATTAAAGTCAATGACCTCAAAGTTCATTTGGAATTGTAAAAACCCACACATTCCATATGATACTCTGACGTGGTTAAAGGGAACAGGAGGTTTGCCTCTTCCAGATTACAAATTATATTACTGGTCTTTCCAAATCAAATCCTTGAGAGTAACGGTTTGATGATTGTATTGCAGCTCCATGGAGAGGCACAGAGGAATCACTTGTTGCCCAACATAGACATACAGATGTATTTTTCCCCCCGGAATTAAGTTAAAAACAGCTTTAAAAAAATGTTGTTCAATTATTTCTAACTCACTACAAGTATGGTACTATGCTGAGAAACATCCCAGCTGAAACATTTGGTTCCATGGACGTTGTGGGAACTTACATTTTTGGTTTCTCATTGGTTCTGGGAACGAAGCCATACGTTTCCTGACCAGTAAAACTGAATGTTTTTTTTAAACATTCTGAGAACGGAAGTGAACATTTTGCATGTTCTGGGAATGTACATTTTTAGGTTGCAGGGAGGTTCTGAGAATGTACATTTTTAGGTTGCAGGGAGGTTCTGAGAATGTTTAACTATGTTTCCAGGGAGGTTCTGAGAATGTTTAACTATGTTTCCAGGGAGGTTCTGAGAATGTTTAACTATGATTCCAGGGAGGTTCTGAGAATGTTTAACTATGTTTCCAGGGAGGTTCTGAGAATGTTTAACTATGGTTCCAGGGAGGTTCTGAGAATGTTTAACTATGTTTCTAGGGAGGTTCTGAGAATGTTTAACTATGTTTCTAGGGAGGTTCTGAGAATGTTTAACTATGTTTACAGGGAGGTTCTGGGAATGTTTAACTATGTTCCCAGGGAGGTTCTGGGAATGTTTAACTATGTTTCTAGGGAGGTTCTGAGAATGTTTAACTATGTTTCTAGGGAGGTTCTGAGAATGTTTAACTATGGTTCCAGGGAGGCTCTGAGAATGTTTAACTATGTTTCCAGGGAAGTTCTGAGAATGTTTAACTATGTTTCCAGGGAGGTTCTGAGAATGTTTAATTATGGTTCCAGGGAGGCTCTGAGAATGTTTAACTATGGTTCCAGGGAGGTTCTGAGAATGTTTAACTATGGTTCCAGGGAGGCTCTGAGAATGTTTAACTATGTTTCCAGGGAGGTTCTGAGAATGTTTAACTATGTTTCCAGGGAGGCTCTGAGAATGTTTAACTATGGTTCCAGGGAGGCTCTGAGAATGTTTAACTATGTTTCCAGGGAGGTTCTGAGAATGTTTAACTATGGTTCCAGGGAGGTTCTGAGAATGTTTAACTATGTTTCCAGGGAGGTTCTGAGAATATTTAACTATGTTTCCAGGGAGGTTCTGAGAATGTTTAACTATGGTTCCAGGGAGGTTCTGAGAATGTTTAACTATGTTTCCAGGGAGGTTCTGAGAATGTTTAACTATGTTTCTAGGGAGGTTCTGAGAATGTTTAACTATGGTTCCAGGGAGGTTCTGAGAATGTTTAACTATTGTTCCAGGGAGGTTCTGAGAATGTTTAACTATGGTTCCAGGGAGGTTCTGAGAATGTTTAACTATGGTTCCAGGGAAGTTCTGAGAATGTTTAACTATGGTTGCCTGAACGTTTTCGTGGGAGGTTTTTATTAACGTTCTGAGCACAGAAATGATAGGTTATTTACAGGTTATTAAATAACGTTCTGAGCACATGTTTCAATAAGACTTTTAATAACACTGCTAGCTTAGTTTGGGTTAACTGTTGTGAACTCCCAGCACAGATAGGACACATGGGAATTAATTTGCTTAGGCATTAATCATGCAAACACATCATTAGTTTTATTGTGGCACGGCGTCAGTGAGATTCACACCTATGATCTTCTGGTTTCTATCCATGGAATTAGTCCACTGCACTACCAGGATGGAGCTAGTATGCCATGTTGTTTTTTTACTCATTCAAAGCTGTTCATTTTAGTCTATTCAAACAGAACCCATTTCAAAGGAAACAAGTACTCATTAAGATCGGTGTGGCCAATTAGCGATTAGCTGTTGTTGTCTCACCCGTTGTTGTCTTAGCTAGCTCTCCAAATCAACACCTGTGATTACTTTATGCCTCGCTTAATGTCTCTCTCATATGTCAATATGCCTTGTATACTGTTGTTTAGGTTAGTTATCATTGTTTTAGTTTACAATGGAGCCCCTAGTTCCACTCATTATACCTCTGATACCTCCTTTGTCCCACCAGCTTATCCAGAGATACAACCTCTCTTATCATCACTCAGTGCCTGGGCTTACCTCCGCTGTACCCGCACCGCACCATACCCCTGTCTGCACATTATGCCCTGAATCTATTCTACCAAGCCCAGAAATCTGCTCCTTTTATTCTTTGTCCCCAACGCTCTAGGCGACCAGTTTTGATAGCCTTTAGCCGCACCCTCATCCTACTCCTCCTCTGTTCCTCGGGTGATGTGGAGGTAAACCCAGGCCCTGCGTGTCCCCAGGCACCCTCATTAGTTGACTTCTGTGATAGAAAAAACCTTGGTTTCATGAATGTCAACATCAGAAGCCTCCTCCCTAAGTTTGTTTTACTCACTGCTTTAGCACACTCCGCCAACCCTGATGTCCTTGCCGTGTCTGAATCCTGACTTAGGAAGGCCACCAACAATTCTGAGATTTCCATACCCAGCTACAACATTTTCCGTCAAGATATAACTGCCAAAGGGGGAGGAGTTGCAATCTACTGCAGAGATAACCTTCAAAGTTCTGTCATACTTTCCAGGTCTATGCCCAAACAGTTTGAACTTCTAATTAAAAAAATGTACCTCTCCAGAAATAAGTCTCTCACTGTTGACGCCTGCTATCGACCCCGCTCTGCTCCCAGCTGTGCCCTGGACACCATTTGTGAATTGATCGCCCCCCATCTAGCTTCAGAGTTCGTTCTGTTAGGTGACCTAAACCTACAATCTAAGCTAGATGCCAAGGAACCCACCAAGTACAACCCTAAATCCGTAAACATGGGCACCCTCATAGACATTATCCTGACCAACTTGCCCTCCAAATACACCTCCGCTGTTTTCAATCAGGATCTCAGCGATCACTGCCTCATTGCTTGTATCAGCTATGGGTCCGCGGTCAAACGACCACCCCTCATCACTGTCAAACGCTCCCTAAAACACTTCTGCGAGCAGGCCTTTCTAATCGACCTGGCCCGGGTATCCTGGAAGGATATCGACCTCATCCCGTCAGTCGAGGATGCCTGGTCATTCTCTAAAAGTAATTTCCTCACCATCTTAGATAAGCATACCCCGTTCAAAAAATGCAGAACTAAGAACAGATATAGCCCTTGGTTCACTCCAGACCTGACTGCCCTTGACCAGCACAAAAACATACTGTGGCGGACTGCAATAGCATCGAATAGTTCCCACGATATGCAACTGTTCAGGGAAGTCAGGAACCAATAGACGCAGTCAGTCAGGAAAGCAAAGGTTAGCTTTTTCAACTCCAAAAAGTTTTAAAGTCCATGGAAAGTCCATGGAGAACAAGAGCACCTCCTCCCAGCTGCCCACTGCACTGAGGCTAGGTAACACGGTCACCACTGATAAATCCATGATAATCAAAAATTTCAATAAGCATTCCTCTACGGCTGGCCATGCCTTCCTCCTGGCTACTCCAACCCCGGCCAACAGCTCCGCACCCCCCGCAGCTACTCGCCCAAGCCTCCCCAGCTTCTCCATCACCCAAATCCAGACAGCAGATGTTCTGAAAGAGCTGCAAAACCTGGATTCGTACAAATCAGCTGGGCTAGACAATCTGGACCCTCTCTTTCTAAAACTATCCACCACCATTGCTGCAACCCCTATTACCAGCCTGTTCAACCTCTCTTTCCTATCGTCCGAGATCCCTAAAGATTGGAAAGCTGCCACGGTCATCCCCCTCTTCAAAGGGGGTGACACCCTAGCCCCAAACTGTTACAGACCTATATCCATCCTGCCCTGCCTAACTAAAGTCTTCGAAAGCCAAGTTAATAAAGAGATCACTGACCATTTCGAATCCGACCGTACCTTCTCCGCTGTGCAATCCGGCTTCCGAGCCGGTCACGGGTGCACCTCAGCCACGCTCAAGGTACTAAACAATATCATAACCGCCATCGATAAAAGACAGTACTGTGCAGCCGTCTTCATCGACCTGGCCAAGGCTTTCGACTCAATCACCGTATTCTTATCGGCAGACTCAATAGCCTTGGTTTTTCTAATGACTGCCTCGCCTGGTTCACCAACTACTTTGCAGACAGAGTTCAGTGTGTCAAATCGGAGGGCAGGTTGTCCGGACCTCTAGCAGTCTCTATGGGGGTACCACAGGGTTCAATTCTCGGGCCGACTCTTTTCTCTGTATATATCAATGATGTCGCTCTTGCTGCGGGCGATTCCCTGATCCACCTCTACGGAGACGACACCCTTCTGTATACTTCTGTCCCTTCCTTGGACACTGTGCTAACTAACCTCCAAACGAGCTTCAATGCCATACAACACTCCTTCCGTGGCCTCCAACTGCTCTTAAACGCTAGTAAAACCAAATGCATGCTTTCCAACCGTTCGCTGCCCGCACCCGCCCGCACGACTAGCATCACCACCCTGGATGGTTCCGACCTAGAATATGTGGACAACTATAAATACCTAGGTGTCTGGCTAGACTGTAAACTCTCCTTCCAGACTCATATTAAACATCTCCAATCCAAAATCAAATCTAGAATCGGCTTTCTATTTCACAACAAAGCCTCCTTCACTCACGCCGCAAAACTTACCCTAGTAAAACTGACTATCCTACCGATCCTCGACTTCGGCGATGTCATCTACAAAATAGCTTCCAACACTCTACTCAGCAAACTGGATGCAGTCTATCACAGTGCCATCCGTTTTGTTACCAAATCACCTTATACCACCCACCACTGCGACCTGTATGCTCTAGTCGGTTGGCCCTCGCTACATACTCGTCGCCAGACCCACTGGCTCCAGGTCATCTATAAGTCTATGCTAGGTAAAGCTCCGCCTTATCTCAGTTCACTGGTCATGATAACAACACCCACCCGTAGCACACGTTCCAGCAGGTATATCTCACTGAGCATCCCCAAAGTCAACACCTCATTTGGCCGCCTTTCCTTACAGTTCTCTGCTGCCAGTGACTGGAATGAATTGCAAAAATCGCTGAAGTTGGAGACTTTTATTTCCCTCACCAACTTTAAACATCAACTATCTGAGCAGCTAACCGATCGCTGCAGCTGTATATAGTCCATCTGTAAATAGCCCACCCAATCTGCCTACCTCATCCCCATACTGTTTTTATTTTATTTACTTTATTTATTTACTTTTGCTCACCAGTATTTCTACTTGCACATCATCATCTGCACATCTATCACTCCAGTGTTAATTTGCTCAATTGTAATTACTTGCTACTATGGCCTATGTATTGCCTTACCTCCTCACACCATTTGCACACACTCTACACAGACTTTATTCTTTCTACTGTGTCATCGACTTGCTTATTGTGTTATTGGCTTGTTTATTGTTTACTCCATGTGTAACTCTGTGTTGTTGTCTGTGTCACACTGCTTTGCTTTATCTTGGCCAGGTCGCAGTTGCAAATGAGAACTTGTTCTCAACTAGCCTACCTGGTTAAATAAAGGTGAAATAAAATAAATACAAATAATGAACACACTACAAGACAGAGAATGTTGACGCTGAGAACGGAATGTATATGTTGTTAAATAACATTCTTAGAACGTTCTTTGAACGTTACAAATGTTTCCTTGTGTTTTTTTATGGAAAGTGTAATGTTCTGAGAACATGACTTTAAATAGAACCATCAGGAACCCTGCAGAAAACGTTATGCTGAGGCACTGAAATTCCCACCACAGAACGTAGCTTCTTAATGTTCCCTGAACTATGTAAGAACATTCCCAATGTCAAACCAGTCGGAGAAGGTTCATAGAACATTACAAACACTGTAAATAAATGTAGCCATGTTTGAACTTTTAGGAATCGTTCTGTTTTTTAAATAATGAAATACCAGGAAATAACGTGTTTTTTGTCACGTTCCTTAAATGTTCTGTGAATGTTACAAAGCCAATCAACTGCACCACTCACAGAACGTTGTGGGAAGGTTGTATGCAAAATAACAATTGGACAACCACACTTTTACCAACACGCTCTAAGAAAACATATGGTTCTCATAACGTTATGTGCTAGCTGGGATATGTGTCACACCCTGATCTGTTTCACCTGTCCTTGTTATTGTCTCCACCCCCTTCAGGTGTCGCTTGTTTTCTCCAATGTATCCTGTGTTTCCTGTCTCTCTGTGCCAGTTCGCCTTTTATGTGCCAAGTCAACCAGTGGTTTTTCCAGTTCACCTGCCTTTGCTATTCTCCTTTTTCTAGTCCCCCTGGTTTTGACCCTTTCCTGTTTCTGGACTCGACCCGCCTGCCTGACCATTCTGCCTGCCTTGACCTCGAGCCTGTCTGCCACTCTGTACCTCCTGGACTCTAAACTGGTTTTGACCTTTTGCTTGTCCACGACCATTCTTTTGCCTACTTCATTTTGGATTATTAAACATCTTCGACTCCAACCACCTGCCTCCTGTGTCTGCATCTGGGTCTCGTCTTGTGTCATGATAATAGGCTACACCAGAAGTTCTGTGACTCTTCTCCCATATGTCACAACCTTAAACTGTTGTAAGCCTTTTGTGTATCCATACAATGCATTTGGAAAGTATTCAGACCCCTTGACTTTTTCCACCTTTTGTTACATTACAGCCTTATTCTAAAATATATGTTTTTTTAATTCCCTCATCAATCTACAAACAATATCCCATAATGAAAAAGCAACAAATGTTTTTTATAATTTTTGCAAATTTAAACAAAATAAAACAACAGAAATATCACATTTACATAAG
This sequence comes from Salvelinus alpinus, assembly GCF_045679555.1. Classification (NCBI taxonomy): domain Eukaryota; kingdom Metazoa; phylum Chordata; class Actinopteri; order Salmoniformes; family Salmonidae; genus Salvelinus; species Salvelinus alpinus. Next base: position 12,197,094 of record NC_092096.1, read on the forward strand.
TATCATCTTTCCCTGACTAGTATCCAAGTCCCTTCCTCTGAAAAACATCCCCACAGCATGATGCTGCCACAACCATGCTTCACCGTAGAAATGGTGCCAGGTTTCTTCCAGACGTGACACTTGACATTCAGGCCAAAGAGTTCACTCTTGGTTTCATCAGATCAGAGAATCTTGTTTCTCATGGTCTGAGAATCATTTAGGTACCTTTTGGCAAACTCCAAGCGGGCTGTCATGTGTCTTTTACTGAGGAGTGGCTTCCTTCTGGTCACTCATACCATAAAGGCCTGATTGGTGGAGTGCTGCAGAGATGGTTGTCCTTCTGGAAGGTTCTCCCATCTCCACAGAGGAACTCTGGAGCTCTGTCAGAGTGACCACCTCAAACCAGTATATTCAACAAGGAAGTGAACAACCACCCACCTTCATTTTTGTTGAATGAAGACTCTGCATCTGTGCTTCAACTGAATCAGAAAATAATAATTTATGCCGGTTTAACAGCAGCGAAAAAAGGTTATCCTCAGCACTTGATTTATCTCTACAATCCTCTCACTTCAAACATGGTTATGATATTTTCAAGATATTGTTCGTACATTATAGAGCGATCAGTGACCGTGATAAACAGAGCCTGTTGAAGCATGGTGATGTACTGTGCAAAACTCTAACAGATATTAAGATATTAACAACTCTTGACCCTAAACAATGGAGCTACTCGGTAAGGGAGAGGTGGGAGGACATGTTCTGTTCTAAGAATAAGGTCATTTCCATGTAAAAGGATCCATGAGCACCAACATGTGCAGTTTTATAGGAGCATCTCAAATTGTGTGTCAAAACGGAAGCTAAGAGTCCATATTTATTGTTGAAATTAAAGCATAGATCCATTTTCCATCGGAAAGAAAATGCTGAATAAGCAAAGGCTTTGATTTCTGGTCAAACAGAAACGGGGTCTTGGAAAAACCCCTTCCAGAAAAGGTCTTAAAAGGTTTTAGAAACACATTAAAACACAATAATGTTCAAGTCAAGATCACTGACAACTAATATACACACTTACATTAAGTTTTGGATCATTTATTCTGCCTTCTGTACATTTAACAAACATTGTCTTGTGCCTTGAAATGACATGAACAAAACCCCATATATCTTTATGATATTCTAAATGTCTCTCCTTCATGAAGAGAGACGATAACGAAAGTTCACAGAAGTAACAAGTAAATGTAGACCTAACTATTCGTTTAAGTGTTTTTACTGATATATCAATATTGTTTATTTAATTATTATTACCAAATCGATCATGGAATTTCCGATAATTGATAAGGAATATCTGCAGTTGTATTGGCTACAATGGGAAATCGTAGTAGTCACAAACCACAATTGGGTTCACAAGTTTGGACAACCTAGTAAAGAAAAGCACGGTAGAATCGAGTTCAGTACACAGTAGAACACAGTAGAGTTGAGTGAACTATACTGTAGTGAACTATAATGTACTGAACTCTACTGTACTCTATTGAACTCTACTGTACTGTACTCTACCATACTCTACTCTACTCTACTGTACTGTACTGTACTGCACTCTACTGTACTGTATGAGTTCAGTTCTCCCAGAACTCTACTGTACTCTATTGAACTCTACTGTACTGTACTCTACCAAACTCTACTAAACTCTACTCTACTGTACTGTACTGAACTCTACTCTACTGAACTGAACTGAACTCTACTGTACTGAACGCTACTGTACTGTACTGAACTGAACTCTACTGTACTGAACTCTACTGTACTGAAGTCTACTCTACTGAACTCTACTCTACTGAACTGAACTCTACTGTACTGAACTGAACTCTACTGTACTGAACTGAACTCTACTGAACTCTACTGAACTAAACTCTACTGTACTGAACTCTACTGTACTGAACTCTACTCTACTGAACTGAACTCTACTGTACTGAACTGAACTCTACTGTACTGAACTGAACTCTACTGAACTCTACTGAACTAAACTCTACTGTACTGAACTCTACTGTACTGAACTCTACTCTACTGAACTGAACTCTACTGTACTGAACTAAACTATACTGTACTGAACTCGACTCTACTGTACTGAACTCGACTGTACTGAACTCTACTGTACTGATCTCTACTGTACTGAACTCTACTGTACTGATCTCTACTGTACTGAACTCTACCATACTCTACTAAACTCTACTCTACTCTACTGTACTGAACTGAACTGTACTGTACTGAACTCTACTGTACTGAACTCTCACTCTACTGAACTCTACTCTACTGAACTGAACTCTACTGAACTGAACTCTACTCTAGTGAACTGAACGCTACTGTACTGAACTCTACTCTACTCTACTGTACTGAACTCTACTCTACTGTACTAAACTCTACTCTACTGTACTAAACTCTACTGTACTGAACTCTACTCTACTGTACTGAACTCTACTGTACTAAACTCTACTGTACTGAACTCTACTCTACTGTACTAAACTCTACTCTACTGTACTAAACTCTACTGTACTGAACTCTACTCTACTGTACTGAACTCTACTGTACTAAACTCTACTGTACTAAACTCTACTTCTACTGTACTAAACTCTACTCTACTGTACTCTACTCTACTGTACTCAACTCTACTGTACTAAACTCTACTGTACTAAACTCTACTGTACTAAACTCTACTCTACTCTACTGTATCTCTACTTTACTGTACTGAACTGTACTGTACTGTACTGTACTCTACTCTACTGTACTCTCACTTTCACTGTACTGAACTGTACTGTACTGCACTGTACTTCTATTCCATTGTACTTCTATCTCATTGTATTAAACTCTATTGTATTGAATTCTCATTGTATTGAATTGAATCTCTATTGAATTGAATCTGAATTCTCATTGAATTGAATCTGAACTTCTATTGTATTAAATTATATTGTATTAAATTTCTATTGTATTAAATTTCTATTGTATTAAATCTCTATTGTATTAAACTTCTATTGCATTGAATTTCTATTGTATTGAATTGTATTGCATTGAATTTTACTCTATTGAATTCTACTCCATTGCATTAAATCTCTATTGTATTAAATTTCTACTCTCATTGTATCTCTATTCCATTGCATTGAATTGTATTGCATTGAACTTCTATCTCTATTGTATTCTCATTGCATTGCATTAAATTCTCATTGCATTGAATTCTACTCTCATTGCATTAAATTTCATTGCATTGAATTCTATTGCATTGAATTGAATTGTATTGCATTCGAATTCTATTGCATTAAATTGAATTGTACTGCACTGAACTTCTACTTTCATCTGAATTTCTACTCTACTGTATTAAACTCTACTGTACTAAACTCTACTCTACTGAACTCTACTGTACTGAACTGTACTGTACTGAACTGTACTGTACTGAACTGTACTGTACTAAACTCTACTCTACTAAACTCTACTCTACTGTACTAAACTCTACTCTACTAAACTCTACTGTACTAAACTCTACTCTACTGTACTTTACTCTACTGTACTAAACTCTACTCTACTGTACTAAACTCTACTCTACTGTACTAAACTCTACTGTACTGAACTCTACTGGACTGAACTCTACTTTACTGACCAACCAAATTTGTCCTTGTTTGGGAGCAGATCTCCTTAAAATAATAGCCAGTGTGCAGAATAATATGTTGCATATTTAGATCCGAGTCTACCTGTGCAGGATACATCACCGTGAACAGAATGACAGTCCTATCCATAATAATACAGTTCTGTGTAGTACAGATCAGGGACCCGTGATGAAACTCCATTATCGCAATCACTTCACTTCCTGTCAAAATAAAACATTTCAAAGTCAATAGCTGACAGTCCGTTCTTTCTGCTGCCATTGTTGAATCTTAATTTGGAGCAGATATTTAAGAAGAGAGTTTTTAGAAAATGTGGACACATTAAAAAACTAAGAGAGATGTTACCAAACTTTTTGTCTGCACAGTTCACCCAGTAAATGTGTATTTGTAAAATGTTCGCTGTAAATTGTTAAAAGTAGCCCTTGTCCATAGAGTTGTATGGTTTGTTAAACTTTGAAATCAATGGTTTTTGTTTGGCATCCATTTTAAAGGGAAAAAGTCAGTGTAATTCTGTTAGCGTGAAATTTCCCATACTGTCACGTTCCTGACCTTATTTCCTTTATTTTGTCTTTGTTTAGTTTGTCAGGACGTGAGCTGGGTGGGCATTCTATGTTATGTGTTTCTATGTTTGGTTTAGGGTTGTCTAACTAGCCTGATATGGTTCTCAATCAGAGGCAGGTGTTTTACATTGTCTCTGATTGGGAACCATATTAAGGTAGGCTGTTCTCACTGTTTGTTTGTGGGTGATCGTTCCTGTTCGTGCGTTCATTGTTTTTTCATTGTTCACTTGTTCAGGACTGTAGCGTCGTTGGTTTCGTTTTGTTTATTGTTTTGTTCGTCTAGAAAAGTATTCTAATAAATATGGATACATACCACGCTGCGTTTTGGTCCTCCGATCCTTCTAACTTATCCTCCTCAGACGAGGAGGATTACGACGAGCGTTACACATACCGTCCAAACATTGTATTGGGAACTCTAACTTCCTGCCTGTACGATTCATTTTGTGTTCTAAAATAATTATGACTCCTGACAGTATGTACATAGCTAGATTGTTTGCTTGTTTGTTTGTACCAAATTTTAATTAGTTTTGTTTGTATTGTCAAGGATAATATTTATACTGTGATCCTCCATTCATATGTGTATTGCATATAAAATACATTTTTTTTTAAAAGTTGAAATAAAAAGCGTTCTGAATGTGAATATGAAGCCATTCCAACAATGCTCACTTGTCGAGACAGTCTCCCACAGCCGATAAATAATCAATCGTCAACATAGAAGACCGAAGTCCCAGTTGCTCCTCGACACTGGAGTGTCACAAAGGCCTGTTGAGTGAAACAGAAGAAAACAGACACAAGCAGAAAGTAATTTCCCATTATTCCAGTTCAATTCTGAGGAGAACAAACATTGGGAGGAGAAATATATATTTTTGTTCAACGTTCCACTTTCTACTGGAAAACATAAAAATGGGCTTGCCTTTCGTTTGTTTGATCTCTCAGTAATATACTGTAACAATGCCAGGCCCAGAAAGTGGGTTAGTAACAGTACTGATCACAGACAGACATGCTGGAGAGAGGAGTAGCTTTGATACTAACAATACTGGAGGGAGGAGTAGCTTTGATACTAACAATACTGCAGAGAAGGGCAGCTTTGATACTAACAATACTGGAGAGAAGAGCAGCTTTGATACTAACAATACTGGAGAGAAGAGCAGCTTTCATACTAACAATACTGGAGACAAGAACAGCTTTCATACTAACAATACTGGAGAGAAGAACAGCTTTGATACTAACAGTACTGGAGAGAAGAACATCTTTGATACTAACAATACTGGAGAGAAGAGCAGCTTTGATACTAACAATACTGGAGAGAAGAGCAGCTTTGATACTAACAATACTGGAGACAAGAGCAGCTTTCATACTAACAGTACTGGAGAGAAGAACAGCTTTGATACTAACAATACTGGAGAGAAGAGCAGCTTTGATACCAACAATACTGGAGAGAAGAGCAGCTTTGATACTAACAATACTGGAGAGAAGAACAGCTTTGTTACTAACAATACTGGAGAGAAGAGCAGCTTTGATACTAACAATACTGGAGAGAAGAGCAGCTTTGATACTAACAATACTGGAGAGAAGAGCAGCTTTGATACTGACAATACTGGAGAGAAGAGCAGCTTTGATGCTGACAATACTGGAGAGAAGAGCAGCTTTGATACCAACAATACTGGAGAGAAGAGCAGCTTTGATACTAACAATACTGGAGAGAAGAGCAGCTTTGATACTGACAATACTGGAGAGAAGAGCAGCTTAATACCAACAATACTGGAGAGAAGAGCAGCTTTGATACTAACAATACTGGAGAGAAGAGCAGCTGTAATACTAACAATACTGGAGAGAAGAGCAGCTTTGATACTAACAATACTGGAGAGAAGAGCAGCGTTGATACTAACAGTACTGGAGAGAAGAGCAGCTTTGATACCAACAGTACTGGAGAGAAGAGCAGCTTTGATACCAACAATTCTGGAGAGAAGAGCAGCTTTAATACCAACAATACTGGAGAGAAGAGCAGCTTTAATACCAACAATACTGGAGAGAAGAGCAGCTTTAATACTAACAATACTGGAGAGAAGAGCAGCTTTGATACTAACAATACTGGAGAGAAGAGCAGCTTTGATACTAACAATACTGGAGAGAAGAGCAGCTTTGATACTAACAATACTGGAGACAAGAGCAGCTTTGATACTAACAATACTGGAGAGAAGAGCAGCTTTGATACTAACAATACTGAGGAGAAGAGCAGCTTTGATACCAACAATTCTGGAGAGAAGAGCAGCTTTAATACCAACAATACTGGAGAGAAGAGCAGCTTTGATACCAACAATACTGGAGAGAAGGGCAGCTTTAATACTAACAATACTGGAGAGAAGAGCAGCTTTGATACTAACAATACTGGAGAGAAGAGCAGCTTTCATACTAACAATACTGGAGAGAAGAACAGCTTTGATACTAACAGTACTGGAGAGAAGAACATCTTTGATACTAACATGCTGGAGAGAAGAGCAGTTTTGATACTAACAGTACTGGAGAGAAGAACAGCTTTGATACTAACAGTACTGGAGAGAAGAACATCTTTGATACTAACAATACTGGAGAGAAGAGCAGCTTTGATACTAACAATACTGGAGAGAAGAGCAGCTTTGATACCAACAATACTGGAGAGAAGAGCAGCTTTGATACCAACAGTACTGGAGAGAAGAGCAGCTTTGATACTAACAGTACTGGAGAGAAGAGCAGCTTTGATACTAACAATACTGGAGAGAAGAGCAGCTTTGATACCTACAATTTTGGAGAGAAGAGCAGCTTTGATACTAACAATACTGGAGAGAAGAGCAGCTTTGATACCAACAATTCTGGAGAGAAGAGCAGCTTTGATACTAACAATACTGGAGGGAAGAGCAGCTTTGATACCAACAATTCTGGAGAGAAGAGCAGCTTTGATACTAACAATACTGGAGAGAAGAGCAGCTTTGATACTAACAATACTGGAGAGAAGAGCAGCTTAATACCAACAATACTGGAGAGAAGAGCAGCTTTGATACTAACAATACTGGAGAGAAGAGCAGCTTTAATACTAACAATACTGGAGAGAAGAGCAGCTTTGATACTAACAATACTGGAGAGAAGAGCAGCTTTGATACCAACAATTCTGGAGAGAAGAGCAGCTTTAATACCAACAATACTGGAGAGAAGAGCAGCTTTAATACCAACAATACTGGAGAGAAGAGCAGCTTTAATACTAACAATACTGGAGAGAAGAGCAGCTTTGATACTAACAATACTGGAGAGAAGAGCAGCTTTGATACTAACAATAATGGAGAGAAGAACAGCTTTGATACTAACAATACTGGAGAGAAGAGCAGCTTTGATACTAACAATACTGGAGACAAGAGCAGCTTTGATACTAACAATACTGGAGAGAAGAGCAGCTTTGATACTAACAATACTGGGGAGAAGAGCAGCTTTGATACCAACAATTCTGGAGAGAAGAGCAGCTTTAATACCAACAATACTGGAGAGAAGAGCAGCTTTGATACCAACAATACTGGAGAGAAGAGCAGCTTTGATACCAACAATACTGGAGAGAAGAGCAGCTTTAATACCAACAATACTGGAGAGAAGAGCAGCTTTAATACCAACAATACTGGAGAGAAGAGCAGCTTTAATACTAACAATACTGGAGAGAAGAGCAGCTTTGATACTAACAATACTGGAGAGAAGAGCAGCTTTGATACCAACAATACTGGAGAGAAGAGCAGCTTTGATACTAACAATACTGGAGACAAGAGCAGCTTTGATACTAACAATACTGGAGAGAAGAGCAGCTTTGATACTAACAATACTGAGGAGAAGAGCAGCTTTGATACCAACAATTCTGGAGAGAAGAGCAGCTTTAATACCAACAATACTGGAGAGAAGAGCAGCTTTGATACCAACAATACTGGAGAGAAGAGCAGCTTTGATACTAACAATACTGGAGAGAAGAGCAGCTTTGATACTAACAATACTGGAGAGAAGAGCAGCTTTCATACTAACAATACTGGAGAGAAGAACAGCTTTGATACTAACAGTACTGGAGAGAAGAACATCTTTGATACTAACATGCTGGAGAGAAGAGCAGCTTTGATACTAACAATACTGGAGACAAGAGCAGCTTTGATACTAACAGTACTGGAGAGAAGAACAGCTTTGATACTAACAATACTGGAGAGAAGAGCAGCTTTGATACCAACAATACTGGAGAGAAGAGCAGCTTTGATACTAACAATACTGGAGAGAAGAACAGCTTTGTTACTAACAATACTGGAGAGAAGAGCAGCTTTGATACTAACAATACTGGAGAGAAGAACAGCTTTGTTACTAACAATACTGGAGAGAAGAGCAGCTTTGATACTAACAATACTGGAGAGAAGAGCAGCTTTGATACTAACAATACTGGAGAGAAGAGCAGCTTTGATACTAACAGTACTGGAGAGAAGAGCAGCTTTGATACTAACAGTACTGGAGAGAAGAGCAGCTTTGATACTAACAATACTGGAGAGAAGAGCAGCTTTGATACCAACAATTTTGGAGAGAAGAGCAGCTTTGATACTAACAATACTGGAGAGAAGAGCAGCTTTGATACCAACAATTCTGGAGAGAAGAGCAGCTTTGATACTAACAATACTGGAGGGAAGAGCAGCTTTGATACCAACAATTCTGGAGAGAAGAGCAGCTTTGATACTAACAATACTGGAGAGAAGAGCAGCTTTGATACTAACAATACTGGAGAGAAGAGCAGCTTAATACCAACAATACTGGAGAGAAGAGCAGCTTTGATACTAACAATACTGGAGAGAAGAGCAGCTTTAATACTAACAATACTGGAGAGAAGAGCAGCTTTGATACTAACAATACTGGAGAGAAGAGCAGCTTTGATACCAACAATTCTGGAGAGAAGAGCAGCTTTAATACCAACAATACTGGAGAGAAGAGCAGCTTTAATACCAACAATACTGGAGAGAAGAGCAGCTTTAATACTAACAATACTGGAGAGAAGAGCAGCTTTGATACTAACAATACTGGAGACAAGAGCAGCTTTGATACTAACAATACTGGAGAGAAGAGCAGCTTTGATACTAACAATAATGGAGAGAAGAACAGCTTTGATACTAACAATACTGGAGAGAAGAGCAGCTTTGATACTAACAATACTGGAGACAAGAGCAGCTTTGATACTAACAATACTGGAGAGAAGAGCAGCTTTGATACTAACAATACTGAGGAGAAGAGCAGCTTTGATACCAACAATTCTGGAGAGAAGAGCAGCTTTAATACCAACAATACTGGAGAGAAGAGCAGCTTTGATACCAACAATACTGGAGAGAAGGGCAGCTTTAATACTAACAATACTGGAGAGAAGAGCAGCTTTGATACTAACAATACTGGAGAGAAGAGCAGCTTTCATACTAACAATACTGGAGAGAAGAACAGCTTTGATACTAACAGTACTGGAGAGAAGAACATCTTTGATACTAACATGCTGGAGAGAAGAGCAGTTTTGATACTAACAGTACTGGAGAGAAGAACAGCTTTGATACTAACAGTACTGGAGAGAAGAACATCTTTGATACTAACAATACTGGAGACAAGAGCAGCTTTGATACTAACAGTACTGGAGAGAAGAACAGCTTTGATACTAACAATACTGGAGAGAAGAGCAGCTTTGATACTAACAATACTGGAGAGAAGAGCAGCTTTGATACCAACAATACTGGAGAGAAGAGCAGCTTTGATACTAACAATACTGGAGAGAAGAACAGCTTTGTTACTAACAATACTGGAGAGAAGAGCAGCTTTGATACTAACAATACTGGAGAGAAGAGCAGCTTTGATACTAACAATACTGGAGAGAAGAGCAGCTTTGATACTAACAGTACTGGAGAGAAGAGCAGCTTTGATACTAACAGTACTGGAGAGAAGAGCAGCTTTGATACTAACAATACTGGAGAGAAGAGCAGCTTTGATACCAACAATTTTGGAGAGAAGAGCAGCTTTGATACTAACAATACTGGAGAGAAGAGCAGCTTTGATACCAACAATTCTGGAGAGAAGAGCAGCTTTGATACTAACAATACTGGAGGGAAGAGCAGCTTTGATACCAACAATTCTGGAGAGAAGAGCAGCTTTGATACTAACAATACTGGAGAGAAGAGCAGCTTTGATACTAACAATACTGGAGAGAAGAGCAGCTTAATACCAACAATACTGGAGAGAAGAGCAGCTTTAATACCAACAATACTGGAGAGAAGAGCAGCTTTGATACCAACAATACTGGAGAGAAGAGCAGCTTTGATACCAACAATACTGGAGAGAAGAACAGCTTTGATACTAACAATACTGGAGAGAAGAGCAGCTTTGATACTAACAATACTGGAGAGAAGAGCAGCTTTAATACCAACAATACTGGGGAGAAGAGCAGCTTTGATACCAACAATTCTGGAGAGAAGAGCAGCTTTAATACCAACAATACTGGAGAGAAGAGCAGCTTTAATACCAACAATACTGGAGAGAAGGGCAGCTTTAATACTAACAATACTGGAGAGAAGAGCAGCTTTGATACTAACAATACTGGAGAGAAGAGCAGCTTTGATACTAACAATACTGGAGAGAAGAGCAGCTTTGATACTAACAATACTGGAGAGAAGAGCAGCTTTGATACTAACAATTCTGGAGAGAAGAGCAGCTTTGATACTAACAATACTGGAGAGAAGAGCAGCTTTGATACCAACAATACTGGAGAGAAGAGCAGCTTTGATACTAACAATACTGGAGAGGAGAGCAGCTTTGATACTAACAATACTGGAGAGAAGAGCAGTGTTGATACTAACAATAATGGAGAGACGAGCAGCTTTGATACTAACAATACTGGAGAGAAGAGCAGCTTTGATACTAACAGTACTGGAGAGAAGAGCAGCTTTGATACTAACAATACTGGAGAGAAGAGCAGCTTTGATACTAACAATACTGGAGAGAGGAACAGCTTTGATATTAACAGTACTGGAGAGAAGAGCAGCTTTGATACTAACAATACTGGAGAGATGAGCAGCTTTGATACCAACAATACTGGAGAGAAGAACAGCGTTGATACCAACAATACTGGAGAGAAGAGCAGCTTTGAGCTGTAGAGATGGGAGAGAGGAGGAGCTTTGAGCTGTAGAGATGGGAGAGAGGAGGAGCTTTGAGCTGTAGAGATGGGAGAGAGGAGGAGCTTTGAGCTGTAGAGATGGGAGAGAGGAGGAGCTTTGAGCTGTAGAGATGGGAGAGAGGAGGAGCTTTGAGCTGTAGAGATGGGAGAGAGGAGGAGCTTTGAGCTGTAGAGATGGGAGAGAGGAGGAGCTTTGAGCTGTAGAGATGGGAGAGAGGAGGAGCTTTGAGCTGTAGAGATGGGAGAGAGGAGGAGCTTTGAGCTGTAGAGATGGGAGAGAGGAGGAGCTTTGAGCTGTAGAGATGGGAGAGAGGAGGAGCTTTGAGCTGTAGAGATGGGAGAGAGGAGGAGCTTTGAGCTGTAGAGATGGGAGAGAGGAGGAGCTTTGAGCTGTAGAGATGGGAGAGAGGAGGAGCTTTGAGCTGTAGAGATGGGAGAGAGGAGGAGCTTTGAGCTGTAGAGATGGGAGAGAGGAGGAGCTTTGAGCTGTAGAGATGGGAGAGAGGAGGAGCTTTGAGCTGTAGAGATGGGAGAGGGAGATTCTCGGTCAAAACAGATTGTTGTCCAGCAATGGATGGTCCATTGAGGAGCCAGACAGAGCAGAGAGAAAACCTGTTTTGTCGGATGAGGGTGTGTGTGTGTGTGTGTGTGTGTGTGTGTGTGTGTGTGTGTGTGTGTGTGTGTGTGTGTGTGTGTGTTCAGGCTTTGGCCAGATGTCTAATTACTGTGTGAGCGCAGCAGGAGGATGTGTTAAACGGTATTTCCTCTCCAACTATCTGTTCTCTCTATAATGAGGAGATAAAAGACCAATCAGCTGAAGCCAGGACATATACAGTAGGCTGTGTCCTAAATGGCACCCTACTGTATTCCCTACACACTACCTTATGGTCCGTGTTCTAAAGAAGTGCACTACATTGGCAATAGTTTTTTTTGGGACTCAGACAGGATATATAGGACCCCAGAGTGTTAATCTGCCAGTGTAGATGGCTGTTGGTGCTTGTGTGTGTATCCTATCCTGTCCTACTCTGTAGCCCTGGCCCTATAAACCCTCTGAGGACAACGTGCTGAGTCTGAACAGAACACAACAGTACAGGAGGGTTTTAGTGTCCTAGACAGAGGGAGGAGGAATAAACGTGGGGGAAATGGGTCAAATTCAAGTTGAATGGAAAGAGCTGAGTTTTAAAGGGGACATAATGTGATCCTGTATCCCATCACACATCAACCAGATGGACGGTTAAGAAACAGGGGTAACAGTAGCCAATACAGTGTTTACAGTACCTGTACCCCATCACACATCAACCAGATGGACGGTTAAGAAACAGGGGTAACAGTAGCCAATACAGTGTTTACAGTACCTGTACCCCATCACACATCAACCAGATGGACGGTTAAGAAACAGGGGTAACAGTAGCCAATACAGTGTTTACAGTACCTGTACCCCATCACACATCAACCAGATGGACGGTTAAGAAACAGGGGTAACAGTAGCCAATACAGTGTTTACAGTACCTGTACCCCATCACACATCAACCAGATGGACTGTTAAGCAACAGACGTTTCAAGGACTTAGTTATCAGGCTAACAGTGGCCAATACAGTGTTTACCTGTTCCCTTTGAATACAATTACAATAAATACATTTATCAAAAGTCCCAGCACAGCCTTTTTTATCTCAATATCAAATAATTTATGGGTAAGAAATAAGTACCTTACTGTGATTGTTTTCAACAAAAACAGCTTTTTAGCAAAGAGCAATTTCTCAAGCAAGAAATTAGTTAGGGCTGTCTGGGAGTGGTCTGAGTGGGGAGGGAAAAACTGAAAACTATCTGTTATTGGCAGAGAGGTTTGGAACTGTCTTTCTCATTGGTCTAATAAGGTGACAATCTTAGTGAGTGGACTATTGTGATTAAATCAGTCTATTGAAAATGAATGAATGAATGGGTGCGTTTGGAAAGAAAACATCACCCGGCTGAACTACAGGGGTTGTGGTTACAATGTATCATCACAACAAATAATGACTGTTAGAACGCACACAGAGGGTTTAATGTGTTACGGTCTGCGTCTCACTAATGGTATATTTATGCAGAAACATGGAGCTGAGTTTTCCATTACCTATAATGACTGTGCCAGATGTGAGTCTCTGATCTCTGTCAAGCCTTCATTAACCTGTGGATACGGCAGCAGTCCTCTTTGTTACTGATATATAAAACCCTTCTGATCTCTATCAGCGAGACAAACTAATGGACTGTGTGTGTGTGTGTGTGTGTGTGTGTGTGTGTGTGTGTGTGTGTGTGTGTGTGTGTGTGTGTGTGTGTGTGTGTGTGTGTGTGTGTGTGTGTGTGTGTGTGTGTGTGTGTGTGTGTATGTTTTGTATGTATGTGTGTGTGTGTGTGTGTTGTATGTATGTATGTGTGTATGTGTGTGTGAGAGAGAGAGACAGAGAGAAAGAGTCTTTGATGTAAAACCCAGAGTATCATTCAGGCACCTGTCTGAGAGGACTCAGGGACAACAGAGTAGAACACAAACACTCAGCCCTCATCCTATTGTCATCAAGGAGCCTGGTATAACTGAACCTCTACTCTGCTGTGGTGACGAAGGGCCAGGAGTGTTTTACCACGTGACCTGTTCAGAAAAACACTCCGGCCCCCCAGTTACAGGGTATAATTAGCACCCATGGTTTCAAGTAAGGAACAACTCGGGACCCTAAAGATGGCATGAGTTTAGTCAGTACTGTTTCGTACCTGATGGTACGAAAAGTGTAGTGTATAGAATTACCTAGCGTAGCATAGCATTACATAGCCTAGTGTATTTGATAGTAATGTAGCCTAGTGTAGCATAGCCTAGCCTAGCAGAGCATAGTGTGTTATACCTGATCGCTGATCTCATGCACCACCACCATAATGAGCTCCATCTGGTAAGATAATTGTAGCGTAGCCTAGCCTAGCCTAGCCTAGCCTAGCCTAGCATAGCATAGCATAGCATAGCATAGTGTATTATACCTGATGGCAGATCTCATGAACCACCACCATGGTTAGCTTCATCTGGTGGGAGAAGTGTAGCATAGCCTAGCATAGCATAGTGTGTTATACCTGATGGCAGATCTCATGAACCACCACCATGGTTAGCTTCATCTGGTGGGAGAAGTGTAGCATAGCATAGCATAGCATAGTGTGTTATACCTGATGGCAGATCTCATGAACCACCACCATGGTTAGCTTCATCTGGTGGGAGAAGTGTAGCATAGCATAGCATAGCATAGTGTATTATACCTGATGGCAGATCTCATGAACCACCACCATGGTTAGCTCCATCTGGTAGGAGAAGGATGAGACCTCTGGGTCCAGTAGGATCTTCTGCTCTACAAACACACTCAGACCCCAGTTCTCCATGGCAGCGTAGGGGTGCTTGGGCACGGCCAGCAGGTCTGGTAAAAACACAAGAGAGATTAAAGGTCAGAGAGGAGAAGAGTACAGCAGGCGAAACGAACAACCTTGACTTCACGTCCACCTGTTGACACCATAGAAGTTTAAACAACTAAAAGGACCACTCGTCATGTAGTTAGTTTAAAATGCCTTTATGGAAGTTATGATCGGCTCCCGAGTGGCGCAGCGGTCTAAGGCACGGCATCTCAGTGCTAGAGGCGTCACTACAGACCCTGGTTCAATTCCAGGCTGCATCACATCCGGCCGTGATGGGGAGTCCCATAGGGCGGCTCACAAATGGCCCAGCGTCGTCTGGGTTTGGCCGGCGGTAGGCCGTCATTATAAATAAGAATTGGTTCTTAAATAAAGGTTAAATAAATATGTAAGTTATGGCGTGATCAATAGAACAACAGGTTTCAAACGCAGACGTGTTTAGTCAGCATGTCCGTCGTCAAGGGAGATACAACGACACAACGTCTTCTACTAAACAGACCACGCTCCTCTCAACCCTGGTTGAAGAGGCAGTGGTTACACCATAGTTAGTAGTCATTGGACAACAGCTAGTAAACAATAATATACATTCAACAGTGAAAGAGATATGTTTATGCATATTCATAAAGGTATTAGAACAACTGAAATAGATAAAGTAGTACTAGCCTTGAATAGTTTGTCTTTTTGGTTTGGCAGACAGGTTGTGAAGAATTGGCATCGCAAACGTACACAAGCACGCACACGCAAACGCACACACACACACACGCACACAGGTCAAAGGTGAGAGAGGAAGAGGACACAGCCGAGACAAGAGAGGTTTACAGACAACAGGTTAAAGGACTTTTCAAGGCAACCAAGACATGGACCACGTAGGCTTTTCTTTATGGGAGATGAGGAAAGTAAGAAACTTCTCTTTTTATAGATGTGCCATGTCACTGGGAAAACACATATCTTTCTCCCTCCCCGGGTTCTCCTGACTAAGAAAAAGAGAGTGGTGGACTTCTCTGTGACAGCTGTTGAGTGACGGAAGACATTTCCACAGTAAGAAAAAAGAGAGTGGTTGAGTTTTCTGTGACAGCCGTTGAGTGATGGAAGACATTTCCACAGCAAGATAAAGAAAAAGGGGGGTTTTAAAACTCCGCTTTATTTATTACAAGGAATGAAAGAAGCACTTTTATTTCTCAGGAGTCAACAGGCAGTAAAAAAAAAAAAGGCACTGTGTTTCCCTTTTAAAAACAACAGCCCTAGTTTACACAGAGAGAGAGACAGAGACGTTCCTAACCGGGACAGATGTAATTTTGTCTCACTGAATCCATGCAGAATTCCCATCTCTCTACTGTCAGCACTGTTACTGTGCTTTCTATTGTGTTTTCAATAAACATCCCCTGCAGAAGTAAGAAATAAGCTGCTACTTTAAGACTAGCTTCCTTAATCTGGGAGACTGGCAGTATTGTGACGTGTGATTGGTGCATTGACAATTTAGCCCAATGGCAGTGCCCGCAAGGGTCAGGTGTAGAAGAAACTAAATCTCTTATTTAAAAACCAGGAAGCGGGAAGATTAGACTCATGTTTTTGTGGGCATGGTAGGAGGCCTGTAAATTCAGGCGCCTGTAAATTCAGGCGCCTGTAAATTCTGCACGCCTATCACAGCCTTGGCAAAACCAAGTGTTTATGATCCAATCCTTATCTTAGTCAAAGACAACATGCGGTGTGGGTTAAAAAAAAACAAGTTAGAGTAAGTACTGTGGCTGTCGCAGCCGTCGTAATACGATTACCGGGGTGTTTTGGGAATAAACTGGATACACGCTATGTACAGACATTTGCATATTCCTTTGAGGTAAATGACTGATAATTTCTGGAAGTGAGGGGTTATCTATCGCTTGGCGTGTGACAGAGAAATGTGACATGGATTCATACATGCGCTCCTGTGCCTCACGCCTGTAGAGTATCGGGATGCTGTGACAGGGGAGGGAAAACATCCCAGTGTTTGTTAGACATAGTTTAGGAAGCAGCAGGAAGGAGCTGGAGGATATCATGAATAGACTTGATTAGAGAGAGAGAGGTATGAAGGAGAGGGAGAGAGAGAGATGGGTATGATGGAGAGGGAGAGAGAGAGAGGTATGAAGGAGAGGGAGAGAGAGAGGGGTATGAAGGAGAGGGAGAGAGAGAGAGGTATGAAGGAGACGGAGAGAGAGAGAAAGAGAGAGGTATGAAGGAGAGGGAGAGAGAGAGAGGTATGCAGAAGAGGGGGAGAGAGATAGAGAGAGGTATGAAGGAGAGGGAGAGAGAGAGAGAGAGGTATGAAGGAGAGGGAGAGAGAGAGAGAGGTATGAGGGAGAGAGAGAGAGAGAGAGATGGAGAGAGGTATGAAGGAGAGGGAGAGAGAGAGAGGTATGAAGGAGAGAGAGAGAGAGAGGTATGAAGGAGAGGGAGAGAGAGGTATGAAGGAGAGGGAGAGAGAGATGCAGAGGTATGAAGGAGAGAGAGAGAGAGAGAGGTATGATGGAGAGGGAGAGAGAGAGAGATGGAGAGAGGTATGAAGGAGAGGGAGAGAGAGAGAGGTATGAAGGAGAGAGAGAGAGAGAGGTATGAAGGAGAGGGAGAGAGAGGTATGAAGGAGAGGGAGAGAGAGATGCAGAGGTATGAAGGAGAGAGAGAGAGAGAGGTATGATGGAGAGGGAGAGAGAGAGGGAGAGGTATGATGGAGAGGGAGAGAGAGAGGTTTGACGGAGAGAGAGAGAGAGAATTGAATTGAGAGAGAGAGAGTCATGCTCAACATGAGCTCCTGATATATTTGATTTTTTTTGGTTTTTAGAATGAGATAAACACTCTAATCGAAGAAGAATTCCAGACAAGAAGTGATGAACAACAACTCTATACATTCAGAATAGAAAAAAAAGTAACTTTGCGCCTCAAGTTAAGACGTTTTGAGTCTAGCTAGCTAGCTACACAACAAAGACCTAGCCAGCAGACTAACAAGCTAGCCAGAAGAAACGAGCTAGAACAAACCTAGCAAGGGCAGTTACTACAACTACATCAAACGACCAAACTGAGTGAGAAAACCAAAAAGGAGCACGGACTAACGGTAAACATATCTTCAGTTTTTTGTGTGAGGATTTTTCACTCTTTTTGCTGTTTTTTGAACTAAAGTAGCGCGAACAGCAGACGAACAAATCGGTTGCCATGGCAACGGGGCAGCAGAACAGCGCAGCAGTAGCGGTAGTAGCAGAGCGCACAGACACCATGTCCCCACTCCCCCTCAGCGCAGAATCCATTCTCTACACAAAAAAGGCCAAAAATGACACAATGAGGAAAGCTTTCAAACAGAAACTACTAGAGGAGAGGCCAGAAACCCTTTTTGCAGACCTCTACAAAAACGGTGACGTGAGTAATCTCATCTTTCTCACTGACCAGCCAAATGCATGGCGCTCAGCAGTCTGCTCTCACTACCCATGCATAAAGAAAGAGGTCATCTGTAATGGGTGGAAGCTGAAAATCAAAGAGACAGACGACCCTGACAGCACCATGATAACAATCAACCTCTACAAGACTGGGACTGTCATGGTGCAAGGTAACATCAGGCTGTTTGAAACAGACTTTCAGACCATTAAGGAAAGAGCGGAGAGAGAGAAGAACACCACCAGTGACATGCCCTCCCACAAGACAAACTCCACCAGCACCACCCTCACCCCTACCCTCCCCACCCAAAAAGGCACATCCAGCAACTCTCTTCCCACCATAGTGGAGGACACGCCACAGGAGGAGAGCGACCCCCTCAGTGCAGAGCAGGCTCAGGCCCTCCTCACCACCATGGCTGCCATGAGGGATGAGTTCACCAAACTGGAGGGGGAGGTGGTCCTGCTCAAGGAGAGCGTGAGCAAGCAGCAACCAGACAACCACACCTTAGAGGAGCTCCTAACCAAGGTGAGGACAGAGCAGGACAGCAGCCTTGCAACACAGCTGAAAGAGGTTCAGCAAGAGAGAGACGGACTCAAGAGAGAGCTGGCTGATCTAACACAGGAGGTGAGAGAGCTCCAAAAAGACAGGCAGAGCAGCAATAAGGAGCTGACCGCACTAAGAGAGGAGCTGCAGGAGAGAAAGAGAGCAGAGGACAGGCTGCAGGAGCAGATAGATCACCACCCTATGACCTGCCCTCACACAGCAGAGGAGCCCAGCTCAACCAGCCAGACTTCCCCAGCCCTGCCTGCTGCACCCCTCCTCCCCAACCCACAGAACAGCCTCCCACTGACAGTGGCACCGACACAGACCAGCCACACCCCAGCTCCAACACCCACCAGCCCCCACTCTGCCCCCCCCCAGTCCAGAAGAAACACTGGCTGACATCGTCCTGTTAATGGACTCAAATGGGAAGTATGTCCAGGAGAAGAAACTTTTCCCTAGACACAAAACGAGAAAGGTGTGGTGCCCAACAACGCAGAGTGCCATGGAGCTGCTTGATAAGGCCCATCTCGGGTCGCCAAGCCACATAATTATACATACCGGAAGCAACGACCTGCGTGCTCAGCAGGAGAGGGTGGCGACTTCACTACGGGGAGTGATTGAGAAGGCCTCCGCAATCTTCCCCAACTCAAGAATCATAGTGTCAACCCTTCTACAGAGGAGGGACTTCCACCCTGCCACAATCCAAAGAATAAACGCCAGCCTATCCCGGGACTGTGCCCTGCGACCCAATGTACACCTGGCCCACCATCCCACCCTCGATCTGGACTGTCTCTATGACCATGTTCACCTGTACAGGGAGACAGTCCCCATCCTTGCCAAGACTCTCAAGGACGTCGCTTTAAACCGCAGCCCGACCTCTCCACCCAGGAACAGCGGAGCAATCTCCACCCCGCCGAGATCACCGAGACAACACCCCGGACCAGCACCCTGGACCCCCCAGCCACGACCACAGCACCACCAACCTCAATGCCCACCACAGCCAGCGCAGCACAGACCACCCCAGCCCAGCTTCAGAGCCACCCAGATGAGGCCTACCACCCCCCTCCTCCCCACCGCAGACCCACACCTGGAGGAGCCACAGCCCAGCAGGCAGAGCTACGCACAGGCTGTGAGAGGAGCAACTGGCCCAGCCCCCACCAACCAAATGAGTGACATTAAACAAATGCTGAGTCTACTATGCTCACATGTGATAGGCCGAGCGTCATGATAAGATGAGCACAAGAACACCACCATCCTCACACTACATCCACCCAAGTGGCATGACACAAATTCTATCTTAAATGATAAACAAATCACATTTGCAAAATAAGAGTTTACTTTAATTGAAAAATCCTGTTTTAATGGTTCTTCTTGGATTGTGAGTGTTTGTCTCATTTTGAAAGGTAAAGAAAAGAAAAAAAAAAAAAGTTATGAAGTCTTTTTACGTTGCATGTTGGAATATACAAGGATTGAAGTCCTCTGCTTTTGGGCTAAAGAGCAGAAACCCAGACTTCCTGAAAGAAATTGATGATGTTGATATTGTAGTACTACAGGAAACATGGTGCAGAGGTGATGTTTCCACTGGCTGTCCACCAGGTTATAGGGAGATAATCATACCATCCATTAAAAGGAATCAAACAGGGCAGAGACTCAGGGGGAATGTTAATATGGTATAAATCTGAACTAATTAATTAAATCGAATTGATCAAAACAGGAGAATTCTTTATCTGGTTAAAAATCAACAAGGAGGCTATCTTGACAGATAAAAACGTCTTCCTCTGTGCCACATACATTCCCCCCTCAGAGTCACCCTACTTCAATGAAGAGAGTTTCTCCATTCTAGAGGGGGAGATTAGTCACTTTCAGGCCCAAGGCAACGTACTGGTCTGTGGAGACCTGAATGCTAGAACAGCAGAAGAACAAGACACTATTAACAGTCATGGGGATAAACACCTACCAGGAAGCAACAACCTTTCCCTCCCCACATACCCCCACAGAAACAACTATGACAAAGTGAAAAACAAAAACGGAGTACAGCTCCTGAGGCTCTGTCGAACACTGGGTCTGTACATAGTCAATGGCAGGCTGAGAGGAGACTCTTTTGGTAAGTACACCTACAGCTCATCCCTTGGCAGCAGCACTGTAGACTACTTCCTCACCGACCTAAACCCAGAGTCTCTCAGAGCCTTCATAGTCAGCCCACTAACACCTCTCTCAGACCACAGTAAAATCACAGTGTATCTGAGAAGAGCAGAACCCAACCATGAAGCATCACGGCCCAATAAATTACATGGTACTAAACAAGCCTATAGACGGAGTGCAAACAGTACAGACATCTACCAAAAAGCAATTAGTAGCCAAAAAATACAATCTCTCCTGGACAACTTTTTAGCCTTAACATTCTCCTTCAGCAATGAAGGTGTAAATTTGGCCGTTAGGAACATAAACTTTATATTTGACAAATTAGCCTCCTTGGCTAATCTAAAGAAGCATAAGAGCAAACCAAAAATAACAGATAATGAAAAATGGTTTGATAATGATTGCAAAAATCTAAGAAAGTCATTGAGAAATATATCTAATCAAAAACACAGAGAACCAGACAACAAAAATATACGCCTTCAATATGGGGAAACACTGAAGCAATACAAACGCACCCTAAGAACAAAAAAGGAACAGCACATTAGAAATCAGCTGGTTGGAATTGAGGAATCCATAGAATCAAACCACTTCTGGGAGAATTGGAATAAATTAAACAAACCTCATCATGAGGAATTGGCTATCCAAAATGGGGATATGTGGAGAAATCACTTTGCAAACCTCTACAGCAATATAACAAAGAGCCCAGAACAAAAAGATATACAAGAAAAATTACAAATCCTTGAATTAGCAGTCAAAGACTATCAGAATCCTGTAGATACCCCAATTACAGAAGAAGAATTATTGGAAAAACTATGCAATCTCCAACCCAAAAAGGCCTGTGGTGCTGATGGTATTTTAAATGAAATGATCAAATATACAGACCACAAATTCAAATTGGCTATACTCAAACTCTTCAACATTATCCTCACTGCAGGTATTTTCCCCGATATTTGGAACCAGGGATTGATCACACCAATCTATAAAAATGGAGACAAATTTGACCCAAATAATTACAGAGGAATTTGCGTTAACAGCAACTTGGGGAAAATTCTCTGCAGTATTATAAATAGCAGACTACATCATTTCCTTGACGAACACAACGTCCTGAGCAGAAGCCAGATTGGATTTCTAAAAAATTATCGTACAACAGACCACATTTACACCCTCCACACTCTAATTGATAAACAAGTTAACCAAAACAAAAGCAAAATCTACTCGTGTTTTGTAGATTTCAAGAAAGCATTTGATTCAATTTGGCACGAAGGTCTTTTTTATAAACTAATAGAAAGTGGTATTGGAGGGAAAACATATGATTTTATTAAATCAATGTACACTAAAAACAAATGTGCGGTTAAAATTGGCAACAAGCAAACAGACTTCTTCTCTCAGGGGCGGGGAGTGAAACAGGGCTGCCCAATAAGTCCAACATTATTTAACATCTACATTAATGAATTGGCAAAAACATTAGAAGAATCGGCAGCACCTGGTATCACCCTACACAACACTGAAATCAAGTGTCTGCTGTACGCAGATGACCTGGTGCTGCTGTCTCCCACTAAAGAGGGGTTACAGCAGCACCTAGATCGTCTTCACAGGTTCTGTCAGACCTGGGCTCTGACCGTTAACCTAAAAAACCCAAATATAATGATATTCCAAAAAAGGTCGGGAAATAAGGATGACAAATATAAATTCTATTTGGACACAGTTCTATTAGAACACACCAAAAACTACACATATCTAGGACTAAATATCAGCAACACAGGTAGCTTTCACATGGCTGTGAATGAGCTGAGAGACAAAGCAAGAAGAGCATTCTATGCCATTAAAAGGAACATCAAAATTGAAATTCCAATTAGAATCTGGCTCAAAATTTTTCAATCAGTTATAGAACCAATTGCTCTATATGGCAGTGACGTATGGGGTCCACTCTCTAATAATGAATTTACTAAATGGGACAAACATCCAACTGAAATATTGCATGCAGAGTTTTGCAAGACTGTATTGCAAGTACAAAGAAAAACTCCAAATAACGCATGTAGGGCAGAATTGGGCCAATACCCCCCCCTCATTCGAATAGAAAAAAGAGCCATCAAATTTTACAACCATCTAAAAACAAGTGACCCTAAAACATTCCATCACACAGCTCTACAATGTCAAGAGATGAAACCAGAGAAGAGTCCCCTCAGCCAGCTGGTTCTGAGGCTCAGTTCACCAACCCAAACCAACCCCATAGAGCCTCGGGACAGCCCTCAGAAAATCTGGCCCAACCAAATCATCACAAAACAAAAAGAAAAATATATAACCTATTGGAAAGACACCACAAAAAATCAAAGTAAACTTCAATGCTATTTGGCTCTAAACAGACAGTACATGGTGGCAGACTATCTGACCACTGTGACTGATAGAAAACTGAGGAAAACATTGACTAGGTACAGACTCAGTGAGCACCGTCTGGCTATAGAGACCGGTCGTCACAGACAAACCTGGCTGCCCAGAGAGGACAGGCTGTGCTCACTCTGCTCCAGGGGAGAGGTAGAGACAGAGGTGCATTTCCTACTACACTGTGACAAATACTCAGACCTAAGAGCATATTTCTTTCCCAAAATTATAACTCAATACAAAGAATTTGAAACTATAAAAGATGAAGAAAAAATCAAATATTTATAGGGTGAAAAGCCAAAATGTGCAGTTTTGGCAGCCAAATATGTGTCCTCCTGCCACAACCTGAGGGACAGCCAGTGAAAAATGCAAAGTAATGTTGATAATATTTCCCATTTAGCTTAGTTTTGTTTTGTCTTTCATACCAGGTCATATGTCTTCTCAAGTCATATTGACACTGGTCTACTACTGTTGCTTTAATTTATTGTTGTTCTGATTAATATTGTTGTTGTAGTTGTTGTTAATGGTAATCCCATGTCCACTACTACTATTATTATTGCTGTTGGTCCCACCATTTATTTATATATAAATATATATATATTTTATATATATATACATATATATTTTATTTTTATTTTTCGATATGTATACTTTGACAATGTAAGTAATAATGAACTTGCCATGTCAATAAAGTCAATTGAATTGAATTGAATTGAGAGAGAGGGAGGGAGAGAGAGAGAGAGAGAGAGAGGTATGAGGGAGAGAGAGAGAGAGAGAGAGAGAGGTATGAGGGAGAGAGAGAGAGCGAGAGACGACGGTTCTCATAACGACGGCCCTCATAACGACGGTTCTCATAACGACGGTTCTCATAACGACGGCTCTCATAACGACGGTTCTCATAACGACGGCCCTCATAACGACGGCCCTCATAACGACGGTTCTCATAACGACGGCCCTCATAACGACGGCCCTCATAACGACGGTTCTCATAACGACGGCTCTCATAACGACGGTTCTCATAACGACGGTTCTCATAACGACGGTTCTCATAACGACGGTTCTCATAACGACGGCTCTCATAACGACGGCTCTCATAACGACGGCTCTCATAACGACGGTTCTCATAACGACGGTTCTCATAATGACGGCTCTCATAACGACGGTTCTCATAACGACGGCTCTCATAACGACGGTTCTCATAACGACGGTTCTCATAACAACGGCTCTCAGGACAACAAGAAAACAAGATAAAGGTGGAACAACAACAACAACAAAGCGTGGTTATAAAACAGGCATGACGAGGAGAAGCTGATGTTTCTATGACGATGAGAAGCTCACCAGATGTTTCTATTGAATTAACATTCTAGAATTAGATGCGAAGAGGAGATTGAAATGGAACAGGCAGGCTCTAATTGGCCATTGTAATTGTGATTTATGACTGAAAGACTTGACGGCTACGGGGCAGTTCCAGTTTTATATTGGCCGTGCATGGTCTGCATGGTCTGCATGGGCTTCCAATGAGGCGGCTGATGTCAATGAACAGGGGCACACGCAGGGCGACACGCAGGGCGACACGCAGGGTGACACATGTATCCACACAGGTCGACACGCTCTAACCATTTTCACGGGAGGAAAAGTTAATTAGCTGATTAAATGACGGTATGCATCTATCTGTCCAGACACCACAGCCCTTCTAACAGGATACAGTAGGAATATGTTACACCTCTAACAGGATACAGTAGGAATATGTTACACTTCTAACAGGATACAGTAGGAATATGCTACACTTCTAACTGGATACAGTAGGAATATGTTACACTTCTAACAGGATACAGTAGGAATACGTTACACTTCTAACAGGATACAGTAGGAATATGTTACACTTCTAACAGGATACAGTAGGAATATGTTACACTTCTAACAGGATACAGTAGGAAAATGTTACACTTCTAACAGGATACAGTAGGAATATGTTACACTTCTAACAGGATACAGTAGGAATACGCTACACTTTTAACAGGATACAGTAGGAATATGTTACACTTCTAACAGGATACAGTAGGAATATGTTACACTTCTAACAGGATACAGTAGGAATACGTTACACTTCTAACAGGATACAGTAGGAATATGTTACACTTCTAACAGGATACAGTAGGAATATGTTACACTTCTAACTGGATACAGTAGGAATATGTTACATTTCTAACAGGATACAGTAGGAATACGCTACACTTTTAACAGGATACAGTAGGAATATGTTACACTTCTAACAGGATACAGTAGGAATACGTTACACTTCTAACAGGATACAGTAGGAATACGTTACACTTCTAACAGGATACAGTAGGAATATGTTACACTTCTAACAGGATACAGAAGGAATATGTTACACTTCTAACAGGATACAGTAGGAATATGTTACACTTCTAACAGGATACAGTAGGAATATGTTACACTTCTAACAGGATACAGTAGGAATATGTTACACTTCTAACTGGATACAGTAGGAATATGTTACACTTCTAACAGGATACAGTAGGAATACGCTACACTTTTAACAGGATACAGTAGGAATATGTTACACTTCTAACAGGATACAGTAGGAATATGTTACACTTCTAACAGGATACAGTAGGAATACGTTACACTTCTAACAGGATACAGTAGGAATATGTTACACTTCTAACAGGATACAGAAGGAATATGTTACACTTCTAACAGGATACAGTAGGAATATGTTACACTTCTAACAGGATACAGTAGGAATATGTTACACTTCTAACAGGATACAGTAGGAATATGTTACACTTCTAACATGATACAGTAGGAATATGTTACACTTCTAACAGGATACAGTAGGAATATGTTACACTTCTAACAGGATACAGTAGGAATATGCTACACTTCTAACAGGATACAGTAGGAATATGTTACACTTCCAACAGGATACAGTAGGAATATGTTACACTTCTAACAGGATACAGTAGGACTATGTTACCGGCACTGAGATGTGGACATCCCTATTTGTCTATTATATCAAACTCCTCACTCCTACACACAGTCACACAAATGATTCACTGTCTATTATATCAAACTCCTTACTCCTACACACAGTCACACAAATGATTCACTGTCTATTATATCAAACTTCGTCTCACTCCTACACACAGTCACACAAAAATTCACTTAGTCTTCATCAAGATGGCCTCTGAGAAGTCTTCGGAGGGAACAGAGAGGTAAAGGGGGAACAGAGAGGTGAAGGTGGAATGTGGTGGCTGGAGGCAGAGGAAAGGAGGAAGCAGAGGAGGAATGGGAGAGGAGAGGAGGGATGGGTTAGGAGAGAGGTGACGAGGGATGGGAGAGGAGGGATTGGAGAGGTGAGGAGGAATGGATGGGAGAGAAGAGATGGGATAGGAGGGATGAGAGAGGAGGAGTTTGGAGAGGAGGGATGAGAGAGGAGAGGAGGAGTTTGGAGAGGAGGGATGAGAGAGGAGAGGAGGAGTTTGGAGAGGAGGGATGAGAGAGGAGAGGAGGAGTTTGGAGAGGAGGGATGAGAGAGGAGTGGAGGGATGAGAGAGGAGAGGAGGGATGAGAGAGGAGAGGAGGAGTTTGGAGAGGAGGGAGAGAGGGAGAGGAGGGAGGAGAGGGAGGAGGAATGGATGGGAGAGAAGGGATGAGACTGGAGAGGAGGAGTTTGGAGAGGAGGGATGAGAGAGGAGTGGAGGGATGAGAGAGGAGAGGAGGGATGAGAGAGGAGAGGAGGAGTTTGGAGAGGAGGGATGAGAGAGGAGAGGAGGAGTTTGGAGAGGAGGGATGAGAGAGGAGTGGAGGGATGAGAGAGGAGAGGAGGAGTTTGGAGAGGAGTGGAGGGATGAGAGAGGAGAGGAGGGGTTTGGAGAGGAGGGATGAGAGTTATGAAAAGAGGAAGAGCCATGCGGACAACGGAAGGAAAGAGATGGAGGAACGTTTTTTTTTAACCACACAGCTTGTATCTTCAAATGGGGAAAGAGCCTCCCAAGTTACACAACAACAATTATTAAAAACACACTAACAGGCAAGCAGGTGTGCACAGGGACACACATAGACTCCCACACAGAGATGCACACCCCCACACACAGCAAGCAGCCAGGTTGAACGAGCCTATAACAGTCTATTTTTAGACTATGGATTTTGGAACCGTGCGTGTGTGTGTGTGTGTGTGTGTGTGTGTGTGTGTGTGTGTGTGTGTGTGTGTGTGTGTGTGTGTGTGTGTGTGTGTGTGTGTGTGTGTGTGTGTGTGTGTGTGTGTGTGTGTGTGTGTGTGTGTATGTCCATCTCTATGAAAGACAGATATATCCCGTGGGGAATATCACACCCATACATGGAGTTGATGTTATCTCTACACCAATCAGGTGCCAGATAGCATTCCTTTTCAACTCTGATTGGGTCCCATCACAGAGAATGCTATTAGATCACATCAGAATGGAACCTCCAATCAGACCGATCTGATTCTATAATACTGTAGCTTTCACTCAAAGTACTATAGCAACTACTCAACCAATCGTTAACTAAAACTAAAACCAATCAGAGGGCAGGATAGAATGACAAGCTAATGAAGGGTCACTGCTCCAATACAACAATCTCATTAGAGGTGTCACACACACAACAAGCAATGACTAGGGGGTCAAGGAGAAAACTGCAGAGCTCCAACAAAGGGCATGTCTCAGGCTGTGGCCGGCCAAGTCCATTCTCACTGACACCAAGTAACTGTCAGGAGAAATGGACAGTCTGGAACAGTCTGGAACGATCTAGTGGTCTGGAACAGCGTCTATCTCCTCTACATTAGATCTAGTGGTCTGGAACAGCGTCTATCTCCTTTACATTAGATCTAGTGGTCTGGAACACTGTCTATCTCCTTTACATTAGATCTAGTGGTCTGGAACACCGTCTATCTCCTCTACATTAGATCTAGTGGTCTGGAACAGCGTCTATCTCCTCTCCATTAGATCTAGTGGTCTGGAACAGCGTCTATCTCCTTTACATTAGATCTAGTGGTCTGGAACACCGTCTATCTCCTCTACATTAGATCTAGTGGTCTGGAACACCGTCTATCTCCTCTCCATTAGATCTAGTGGTCTGGAACACAGTCTATTTCCTCTACATTAGATCTAGTGGTCTGGAACACCGTCTATCTCCTCTACATTAGATCTAGTGGTCTGGAACACCGTCTATCTCCTCTACATTAGATCTAGTGGTCTGGAACACCGTCTATCTCCTCTACATTAGATCTAGTGGTCTGGAACAGCGTCTATCTCCTTTACATTAGATCTAGTGGTCTGGAACACCGTCTATCTCCTCTACATTAGATCTAGTGGTCTGGAACAGCGTCTATCTCCTTTACATTAGATCTAGTGGTCTGGAACACCGTCTATCTCCTCTACATTAGATCTAGTGGTCTGGAACAGCGTCTATCTCCTTTACATTAGATCTAGTGGTCTGGAACACAGTCTATCTCCTCTACATTAGATCTAGTGGTCTGGAACACTGTCTATCTCCTTTACATTAGATCTAGTGGTCTGGAACACCGTCTATCTCCTCTACATTAGATCTAGTGGTCTGGAACACCGTCTATCTCCTCTACATTAGATCTAGTGGTCTGGAACACCGTCTATCTCCTCTACATTAGATCTAGTGGTCTGGAACAGCGTCTATCTCCTCTACATTAGATCTAGTGGTCTGGAACAGCGTCTATCTCCTCTACATTAGATCTAGTGGTCTGGAACACCGTCTATCTCCTCTACATTAGATCTAGTGGTCTGGAACACCGTCTATCTCCTCTACATTAGATCTAGTGGTCTGGAACACCGTCTATCTCCTCTAGATTAGATCTAGTGGTCTGGAACACCGTCTATCTCCTCTACATTAGATCTAGTGGTCTGGAACACCGTCTATCTCCTCTACATTAGATCTAGTGGTCTGGAACACAGTCTATCTCATTTACATTAGATCTAGTGGTCTGGAACAGCGTCTATCTCCTCTACATTAGATCTAGTGGTCTGGAACACCGTCTATCTCCTCTACATTAGATCTAGTGGTCTGGAACACCGTCTATCTCCTCTACATTCGATCTAGTGGTCTGGAACAGCATCTATCTCCTTTACATTAGATCTAATGGTCTGGAACAGCGTCTATCTCCTCTACATTAGATATAGTGGTCTGGAACACTGTCTATCTCCTCTACATTAGATCTAGTGGTCTGGAACAGCGTCTATCTCCTCTACATTAGATCTAGTGGTCTGGAACACCGTCTATCTCCTCTACATTAGATCTAGTGGTCTGGAACACCGTCTATCTCCTCTCCATTAGATCTAGTGGTCTGGAACAGCGTCTATCTCCTTTACATTAGATCTAGTGGTCTGGAACACCGTCTATCTCCTCTACATTAGATCTAGTGGTCTGGAACACCGTCTATCTCCTCTCCATTAGATCTAGTGGTCTGGAACACAGTCTATTTCCTCTACATTAGATCTAGTGGTCTGGAACACCGTCTATCTCCTCTACATTAGATCTAGTGGTCTGGAACACCGTCTATCTCCTCTACATTAGATCTAGTGGTCTGGAACACCGTCTATCTCCTCTACATTAGATCTAGTGGTCTGGAACAGCGTCTATCTCCTTTACATTAGATCTAGTGGTCTGGAACACCGTCTATCTCCTCTACATTAGATCTAGTGGTCTGGAACAGCGTCTTTTTCCTTTACATTAGATCTAGTGGTCTGGAACACCGTCTATCTCCTCTACATTAGATCTAGTGGTCTGGAACAGCGTCTATCTCCTTTACATTAGATCTAGTGGTCTGGAACACCGTCTATCTCCTCTACATTAGATCTAGTGGTCTGGAACACTGTCTATCTCCTTTACATTAGATCTAGTGGTCTGGAACACCGTCTATCTCCTCTACATTAGATCTAGTGGTCTGGAACACCGTCTATCTCCTCTACATTAGATCTAGTGGTCTGGAACACCGTCTATCTCCTCTACATTAGATCTAGTGGTCTGGAACAGCGTCTATCTCCTCTACATTAGATCTAGTGGTCTGGAACAGCGTCTATCTCCTCTACATTAGATCTAGTGGTCTGGAACACCGTCTATCTCCTCTACATTAGATCTAGTGGTCTGGAACACCGTCTATCTCCTCTACATTAGATCTAGTGGTCTGGAACACCGTCTATCTCCTCTAGATTAGATCTAGTGGTCTGGAACACCGTCTATCTCCTCTACATTAGATCTAGTGGTCTGGAACACCGTCTATCTCCTCTACATTAGATCTAGTGGTCTGGAACACAGTCTATCTCATTTACATTAGATCTAGTGGTCTGGAACAGCGTCTATCTCCTCTACATTAGATCTAGTGGTCTGGAACACCGTCTATCTCCTCTACATTAGATCTAGTGGTCTGGAACACCGTCTATCTCCTCTACATTCGATCTAGTGGTCTGGAACAGCATCTATCTCCTTTACATTAGATCTAATGGTCTGGAACAGCGTCTATCTCCTCTACATTAGATATAGTGGTCTGGAACACTGTCTATCTCCTCTACATTAGATCTAGTGGTCTGGAACAGCGTCTATCTCCTCTACATTAGATCTAGTGGTATGGAACACCGTCTATCTCCTATACATTAGATCTAGTGGTCTGGAACACCGTCTATCTCCTTTACATTAGATCTAGTGGTCTGGAACACCGTCTATCTCCTTTACATTAGATCTAGTGGTCTGGAACAGCGTCTATCTCCTCTACATTAGATCTAGTGGTCTGGAACAGCGTCTATCTCCTCTACATTAGATCTATTGGTCTGGAACACCGTCTATCTCCCGTACATTAGATCTAGTGGTCTGGAACAGCGTCTATCTCCTCTACATTAGATCTAGTGGTCTGCATCTGGCCCCTCCATTAATAACAGGTTCATTATCTCATCCCCAGCAGCTCCTGTGTTATTGTGGAGGTCTGTAATTACATTGAGAGAGAGAGAGAGAAAGAGAGAGAGAGAGCGAGAGAGAGAGAGAGAGAGAGAGAGAGAGAGAATGGACAATTCCTCAGATAATTGTGTTATTTCTGTATTACATTACTGTACCTAATGACCAGGGAGAGTTACTTCTGTTTGATGTGGAGAGTCTGTTGGGATTATTAGTCTGCCCTGTGTCTTTAATTAATGGATCATGAACTGAATGGACCTGGCAACAACTAGTTGTGTGTTATGGGGCAATACTCGAAGAGACACGCCAGGCTAGAGCAGGTTTAGCAGGAGGCTGTCCCATTTAGCCCAGAATGGCCCAGACCAGACAGGGGGAGATTTAGGAGGCTGTCCCATTTAGCCCAGGCAGGCCCAGAGCAGACAGGCCAGACATGAGGAGGTTTAGGAGGCTAGTCCATTTAGCCCAGACAGGCCCAGAGCAGACAGGCCAGACAGGAGGAGGTTTAGGAGGCTGGTCCATTTAGCCCAGGCAGGCCCAGAGCAGACAGGCCAGACAGGAGGAGGTTTAGGAGGCTGGTCCATTTAGCCCAGGCAGGCCCAACCCAGACAGGCCAGGAAGGAGCAACAGTGCTGATTACTGGGCTTTGGGGACAGTCTGGCTTCAACACTGTCTATACTGCTGTCTCCTCTCCCTCTACCCCTCCTCCTGATCCCTCCACCCCTCTACCCCTCCTCAAGACCCCTCTACCCCTCCTCCTGATCCCTCTACTCCTCCTCCTGATCCCTCTACCCCTCCTCCTGATCCCTCTACCCCTCCTCCTGATCCCTCTACCCCTCTACCCCTCCTCCTGATCCCTCTACCCCTCCTCCTGATCCCTCCACCCCTCTACCCCTCCTCAAGATCCCTCTACCCCTCCTCCTGATCCCTCTACCCCTCCTCCTGATCCCTCTACCCCTCTACCCCTCCTCCTGATCCCTCTACCCCTCCTCCTGATCCCTCCACCCCTCTACCCCTCCTCAAGATCCCTCTACCCCTCCTCCTGATCCCTCTACCCCTCCTCCTGATCCCTCTACCCCTCCTCCTGATCCCTCTACCCCTCCTTACTGTCCATCCTGTTTCATCCACTACAGAGTCTGAGAGCTGTAACACTATAATGTCTCCTGAACAGGTGATGGACTGTTGTTACACTATAATGTCTCCTGAACAGGTGAGGGACTGTTGTTACACTATACTGTCTCCTGAACAGGTGATGGACTGCTGTTACACTATACTGTCTCCTGAACAGGTGATGGACTGCTGTTACACTATACTGTCTCCTGAACAGGTGATGGACTGCTGTTACACTATACTGTCTCCTGAACAGGTGATGGACTGTTGTTACACTATACTGTCTCCTGAACAGGTGATGGACTGCTGTTACACTATACAGTCTCCTGAACAGGTGATGGACTGTTGTTACACTATACTGTCTCCTGAACAGGTGATGGACTGCTGTTACACTATACTGTCTCCTGAACAGGTGATGGACTGTTGTTACACTATACTGTCTCCTGAACAGGTGATGGACTGCTGTTACACTATACTGTCTCCTGAACAGGTGATGGACTGTTGTTACACTATACTGTCTCCTGAACAGGTGATGGACTGTTGTTACACTATACTGTCTCCTGAACAGGTGATGGACTGCTGTAACACTATACTGTCTCCTGAACAGGTGATGGACTGTTGTTACACTATACTGTCTCCTGAACAGGTGATGGACTGCTCTTACACTATACTGTCTCCTGAACAGGTGATGGACTGTTGTTACACTATACTGTCTCCTGAACAGGTGATGGACTGCTGTTACACTATACTGTCTCCTGAACAGGTGATGGACTGCTGTTACACTATACTGTCTCCTGAACAGGTGATGGACTGCTGTTACACTATACTGTCTCCTGAACAGGTGATGGACTGCTGTTACACTATACTGTCTCCTGAACAGGTGATGGACTGCTGTTACACTATACTGTCTCCTGAACAGGTGATGGACTGCTGTTACACTATACTGTCTCCTGAACAGGTGATGGACTGCTGTTACACTATACTGTCTCCTGAACAGGTGATGGACTGCTGTTACACTATACAGTCTCCTGAACAGGTGATGGACTGCTGTTACACTATACTGTCCCCTGAACAGGTGCTGGACTGCTGTTACACTATACTGTCTCCTGAACAGGTGATGGACTGCTGTTACACTATAATGTCTCCTGAACAGGTGATGGACTGCTGTAACACTATACTGCCTCCTGAACAGGTGAGGGACTGCTGTAACACTATACTGCCTCCTGAACAGGTGATGGACTGCTGTTACACTATACTGTCTCCTGAACAGGTGATGGACTGCTGTTACACTATACTGTCTCCTGAACAGGTGATGGACTGCTGTTACACTATAATGTCTCCTGAACAGGTGATGGACTGCTGTTACACTATACTGTCTCCTGAACAGGTGATGGACTGCTGTTACACTATACTGTCCCCTGAACAGGTGATGGACTGCTGTTACACTATACTGTCTCCTGAACAGGTGATGGACTGCTGTTACACTATACTGTCTCCTGAACAGGTGATGGACTGCTGTTACACTATACTGTCTCCTGCTCCCTCCATCCCTCTACCCCTCCCTCCATCCCTCTACCCCTCCCTCCATCCTTCTACCCCTCCCTCCATCCCTCTACCCCTCCCTCCATCCCTCTACCCCTCCCTCCATCCCTCTACCCCTCTCTCCATCCCTCTAACCCTCCCTCCATCCCTCTACCCCTCCCTCCATCCCTCTACCCCTCTCTCCATCCCTCTACTCCTCCCTCATCACTCTACCCCTCCCTCCATCCCTCTACCCCTCCCTCCATCCCTCTACCCCTCTCTCCATCCCTCTACCCCTCCCTCCATCCCTCTACCCCTCTCTCCATCCCTCTACCCCTCCCTCCATCCCTCTACCCCTCCCTCCATCCCTCTACCCCTCCCTCCATCCCTCTACCCCTCCCTCCATCCCTCTACCCCTCTCTCCATCCCTCTACCCCTCCCTCCATCCCTCTACTCCTCTCTCCATCCCTCTACTCCTCCCTCCATCCCTCTACCCCTCCCTCCATCCCTCTACCCCTCTCTCCATCCCTCTGCCCCTCCCTCCATCCCTCTACTCCTCTCTCCATCCCTCTACTCCTCCCTCCATCCCTCTACCCCTCCTTCCATCCCTCTACCCCTCCCTCCATCCCTCTACCCCTCCCTCCATCCCTCTACCCCTCTCTCCATCCCTCTACCCCTCCCTCCATCCCTCTAACCCTCCCTCCATCCCTCTACCCCTTCCTCCATCCCTCTACCCCTCTCCATCCCTCTACCCCTCTCTCCATCCCTCTACCCCTCCCTCCATCCCTCTACCCCTCCCTCCATCCCTCTAACCCTCCCTCCATCCCTCTACCCCTCCCTCCATCCCTCTACCCCTCTCTCCATCCCTCTACTCCTCCCTCCATCACTCTACCCCTCCCTCCATCCCTCTACCCCTCCCTCCATCCCTCTACCCCTCCCTCCATCCCTCTACCCCTCCCTCCATCCCTTTAACCCTCCCTCCATCCCTCTACCCCTCCCTTCATCCCTCTACCCCTCCCTCCATCCCTCTACCCCTCCCTCCATCCCTCTACCCCTCCCTCCATCCCTTTAACCCTCTCTCCAGCTCCCAGTCCTTCATCATGACATTCCAAACCACCGTAGCAGTTCTAGAATGCTCCCTTGTAGTGATGTAGTGGAGAATAAACCCACAGAGACACTGTTTATGCTCCTGTCCTTCCTTATCAATACATCGCTGCTCCCTTGGCCATGAACCTACCCAACGACAGACAAAGGCTCATTCAAATGATCTCTGTGAAGATGGCGAACACTGTCCCTGCTTTATAGGATCATCATAAAAACAATTGCTGTTGATGGGATGACCTTTCTGTAACAGCAGGCTATAGGGGCCTGAATTTCAATGTATCAGGGTGAAAGTGAAGCCCACAGTTACTGACTAGACATCAAAGTTAACCCTGAAACACCTTGTGAAGATTATTGTCTGCTTTTTAGTGCCAACTGCTTCGTAAAATCCAATACGTTCTCCTCTCTAAGGCACTCTGTCAGTACCAAGACTAGAAAGACAGACTGGCAAAATGGAGCTTTAAAAAAGCCTTGTGTGGAGACAGACTCGACCATCCTGTCCCATGGGCTTTCAGCTCAAAAGACATCTTAGTTCACTTCGACTCGTTGCTATTTCAAAACTGCATCAAAAAACCAGAGAGAGAATCACACAGCGTTTCACAGACTGTGTGGGACAAAGAGTACGAGAGGGCAAAGATGTCAAGCTCTGCCGCTGAATGGACTACAGGTCACGTCCATGAAAGAGAGCTTAGATAAAAGAGAGAGGTTGATGCTGGAGGCTCCAGCAGTTCCAGTAGAACACCTGCTCTGTGCTCTCAGAGCTTTACAGGAGCTTTCTGAAATACAGAGATGAGCCAGAGCACAGCTAGAGACAGAGAGACAGAGAGCAAGAAAGAGAGAGAGAGAGAGAGAGAGCGAGAGAGAGAGAGAGACAGACAGAAAGACAGAGAGCAAGAAAGAGAGAAAGAAAGAAAGAGAGAGAGAGAGAGAGAGAGAGAGAGAGAGAGAGTTGAGGCAGATGGAGACTCCACAAGGAGAAGCTAAAGGCTGCATTCTTAACTTCCCCTTGTTCCCAGGCAACTCAAGCATATGTTCAGTGTCTGGATGAACTCTGAGTACTTCTCTGAGTGCGGTGATCCCTGAACTACCCTGACTGACTGTTGAGTTGTGTGGTGCAGGGGGAAAGAGCAATGTGCAAAATGATTTAGATTAGTCTGACGGGTTGGCAAACCATCTCTCTCTCTCTCTCTCCCACCCTTACTCTATCTCTCTTTCTTCCCCTCTCTCCCTCTCTCTCTCTCCCACCCTCTCTCTCTCTCTCTCTCTCTCCCTCTCTCTCTCTCTCTCTCCCTCTCTCTTTCTTTCCTCCCCTCTCTCCCTCTCTCTCTCTCCCACTCTTACTCTCTCTCTCTTTCTTTCTTCCCCTCTCTCTCTCTCTCTCTCTCTCTATCCCACCCTCTCTCTCTCTCTCTCTCTCTCCCTCTCTCTCTCTTTCTCTCAATTATTAAAAAGCTAAACAAGTGTTGGGAACTGGAGCACCTGTTTCCTTCATGAGAAGGCAGCCAGTGTGTCTCTGTGTATTCAGACTGTGTCTCTGTGTATTCAGACTGTGTCCCTGTGTATTCAGACTGTGTCTCTGTGTATTCAGACTGTGTCTCTGTGTATTCAGACTGTGTCTCTGTGTATTCAGACTGTGTCTCTGTGTATTCAGACTGTGTCTCTGTGGATTATATAAACAATACTGTGCAGCCGAATTCATTGACCTGGCCAAGGCTTTCGACTCTGTCAATCACCACATCCTCATCGGCAGACTCGATAGCCTGGGTTTCTCAAATGATTGCCTCGCCTGGTTCACCAACTACTTCTCTGATAGAGTTCAGTGTGTCAAATCGGAGGGCCTGTTGTCCGGGCCTCTGGCAGTCTCTATGGGGGTGCCACAAGGTTCAATTCTTGGACCAACTCTCTTCTCTGTATACATCAATGATGTCGCTCTTGCTGCTGGTGAGTCTCTGATCCACCTCTACGCAGATGACGCCATTCTGTATACTTCTGGCCCTTCTTTGGACACTGTGTTAACAACCCTCCAGACGAGCTTCAATGCCATACAACTCTCCTTCCGTGGCCTCCAACTGCTCTTAAATACAAGTAAAACTAAATGCATGCTCTTCAACCGATCGCTGCCTGCACCTGCCCGCCCGTCCAACATCACTACTCTGGACGGTTCTGACTTAGAATATGTGGACAACTACAAATACCCAGGTGTCTGGTTAGACCGTAAACTCTCCTTCCAGACTCACATCAAACATCTCCAATCCAAAGTTAAATCTAGAATTGGCTTCCTATTTGGCAACTAAGCCTAACATAACCTCGTAAAACTGACCATCCTACCAATCCTCGACTTCGGTGATGTCATTTACAAAATAGCCTCCAATACCCTACTCAATAAATTGGATGCAGTCTATCACAGTGCCATCCGTTTTGTCACCAAAGCCCCATATACCACCCACCACTGCGACCTGTACGCTCTCGTTGGCTGGCCCTCGCTTCATACTCGTCACCAAACCCACTGGCTCCAGGTCATCTACAAGACCCTGCTAGGTAAAGTCCCCCCTTATCTCAGCTCGCTGGTCACCATAGCAGCACCCACCTGTAGCACGCGCTCCAGCAGGTATATCTCACTGGTCACCCCCAAAACCAATTCTTCCTTTGGCCGCCTCTCCTTCCAGTTCTCTGCTGCCAATGACTGGAATGAACTACAAAAATCTCTGAAACTGGAAACACTTATCTCCCTACTAGCTTTAAGCACCAGCTGTCAGAGCAGCTCATAGATTACTGCACCTGTACATAGCCCATCTATAATTTAGCCCAAACAACTACCTCTTCCCCTACTGTATTTATTTATTTATTTATTTTGCTCCTTTGCACCCCATTATTTCTATCTCTACTTTGCACATTCTTCCACTGCAAATCTACCATTCCAGTGTTTTACTTGCTATATTGTATTTACTTCGCCACCATGGCCTTTTTTTGCCTTTACCTCCATTATCTCACCTCATTTGCTCACATTGTATATATACTTATTTTTCTACTATATTATTGACTGTATGTTTGTTTATTCCATGTGTAACTCTGTGTTGTTGTATGTGTCGAACTGCTTTGCTTTATCATGGCCAGGTCGCAATTGTAAATGAGAACTTGTTCTCAACCTGCCTACCAGGTGAAATAAAAAAAATAAAAAAATTCAGACTCTGTCTCTGTGTATTCAGACTGTGTGTCTCTGTGTATTCAGACTGTGTCTCTGTGTATTCGGACTGTGTCTCTGTGTATTCGGACTGTGTCTCTGTGTATTCGGACTGTGTCTCTGTGTATTCGGACTGTGTCTCTGTGTATTCGGACTGTGTCTCTGTGTATTCAGACTGTGTCTCTGTGTATTCAGACTGTGTCTCTGTGTATTCAGACTGTGACTCTGTGTATTCAGACTGTGTCTCTGTGTATTCAGACTGTGTCTCTGTGTATTCAGACTGTGTCTCTGTGTATATTTAACATCACGCTGCCTTTTTAACTCCTCAAGGGACCAGCAACTGCAGCGAGACACATTCCTCCTACATCACCTCTGGGACAGAGTAGAATGGTCTTTTCAGTAATGGGGATGATAACAATGTGTTCATGTCTCTTTACACCTGACGCCGCCTCCTAATTCTCCACTTGCCTGTATTTTGAAAGGGTGGACCTGGTCCCCATTATAACTCTGATAAGACAATCATTGGTAAGTTTGGCAGCAATTTGCCCTGGGCCTGCGCCAGGTTCCAGCGGTGAGTTGCAGGGCCGTATTTCTCCTGGAGAAACAGGGGAGAAGTCTATCGGTAGCTATTCTATAGCCAGGTGGAGCTAATTTACCCCGTCCCCAAATCCCAGCCCCAGACATGCAGGTATAATGGAGAGGGAGAGGCCTTTCGGAAGTCTTTAGCGAGTCGCCAATAAAAGTGAGAAGTGGTCAGATTCAGCCCAGGCTAGTGAGACAGATCAGTGCTGTGTTCTATTGGACAGTCACAGGACGTGTCCCAAATGGAACCCTATTCCCTTTGTAGTGCACTACTTTTGACCAGAGGCCATAAGGCTCTAGTTAAATCTAGTGCACTACTTTAGCCATAAGGCTTTAGTTTAATCTAGTGCACTACTTTAGCCATAAGGCTCTAGTTAAATCTAGTGCACTACTTTAGCCATAAGGCTCTAGTTAAATCTAGTGCACTACTTTAGCAATACGGCTCTAGTTAAAT
Organism: Salvelinus alpinus; assembly: GCF_045679555.1. NCBI lineage: Eukaryota > Metazoa > Chordata > Actinopteri > Salmoniformes > Salmonidae > Salvelinus > Salvelinus alpinus. The sequence continues at coordinate 12,236,227 of NC_092096.1, forward strand.
CTAGTGCACTACTTTAGCAATACGGCTCTAGTTAAATCTAGTGCACTATTTTAGCAATACGGCTCTAGTTAAATCTAGTGCACTATTTTAGCAATACGGCTCTAGTTAAATCTAGTGCACTATTTTAGCAATACGGCTCTAGTTAAATCTAGTGCACTATTTTAGCAATACGGCTCTAGTTAAATCTAGTGCACTATTTTAGCAATAAGGCTCTAGTTAAATCTAGTGCACTATAAAGGGAATAGGGTTCCATTTGGGACACAAGGAAAAAGAAAGAGGCCCAGTGCCATTTTTCCCCGGGTTAGGGTAGAAGACTTTATAGAGCGTGACATAGCCAGAGAATATTATTACTGGTCGTATCAGGAGGATGCTGTAAACAAAGCCACCAGACAGTGCAATAACTCCTCGTCTTCATTTCCCCTTCATCAGGAAGTAGAAGGCTGGAGGGGATTGGCTGTGTGGTAGGGGATTTGCATTATTTTGTCCCATTGTCCCACCTGTGATATGCTCAGTCTGTAATACTTGCAAATGTAATCTATCTGAATATGTAAAACCACTTATCTCAGAGTCTCTTCTGAGATTGTTACAAATAATTTGGGGGGGCCATTTACAAACCCGAGAGAGTGGAGGAGGTAGAGTAGGGATAACAAAGTTTCTCTTTTCCAGGTAAATATTCTCCAGGGTCATCTCTCATCTCGATATGTGCTCACTCATCTTTGGGAACAATTCCGTAGTCCAGCCATCCATACAGTCCTCTGCTATCTAAGAATAACGTACAGGAAGTCCAGCCATCCATACAGTCCTCTGCTATCTAAGAATAACGTACAGGAAGTCCAGCCATCCATACAGTCCTCTGCTATCTAAGAATAACGTACAGGAAGTCCAGCCATCCATACAGTCCTCTGCTATCTAAGAATAACGTACAGGAAGTCAAGCCATCCATACAGTCCTCTGCTATCTAAGAATAACGTACAGGAAGTCCAGCCATCCATACAGTCCTCTGCTATCTAAGAATAACGTACAGGAAGTCCAGCCATCCATACAGTCCTCTGCTATCTAAGAATAACGTACAGGAAGTCCAGCCATCCATACAGTCCTCTGCTATCTAAGAATAACGTACAGGAAGTCCAGCCATCCATACAGTCCTCTGCTATCTAAGAATAACGTACAGGAAGTCAAGCCATCCATACAGTCCTCTGCTATCTAAGAATAACGTACAGGAAGTCCAGCCATCCATACAGTCCTCTGCTATCTAAGAATAACGTACAGGAAGTCCAGCCATCCATACAGTCCTCTGCTATCTAAGAATAACGTACAGGAAGTCCAGCCATCCATACAGTCCTCTGCTATCTAAGAATAACGAACAGGAAGTCCAGCCATCCATACAGTCCTCTGCTATCTAAGAATAACGTACAGGAAGTCCAGCCATCCATACAGTCCTCTGCTATCTAAGAATAACGTACAGGAAGTCCAGCCATCCATACAGTCCTCTGCTATCTAAGAATAACGTACAGGAAGTCCAGCCATCCATACAGTCCTCTGCTATCTAAGAATAACGTACAGGAAGTCCAGCCATCCATACAGTCCTCTGCTATCTAAGAATAACATACAGGAAGTCAAGCCATCCATACAGTCCTCTGCTATCTAAGAATAACGTACAGGAAGTCCAGCCATCCATACAGTCCTCTGCTATCTAAGAATAACGTACAGGAAGTCAAGCCATCCATACAGTCCTCTGCTATCTAAGAATAACGTACAGGAAGTCAAGCCATCCATACAGTCCTCTGCTATCTAAGAATAACATACAGGAAGTCCAGCCATCCATACAGTCCTCTGCTATCTAAGAATAACGTACAGGAAGTCCAGCCATCCATACAGTCCTCTGCTATCTAAGAATAACGTACAGGAAGTCAAGCCATCCATACAGTCCTCTGCTATCTAAGAATAACGTACAGGAAGTCCAGCCATCCATACAGTCCTCTGCTATCTAAGAATAACGTACAGGAAGTCCAGCCATCCATACAGTCCTCTGCTATCTAAGAATAACGTACAGGAAGTCCAGCCATCCATACAGTCCTCTGCTATCTAAGAATAACGTACAGGAAGTCAAGCCATCCATACAGTCCTCTGCTATCTAAGAATAACGTACAGGAAGTCAAGCCATCCATACAGTCCTCTGCTATCTAAGAATAACGTACAGGAAGTCAAGCCATCCATACAGTCCTCTGCTATCTAAGAATAACGTACAGGAAGTCCAGCCATCCATACAGTCCTCTGCTATCTAAGAATAACGTACAGGAAGTCAAACCATCCATACAGTCCTCTGCTATCTAAGAATAACGTACAGGAAGTCAAGCCATCCATACAGTCCTCTGCTATCTAAGAATAACGTACAGGAAGTCAAGCCATCCATACAGTCCTCTGCTATCTAAGAATAACGTACAGGAAGTCAAACCATCCATACAGTCCTCTGCTATCTAAGAATAACGTACAGGAAGTCCAGCCATCCATACAGTCCTCTGCTATCTAAGAATAACGTACAGGAAGTCCAGCCATCCATACAGTCCTCTGCTATCTAAGAATAACGTACAGGAAGTCCAGCCATCCATACAGTCCTCTGCTATCTAAGAATAACGTACAGGAAGTCCAGCCATCCATACAGTCCTCTGCTATCTAAGAATAATGTACAGGAAGTCCAGCCATCCATACAGTCCTCTGCTATCTAAGAATAACGTACAGGAAGTCCAGCCATCCATACAGTCCTCTGCTATCTAAGAATAACGTACAGGAAGTCCAGCCATCCATACAGTCCTCTGCTATCTAAGAATAATGTACAGGAAGTCCAGCCATCCATACAGTCCTCTGCTATCTAAGAATAACGTACAGGAAGTCCAGCCATCCATACAGTCCTCTGCTATCTAAGAATAACGAACAGGAAGTCCAGCCATCCATACAGTCCTCTGCTATCTAAGAATAACGAACAGGAAGTCAAACCATCCATACAGTCCTCTGCTATCTAAGAATAACGTACAGGAAGTCCAGCCATCCATACAGTCCTCTGCTATCTAAGAATAACGAACAGGAAGTCAAACCATCCATACAGTCCTCTGCTATCTAAGAATAACGTACAGGAAGTCCAGCCATCCATACAGTCCTCTGCTATCTAAGAATAACGTACAGGAAGTCAAACCATCCATACAGTCCTCTGCTATCTAAGAATAACGTACAGGAAGTCAAGCCATCCATACAGTCCTCTGCTATCTAAGAATAACGTACAGGAAGTCAAGCCATCCATACAGTCCTCTGCTATCTAAGAATAACGTACAGGAAGTCAAACCATCCATACAGTCCGCTGCTATCTAAGAATAACGTACAGGAAGTCCAGCCATCCACACAGTCCTCTGCTATCTAAGAATAACGTACAGGAAGTCAAGCCATCCATACAGTCCTCTGCTATCTAAGAATAACGTACAGGAAGTCAAACCATCCATACAGTCCTCTGCTATCTAAGAATAACGTACAGGAAGTCAAGCCATCCATACAGTCCTCTGCTATCTAAGAATAACGTACAGGAAGTCCAGCCATCCATACAGTCCTCTGCTATCTAAGAATAACGTACAGGAAGTCCAGCCATCCATACAGTCCTCTGCTATCTAAGAATAACGTACAGGAAGTCAAACCATCCATACAGTCCTCTGCTATCTAAGAATAACGTACAGGAAGTCAAGCCATCCATACAGTCCTCTGCTATCTAAGAATAACGTACAGGAAGTCAAGCCATCCATACAGTCCTCTGCTATCTAAGAATAACGTACAGGAAGTCAAACCATCCATACAGTCCTCTGCTATCTAAGAATAACGTACAGGAAGTCCAGCCATCCATACAGTCCTCTGCTATCTAAGAATAACGTACAGGAAGTCCAGCCATCCATACAGTCCTCTGCTATCTAAGAATAACGTACAGGAAGTCCAGCCATCCATACAGTCCTCTGCTATCTAAGAATAACGTACAGGAAGTCCAGCCATCCATACAGTCCTCTGCTATCTAAGAATAATGTACAGGAAGTCCAGCCATCCATACAGTCCTCTGCTATCTAAGAATAACGTACAGGAAGTCCAGCCATCCATACAGTCCTCTGCTATCTAAGAATAACGTACAGGAAGTCCAGCCATCCATACAGTCCTCTGCTATCTAAGAATAATGTACAGGAAGTCCAGCCATCCATACAGTCCTCTGCTATCTAAGAATAACGTACAGGAAGTCCAGCCATCCATACAGTCCTCTGCTATCTAAGAATAACGAACAGGAAGTCCAGCCATCCATACAGTCCTCTGCTATCTAAGAATAACGAACAGGAAGTCAAACCATCCATACAGTCCTCTGCTATCTAAGAATAACGTACAGGAAGTCCAGCCATCCATACAGTCCTCTGCTATCTAAGAATAACGAACAGGAAGTCAAACCATCCATACAGTCCTCTGCTATCTAAGAATAACGTACAGGAAGTCCAGCCATCCATACAGTCCTCTGCTATCTAAGAATAACGTACAGGAAGTCAAACCATCCATACAGTCCTCTGCTATCTAAGAATAACGTACAGGAAGTCAAGCCATCCATACAGTCCTCTGCTATCTAAGAATAACGTACAGGAAGTCAAGCCATCCATACAGTCCTCTGCTATCTAAGAATAACGTACAGGAAGTCAAACCATCCATACAGTCCTCTGCTATCTAAGAATAACGTACAGGAAGTCCAGCCATCCACACAGTCCTCTGCTATCTAAGAATAACGTACAGGAAGTCAAGCCATCCATACAGTCCTCTGCTATCTAAGAATAACGTACAGGAAGTCAAACCATCCATACAGTCCTCTGCTATCTAAGAATAACGAACAGGAAGTCAAGCCATCCATACAGTCCTCTGCTATCTAAGAATAACGTACAGGAAGTCCAGCCATCCATACAGTCCTCTGCTATCTAAGAATAACGTACAGGAAGTCAAGCCATCCATACAGTCCTCTGCTATCTAAGAATAACGTACAGGAAGTCCAGCCATCCATACAGTCCTCTGCTATCTAAGAATAACGTACAGGAAGTCCAGCCATCCATACAGTCCTCTGCTATCTAAGAATAACGTACAGGAAGTCCAGCCATCCATACAGTCCTCTGCTATCTAAGAATAATGTACAGGAAGTCCAGCCATCCATACAGTCCTCTGCTATCTAAGAATAACGTACAGGAAGTCCAGCCATCCATACAGTCCTCTGCTATCTAAGAATAACGTACAGGAAGTCCAGCCATCCATACAGTCCTCTGCTATCTAAGAATAATGTACAGGAAGTCCAGCCATCCATACAGTCCTCTGCTATCTAAGAATAACGTACAGGAAGTCCAGCCATCCATACAGTCCTCTGCTATCTAAGAATAACGAACAGGAAGTCCAGCCATCCATACAGTCCTCTGCTATCTAAGAATAACGAACAGGAAGTCAAACCATCCATACAGTCCTCTGCTATCTAAGAATAACGTACAGGAAGTCCAGCCATCCATACAGTCCTCTGCTATCTAAGAATAACGAACAGGAAGTCAAACCATCCATACAGTCCTCTGCTATCTAAGAATAACGTACAGGAAGTCCAGCCATCCATACAGTCCTCTGCTATCTAAGAATAACGTACAGGAAGTCAAACCATCCATACAGTCCTCTGCTATCTAAGAATAACGTACAGGAAGTCAAGCCATCCATACAGTCCTCTGCTATCTAAGAATAACGTACAGGAAGTCAAGCCATCCATACAGTCCTCTGCTATCTAAGAATAACGTACAGGAAGTCAAACCATCCATACAGTCCTCTGCTATCTAAGAATAACGTACAGGAAGTCCAGCCATCCACACAGTCCTCTGCTATCTAAGAATAACGTACAGGAAGTCAAGCCATCCATACAGTCCTCTGCTATCTAAGAATAACGTACAGGAAGTCAAACCATCCATACAGTCCTCTGCTATCTAAGAATAACGAACAGGAAGTCAAGCCATCCATACAGTCCTCTGCTATCTAAGAATAACGTACAGGAAGTCCAGCCATCCATACAGTCCTCTGCTATCTAAGAATAACGTACAGGAAGTCAAACCATCCATACAGTCCTCTGCTATCTAAGAATAACGAACAGGAAGTCAAGCCATCCATACAGTCCTCTGCTATCTAAGAATAACGTACAGGAAGTAAAGCCATCCATACAGTCCTCTGCTATCTAAGAATAACGTACAGGAAGTCAAGCCATCCATACAGTCCTCTGCTATCTAAGAATAACGTACAGGAAGTCCAGCCATCCATACAGTCCTCTGCTATCTAAGAATAACGTACAGGAAGTCAAGCCATCCATACAGTCCTCTGCTATCTAAGAATAACGTACAGGAAGTCAAGCCATCCATACAGTCCTCTGCTATCTAAGAATAACGTACAGGAAGTCCAGCCATCCATACAGTCCTCTGCTATCTAAGAATAACGTACAGGAAGTCAAGCCATCCATACAGTCCTCTGCTATCTAAGAATAACGTACAGGAAGTCCAGCCATCCATACAGTCCTCTGCTATCTAAGAATAACGTACAGGAAGTCCAGCCATCCATACAGTCCTCTGCTATCTAAGAATAACGTACAGGAAGTCAAACCATCCATACAGTCCTCTGCTATCTAAGAATAACGTACAGGAAGTCAAGCCATCCATACAGTCCTCTGCTATCTAAGAATAACGTACAGGAAGTCAAGCCATACATACAGTCCTCTGCTATCTAAGAATAACGTACAGGAAGTCAAGCCATACATACAGTCCTCTGCTATCTAAGAATAACGTACAGGAAGTGAAGCCATCCATACAGTCCTCTGCTATCTAAGAATAACGTACAGGAAGTGAAGCCATCCATACAGTCCTCTGCTATCTAAGAATAACGTACAGGAAGTCAAGCCATCCATACAGTCCTCTGCTATCTAAGAATAATGTACAGGAAGTCAAGCCATCCACACAGTCCTCTGCTATCTAAGAATAACGTACAGGAAGTCAAGCCATCCATGCAGTCCTCTGCTATCTAAGAATAATGAACAGGAAGTCCAGCCATCCATACAGTCCTCTGCTATCTAAGAATAACGTACAGGAAGTCAAGCCATCCATACAGTCCTCTGCTATCTAAGAATAACGTACAGGAAGTCCAGCCATCCATACAGTCCTCTGCTATCTAAGAATAACGTACAGGAAGTCCAGCCATCCATACAGTCCTCTGCTATCTAAGAATAACGTACAGGAAGTCCAGCCATCCATACAGTCCTCTGCTATCTAAGAATAACGTACAGGAAGTCAAGCCATCCATACAGTCCTCTGCTATCTAAGAATAACGTACAGGAAGTCCAGCCATCCATACAGTCCTCTGCTATCTAAGAATAACGTACAGGAAGTCCAGCCATCCATACAGTCCTCTGCTATCTAAGAATAACGTACAGGAAGTCCAGCCATCCATACAGTCCTCTGCTATCTAAGAATAATGTACAGGAAGTCCAGCCATCCATACAGTCCTCTGCTATCTAAGAATAACGTACAGGAAGTCCAGCCATCCATACAGTCCTCTGCTATCTAAGAATAACGTACAGGAAGTCCAGCCATCCATACAGTCCTCTGCTATCTAAGAATAATGTACAGGAAGTCCAGCCATCCATACAGTCCTCTGCTATCTAAGAATAACGTACAGGAAGTCCAGCCATCCATACAGTCCTCTGCTATCTAAGAATAACGAACAGGAAGTCCAGCCATCCATACAGTCCTCTGCTATCTAAGAATAACGAACAGGAAGTCAAACCATCCATACAGTCCTCTGCTATCTAAGAATAACGTACAGGAAGTCCAGCCATCCATACAGTCCTCTGCTATCTAAGAATAACGAACAGGAAGTCAAACCATCCATACAGTCCTCTGCTATCTAAGAATAACGTACAGGAAGTCCAGCCATCCATACAGTCCTCTGCTATCTAAGAATAACGTACAGGAAGTCAAACCATCCATACAGTCCTCTGCTATCTAAGAATAACGTACAGGAAGTCAAGCCATCCATACAGTCCTCTGCTATCTAAGAATAACGTACAGGAAGTCAAGCCATCCATACAGTCCTCTGCTATCTAAGAATAACGTACAGGAAGTCAAACCATCCATACAGTCCTCTGCTATCTAAGAATAACGTACAGGAAGTCCAGCCATCCACACAGTCCTCTGCTATCTAAGAATAACGTACAGGAAGTCAAGCCATCCATACAGTCCTCTGCTATCTAAGAATAACGTACAGGAAGTCAAACCATCCATACAGTCCTCTGCTATCTAAGAATAACGAACAGGAAGTCAAGCCATCCATACAGTCCTCTGCTATCTAAGAATAACGTACAGGAAGTCCAGCCATCCATACAGTCCTCTGCTATCTAAGAATAACGTACAGGAAGTCAAGCCATCCATACAGTCCTCTGCTATCTAAGAATAACGTACAGGAAGTCCAGCCATCCATACAGTCCTCTGCTATCTAAGAATAACGTACAGGAAGTCCAGCCATCCATACAGTCCTCTGCTATCTAAGAATAACGTACAGGAAGTCCAGCCATCCATACAGTCCTCTGCTATCTAAGAATAATGTACAGGAAGTCCAGCCATCCATACAGTCCTCTGCTATCTAAGAATAACGTACAGGAAGTCCAGCCATCCATACAGTCCTCTGCTATCTAAGAATAACGTACAGGAAGTCCAGCCATCCATACAGTCCTCTGCTATCTAAGAATAATGTACAGGAAGTCCAGCCATCCATACAGTCCTCTGCTATCTAAGAATAACGTACAGGAAGTCCAGCCATCCATACAGTCCTCTGCTATCTAAGAATAACGAACAGGAAGTCCAGCCATCCATACAGTCCTCTGCTATCTAAGAATAACGAACAGGAAGTCAAACCATCCATACAGTCCTCTGCTATCTAAGAATAACGTACAGGAAGTCCAGCCATCCATACAGTCCTCTGCTATCTAAGAATAACGAACAGGAAGTCAAACCATCCATACAGTCCTCTGCTATCTAAGAATAACGTACAGGAAGTCCAGCCATCCATACAGTCCTCTGCTATCTAAGAATAACGTACAGGAAGTCAAACCATCCATACAGTCCTCTGCTATCTAAGAATAACGTACAGGAAGTCAAGCCATCCATACAGTCCTCTGCTATCTAAGAATAACGTACAGGAAGTCAAGCCATCCATACAGTCCTCTGCTATCTAAGAATAACGTACAGGAAGTCAAACCATCCATACAGTCCTCTGCTATCTAAGAATAACGTACAGGAAGTCCAGCCATCCACACAGTCCTCTGCTATCTAAGAATAACGTACAGGAAGTCAAGCCATCCATACAGTCCTCTGCTATCTAAGAATAACGTACAGGAAGTCAAACCATCCATACAGTCCTCTGCTATCTAAGAATAACGAACAGGAAGTCAAGCCATCCATACAGTCCTCTGCTATCTAAGAATAACGTACAGGAAGTCCAGCCATCCATACAGTCCTCTGCTATCTAAGAATAACGTACAGGAAGTCAAACCATCCATACAGTCCTCTGCTATCTAAGAATAACGAACAGGAAGTCAAGCCATCCATACAGTCCTCTGCTATCTAAGAATAACGTACAGGAAGTAAAGCCATCCATACAGTCCTCTGCTATCTAAGAATAACGTACAGGAAGTCAAGCCATCCATACAGTCCTCTGCTATCTAAGAATAACGTACAGGAAGTCCAGCCATCCATACAGTCCTCTGCTATCTAAGAATAACGTACAGGAAGTCAAGCCATCCATACAGTCCTCTGCTATCTAAGAATAACGTACAGGAAGTCAAGCCATCCATACAGTCCTCTGCTATCTAAGAATAACGTACAGGAAGTCCAGCCATCCATACAGTCCTCTGCTATCTAAGAATAACGTACAGGAAGTCAAGCCATCCATACAGTCCTCTGCTATCTAAGAATAACGTACAGGAAGTCCAGCCATCCATACAGTCCTCTGCTATCTAAGAATAACGTACAGGAAGTCCAGCCATCCATACAGTCCTCTGCTATCTAAGAATAACGTACAGGAAGTCAAACCATCCATACAGTCCTCTGCTATCTAAGAATAACGTACAGGAAGTCAAGCCATCCATACAGTCCTCTGCTATCTAAGAATAACGTACAGGAAGTCAAGCCATACATACAGTCCTCTGCTATCTAAGAATAACGTACAGGAAGTCAAGCCATACATACAGTCCTCTGCTATCTAAGAATAACGTACAGGAAGTGAAGCCATCCATACAGTCCTCTGCTATCTAAGAATAACGTACAGGAAGTGAAGCCATCCATACAGTCCTCTGCTATCTAAGAATAACGTACAGGAAGTCAAGCCATCCATACAGTCCTCTGCTATCTAAGAATAATGTACAGGAAGTCAAGCCATCCACACAGTCCTCTGCTATCTAAGAATAACGTACAGGAAGTCAAGCCATCCATGCAGTCCTCTGCTATCTAAGAATAACGTACAGGAAGTCCAGCCATCCATACAGTCCTCTGCTATCTAAGAATAACGTACAGGAAGTCAAGCCATCCATACAGTCCTCTGCTATCTAAGAATAACGTACAGGAAGTCAAGCCATCCATGCAGTCCTCTGCTATCTAAGAATAACGTACAGGAAGTCAAGCCATCCATGCAGTCCTCTGCTATCTAAGAATAACGTACAGGAAGTCAAGCCATCTATACAGTCCTCTGCTATCTAAGAATAACGTACAGGAAGTCCAGCCATCCATACAGTCCTCTGCTATCTAAGAATAACGTACAGGAAGTCAAACCATCCATACAGTCCTCTGCTATCTAAGAATAACGTACAGGAAGTCAAACCATCCATGCAGTCCTCTGCTATCTAAGAATAACGTACAGGAAGTCAAACCATCCATACAGTCCTCTGCTATCTAAGAATAACGTACAGGAAATCAAACCATCCATACAGTCCTCTGCTATCTAAGAATAACGTACAGGAAGTCAAACCATCCATACAGTCCTCTGCTATCTAAGAATAACGTACGGGAAGTCAAACCATCCATGCAGTCCTCTGCTATCTAAGAATAACGAACAGGAAGTCAAGCCATCCATACAGTCCTCTGCTATCTAAGAATAACGTACAGGAAGTCAAGCCATCCATACAGTCCTCTGCTATCTAAGAATAACGTACAGGAAGTCAAGCCATCCATACAGTCCTCTGCTATCTAAGAATAACGAACAGGAAGTCAAACCATCCATACAGTCCTCTGCTATCTAAGAATAACGTACAGGAAGTCAAGCCATCCATACAGTCCTCTGCTATCTAAGAATAACGTACAGGAAGTCAAGCCATCTATACAGTCCTCTGCTATCTAAGAATAACGTACAGGAAGTCAAGCCATCCATACAGTCCTCTGCTATCTAAGAATAACGTACAGGAAGTCAAGCCATCCATACAGTCCTCTGCTATCTAAGAATAACGTACAGGAAGTCAAGTCATCCATACAGTCCTCTGCTATCTAAGAATAACGTACAGGAAGTCAAGCCATCCATACAGTCCTCTGCTATCAAAGAATAACGTACAGGAAGTCAAGCCATCCATGCAGTCCTCTGCTATCTAAGAATAACGTACAGGAAGTCAAGCCATCCATACAGTCCTCTGCTATCTAAGAATAACGTACAGGAAGTCAAACCATCCATACAGTCCTCTGCTATCTAAGAATAACGTACAGGAAGTCAAACCATCCATGCAGTCCTCTGCTATCTAAGAATAACGAACAGGAAGTCAAGCCATCCATACAGTCCTCTGCTATCTAAGAATAACGTACAGGAAGTCAAGCCATCCATACAGTCCTCTGCTATCTAAGAATAACGTACAGGAAGTCAAGCCATCCATACAGTCCTCTGCTATCTAAGAATAACGTACAGGAAGTCAAGCCATCCATACAGTCCTCTGCTATCTAAGAATAACGAACAGGAAGTCAAACCATCCATACAGTCCTCTGCTATCTAAGAATAACGTACAGGAAGTCAAGCCATCCATACAGTCCTCTGCTATCTAAGAATAACGTACAGGAAGTCAAGCCATCCATGCAGTCCTCTGCTATCTAAGAATAACGTACAGGAAGTCAAGCCATCCATACAGTCCTCTGCTATCTAAGAATAACGTACAGGAAGTCAAACCATCCATACAGTCCTCTGCTATCTAAGAATAACGTACAGGAAGTCAAACCATCCATGCAGTCCTCTGCTATCTAAGAATAACGAACAGGAAGTCAAGCCATCCATACAGTCCTCTGCTATCTAAGAATAACGTACAGGAAGTCAAGCCATCCATACAGTCCTCTGCTATCTAAGAATAACGTACAGGAAGTCAAGCCATCTATACAGTCCTCTGCTATCTAAGAATAACATACAGGAAGTCAAGCCATCCATACAGTCCTCTGCTATCTAAGAATAACGAACAGGAAGTCAAACCATCCATACAGTCCTCTGCTATCTAAGAATAACGTACAGGAAGTCAAGCCATCCATACAGTCCTCTGCTATCTAAGAATAACGTACAGGAAGTAAAGCCATCCATACAGTCCTCTGCTATCTAAGAATAACGTACAGGAAGTCAAGCCATCCATACAGTCCTCTGCTATCTAAGAATAACGAACAGGAAGTCAAACCATCCATACAGTCCTCTGCTATCTAAGAATAACGTACAGGAAGTCAAGCCATCCATACAGTCCTCTGCTATCTAAGAATAATGAACAGGAAGTCAAGCCATCCATACAGTCCTCTGCTATCTAAGAATAACGAACAGGAAGTCAAGCCATCCATACAGTCCTCTGCTATCTAAGAATAACGTACAGGAAGTCAAGCCATCCATACAGTCCTCTGCTATCTAAGAATAACGAACAGGAAGTCAAGCCATCCATACAGTCCTCTGCTATCTAAGAATAACGAACAGGAAGTCAAGCCATCCATACAGTCCTCTGCTATCTAAGAATAACGTACAGGAAGTCAAGCCATCCATACAGTCCTCTGCTATCTAAGAATAACGTACAGGAAGTCAAGCCATCCATACAGTCCTCTGCTATCTAAGAATAACGTACAGGAAGTCAAGTCATCCATACAGTCCTCTGCTATCTAAGAATAGCGTACAGGAAGTCAAGCCACCCATGACGCAGATAGCACCACTGCTACCTCTCCTTGAAGTTCTGATTTTCTCTCGACATCCAATGAAAGCTTCAGACTTGAACAAGAAAGCGGTGAGGAGAATCAAGGTAGTTTATTAAAGGCCTGATAGAATGATTCTAAACCATTAAACACAACAGAGATTCATTGACTTTCCACTGCGACTCCATCCTGCGGGGGGGGGAGACATTACAATGCACTGCCTGTATCCTCCCTAAATATGCACTGTGATTGGAGGTAGATGTACACAGTAGAGTGGAGTAATGACTAGCTCTGCTCCTCTCACTGTACAGTTTCTCATCCAATAGGAAACACAATGGCTTCTACAACAACAAAAATAAACTCGTATTAATATAAAACATTTGATTACTTTCCTAACTTTCCGGTGATAGAATCACACCGACAGTCTGAATGCAAATTGACTTCCTGTCAACTGCTAACGGTTTAGAGTCAATGAGAGAAAATGTGTTGTTTTACCGAATGTGGATATTTGTCTGCTTTTTAAACAGGCATTGAAGAGACGAGTTCTGAACATATTTCATAACACTGGTCGTATTAATACGTAAGATTAGATGGAGTGTCCTGTCAGCTTCAGGCTCTATTTCACAACTGTGGTGAATTAGTGATAGAGCCTTCCAGTCTTTTACCCGGTTTAACCTCAATATCTTTCCTCAACATACTGTACACTATCAATGGTTTTACCTCATTATCTTTCCTCAACATACTGTACACTATCAATGGTTTTACCTCATTATCTTTCCTCAACATACTGTACTCTATCAATGGTTTTACCTCATTATATTTCCTCAATAAATAAATAAATAAAAAGTATGTATTGATATTAACCCACCAAAGTAAGTGTGGAAGAGGAAGTTATTTGAACTACAAATGCAAAAGGTTACAATCAATATGCATCTCTGTAAGTCTATCAATGGTTTTACCTCAATATATTTCCTCAACATACTGCACTCTATCAATGGTTTTACCTCAATATCTTTCCTCAACATACTGCACTCTATCAATGGTTTTACCTCAACATCTTTCCTCAACATAATGCACTCTATCAATGGTTTTACCTCAATATCTTTCCTCAACATAATGCACTCTATCAATGGTTTTACCTCAATATCTTTCCTCAACATACTGCACTCTATCAATGGTTTTACCTCAACATCTTTCCTCAACATAATGCACTCTATCAATGGTTTTACCTCAACATCTTTCCTCAACATAATGCACTCTATCAAAAGTTTTACCTCAATATCTTTCCTCAACATACTGCACTCTATCAATGGTTTTACCTCAATATCTTTCCTCAACATACTGCACTCTATCAATGGTTTTACCTCTTTATCTTTCGTCAACATACTGCACTCTATCAATGGTTTTACCTCAATATCTTTCCTCAACATAATGCACTCTATCAATGGTTTTACCTCAATATCTTTCCTCAACATACTGCACTCTATCAATGGTTTAACCTCAATATCTTTCCTCAACATACTGCACTCTATCAATGGTTTTACCTCTTTATCTTTCGTCAACATACTGCACTCTATCAATGGTTTTACCTCAATATCTTTCCTCAACATACTGCACTCAATCAATGGTTTTACCTCAATATCTTTCCTCAACATACTGCACTCTATCAATGGTTTAACCTCAATATCTTTCCTCAACATACTGCACTCTATCAATGGTTTTACCTCAACATCTTTCCTCAACATAATGCACTCTATCAATGGTTTTACCTCAATATCTTTCCTCAACATAATGCACTCTATCAATGGTTTTACCTCAATATCTTTCCTCAACATACTGCACTCTATCAATGGTTTTACCTCAACATCTTTCCTCAACATAATGCACTCTATCAATGGTTTTACCTCAACATCTTTCCTCAACATACTGCACTCTATCAATGGTTTTACCTCAATATCTTTCCTCAACATACTGCACTCTATCAATGGTTTTACCTCTTTATCTTTCGTCAACATACTGCACTCTATCAATGGTTTTACCTCAATATCTTTCCTCAACATAATGCACTCTATCAATGGTTTTACCTCAATATCTTTCCTCAACATACTGCACTCTATCAATGGTTTAACCTCAATATCTTTCCTCAACATACTGCACTCTATCAATGGTTTTACCTCTTTATCTTTCGTCAACATACTGCACTCAATCAATGGTTTTACCTCAATATCTTTCCTCAACATACTGCACTCTATCAATGGTTTTACCTCAATATCTTTCCTCAACATACTGCACTCTATCAATGGTTTAACCTCAATATCTTTCCTCAACATACTGCACTCTATCAATGGTTTTACCTCTTTATCTTTCGTAAACATACTGCACTCTATCAATGGTTTTACCTCAATATCTTTCCTCAACATACTGCACTCTATCAATGGTTTTACCTCAACATCTTACCTCAACATACTGCACTCTATCAATGGTTTTACCTCTATACCTCTGCTCTCTATACACTATACTGGACTGCTGCTCAGCCACTTAACCCCTGATTGTATTGCATATAACTATCACATCTATCACTGATATCGTTATTGATATTGTTCTTGTACATACTGTATATTATTTTATTTATATTGATACTATCTATTTCTGATATTGCTTCTATGCAAGTAAACCATTTGGCTGTACCATTTCCACCTTCTGTAGAGACCCATCCACTGAGCAAGATGTGGCTGGGGGTTATAGCATATCTTTCACATGACCCATCAATTTAGACAAGGGTGTCTGGATAATATGGGTAATATTTTTTATTTTTTTAATTATCTGGACACTTTCTGTTTAGCTGGAAGTTTTCCTTATTGTAGACTAGTACTTTTACCACGTTTAGTCTTAATCTTTACTACACTACTCAGTGTTTAGCACACGACCTGACATGTGAATCCTTAAAGAGATGGGTGTGGCCAAGGCTTCAGAGGGTGTGAACGATGCTGAATGGGTGGAGACAAAGAAGAGCTCTCCAGTAGGTGCACCAAAACATTCACAGGCCATTTTCTCAAAAGTGGAGTTACAAATGTATCATCTTTCAAAGCAGAATTACTTTTCCATTGTTCCTCAAATGCAGTGTATGATGTACCATTGTGTAGCTCTGTGTATCTGCTTTTATCCAATGTAAAAACACACAATTTCAAATTTAGCTACGTAAGACCGAATCAAGGCGGTCGGTCACAATTTGTCACATTTTCTCAAATAGGCTACAAAGTAAATATTACGATAACATGCCAAAACAACGGTGCAATATGAAAGGAAATAAAGGTATATAGCCCTCCATTGAAATGTAAAGACAGACAAAATATTCCATAAGATGAAATGGAATGGAATCCTAGAAGAAGACAGTCCTTTCAAGTTGGGAGTTGAAAAAGGAAAAGCTTTCAAGACAGAAAATAGCCTGGGCAATTTCCCTTTCAAAGCTTTAGGCTCTCACATCCCTTACTGCCAGTCTTTACTGGAGAAAACAAGCTGTCTGTACTTTCATGTCATGGAAAACTCCACAAGTGATGCAAAACCACGTCAAACCAGAGTCACAGAAAGATAAGCTTAAACAAACAACCGCAAAAAAAACTAACCCGCAAAATATAGATTGAACTTTCGTTTGGGAGCCATTGAAGAATTGGTTTAGCTCTACTGAACAGATGAAGTGTCTCATAAATCTATGCATAGAGAGTATCTGCATTACACCTGTTCAACAGCCAAGGGACTTGTTATGTGCTGGGAAAACAACCATATCACCATGGGGTCCTTAACTCCAGACAGATAGAAACCTGCCTGAGACAACAAAAAAAACACTACGAAGACATATTTCCATCAGGCGTCTCTGGGGAGTCCCGTTAGAGTTGGTATTGAGTAGTTAGATCAGGGAGATTTGGACTATGGTAGGAGCGATATTGAATTTGAACATTCAAATCAGTAAAAAATGTAATTTTACAACTGAATGTAATATTCATTCAATTCAGTTTCAAATCGTGAAATACAAGTTCAATTTATGAATTCAATGATTCAATTTGTGCATTACAAATTTAAAAAATATTACATTTAAATTCAATATCCTAATACAAATGAAAAAGTATGGAATTCAAATGAAATAAAATGTTAGCGTTTGAACCGTTTTGGCTATAAGCTATTGTGACCTCATTCTCTGGAACATGGACATTCCCTCTATGATGATCACAGGCAGCGCAGGACACGTTAAGAGGAAGTGTCTCAACAAAGACACTTCATAAGAATAGAAGTTGAATAGCCTTGTCATAACCCTTCCAAGGACAGCCTTTCCACTCCCTATGTAATCTTGTTTTAGTGCCTGACTGGGTTGGAACCAGGTCTACTGCATGTCACAAGACTGTGCTAGCCCACTTAGCGAAAGAGTTCAGGAAGCTAACACAAGTCTGCAATTCTCCAGCAAGGTTACTCATCGAACCACCTCGGGCACATTTCACCCCCCCTTTGACCTCCCACTCAGAGGTCACGGCACCAACATACCTGACGGGGTTCTAAACCCGGCCCAATGCACAGCAGCCCATCCAAGTCACAGAACCAGCAGGCTAGCACAGTGTTGACCCCGTCAGCCTAATGTACAGCAGCCCATCCAAGTCACAGAACCAATGCCTAGGCTTTATCTCAGCAGGCTAGCACAGTGTTGACCCAGTCAGTCTAATGTACAGCAGCCCATCCAAGTCACAGAACCAGCAGGCTAGCACAGTGTTGACCCAGTCAGCCTAATGTACAGCAGCCCATCCAAGTCACAGAACCAGCAGGCTAGCACAGTGTTGACCAATGCCTAGGCTTTATCTCAGCAGGCTAGCACAGTGTTGACCCAGTCAGCCTAATGTACAGCAGCCCATCCAAGTCACAGAACCAATGCCTAGGCTTTATCTCAGCAGGCTAGCACAGTGTTGACCCAGTCAGCCTAATGTACAGCAGCCCATCCAAGTCACAGAACCAATGCCTAGGCTTTATCTCAGCAGGCTAGCACAGTGTTGACCCAGTCAGCCTAATGTACAGCAGCCCATCCAAGTCACAGAACCAGCAGGCTAGCACAGTGTTGACCCAGTCAGCCTAATGTACAGCAGCCCATCCAAGTCACAGAACCAATGCCTAGGCTTTATCTCAGCAGGCTAGCACAGTGTTAACCCGTCAGCCTAATGTACAGCAGCCCATCCAAGTCACAGAACCAATGCCTAGGCTTTATCTCAGCAGGCTAGCACAGTGTTAACCCAGTCAGCCTAATGCACAGCAGCCCATCCAAGTCACAGAACCAGCAGGCTAGCACAGTGTTGACCCCGTCAGCCTAATGTACAGCAGCCCATCCAAGTCACAGAACCAATGCCTAGGCTTTATCTCAGCAGGCTAGCACAGTGTTGACCCCGTCAGCCTAATGTACAGCAGCCCATCCAAGTCACAGAACCAGCAGGCTAGCACAGTGTTGACCCAGTCAGCCTAATGTACAGCAGCCCATCCAAGTCACAGAACCAATGCCTAGGCTTTATCTCAGCAGGCTAGCACAGTGTTGACCCAGTCAGCCTAATGTACAGCAGCCCATCCAAGTCACAGAACCAGCAGGCTAGCACAGTGTTGACCCAGTCAGCCTAATGCACAGCAGCCCATCCAAGTCACAGAACCAGCAGGCTAGCACAGTGTTGACCCCGTCAGTCACGTTACCCTTCTAATGACTACTCTTGCCGGAGACTTGAAGTGGCAGTGGGAAGTGGCTCTCGATAGGCAAGCAGCTTGTCGTCCTTTACATTCACTTCCTTAACTTATCCCTAATAGGCTTTAGCTCAGTGGGCTAACACAGTCTTCTATCTGTTATCCTCTACCTTTCATGGATGCCAAAGTACCAGGATGTTGTCTCTGGTTTTGAGTCTGGATTTAGAGAACTAAATTTGAAAACTGAGTCTGAATTTAGAGAACTGAATTTGAAAACGGAGTCTGAATTTAGAGAACTGAATTTGAAAACGGAGTCTGAATTTAGAGAACTGAATTTGAAAAAAAGAGTCTGAATTTAGAGAACTGAATTTGAAAACGGAGTCTGAATTTAGAGAACTGAATTTGAAAACGGAGTCTGAATTTAGAGAACTGAATTTGAAAACGGAGTCTGAATTTAGAGAACTAAATTTGAAAACTGAGTCTGAATTTAGAGAACTGAATTTGAAAACTGGATCTGAGTGCATCTGAGAATTTCAATATATGAAACTTTGATCAACTGGAAATGAAAGTTTCTAAACTTGATACAGAGGCAATGAATAAAATATCTACCATATCGAAACTAATATTGCATTTGAATATTCAATTCAAATGAAATTGGATTTTAAAATTGAATGCAATATTAATTAATGTCAGTGTTTCAATATCCTAATACAAATTCAAAATTATGAAACGCAAATACAATTTCTGTTAGCACTGAAATTGCTTCATATTAGACTGACAGCACCTGAATTAGACGGGCTGAGCTGCTTTCTCTGAGTACAACAGGATGTGTTCCCACTTGTATTTATGTGATTCTGATGTTGGGGATATCAGCCCAAAGCTACAGATGTAGGATCTTAATTTGAGTCATTTTGCTACAGCAGGAAAAATAATCGTGCAGCAACAGGAAATGTGGGCTATTATTAAAGAAAAAGGTTGTGTACGGGGTTGATACACTACAAGTTTGCTGTGCAGGAAAATTCTCAGCACACAACAGTTTGATCAAATGAAGATCCTGCACCTGTACATGCTACTGTAGAAGGATGCTATTAAGATCCTGATATTCTCTGTTCTTTATTAAGGAATGAATAGCATTTACACCTTACATGTTCACCATAGCAACAAGCTGTAACACCAGGCTCAAATTCCCCTCCCCTTCCAGATACACTGTAACACCAGGCTCAAATTCCCCTCCCCTTCCAGATACACTGTAACACCAGGCTCAAATTCCCCTCCCCTTCCAGATACACTGTAACACCAGGCTCAAATTCCCCTCCCCTTCCAGATACACTGTAACACCAGGCTCAAATTCCCCTCCCCTTCCAGATACACTGTAACACCAGGCTCAAATTCCCCTCCCCTTCCAGATACACTGTAACACCAGGCTCAAATTCCCCTCCCCTTCCAGATACACTGTAACACCAGGCTCAAATTCCCCTCCCCTTCCAGATACACTGTAACACCAGGCTCAAATTCCCCTCCCCTTCCAGATACACTGTAAAACCAGGCTCAAATTCCCCTCCCCTTCCAGGTACACTGTAACACCAGGCTCAAATTCCCCTCCCCTTCCAGATACACTGTAACACCAGGCTCAAATTCCCCTCCCCTTCCAGATACACTGTAACACCAGGCTCAAATTCCCCTCCCCTTCCAGGTACACTGTAACACCAGGCTCAAATTCCCCTCCCCTTCCAGATACACTGTAACACCAGGCTCAAATTCCCCTCCCCTTCCAGATACACTGTAACACCAGGCTCAAATTCCCCTCCCCTTCCAGATACACTGTAACACCAGGCTCAAATTCCCCTCCCCTTCCAGATACACTGTAACACCAGGCTCAAATTCCCCTCCCCTTCCAGATACACTGTAAAAAGACAAGTGGGAACTGTTTCACGCTGCACACGCATTCAAGCTCCTCTGGTTGGCCTACACATAATCCATTAGCACTCTGTGTGAAACATGATGCATACAGACGCCGCTGCCACCCGCCTGACACCTACTTTCAGCTAAATGTCAGCTCCCACTACTATCAGTTCATGTCAGAATAGAGACGTGTAAACAGTAAAGCTTTCCCTGTCTACTGACTCTGTCTGCGATGGCGTCCACAGATGACACAATCGCCATCACACTGCCCTATCCCATCTGGACAAGAGGAATACCTATGTAAGAATGCTGTTCATCGACGACAGCTCAGCATTCAACACCATGGTACCCTCCAAGCTCGTGATCAAGCTGGAGACCCTGGGTCTCAACCCCCGCCCTGTGCAACTGGGTCCTGGGCTTCCTGACGGGCCGCCCCCAGGTGGTGAGGGTAGGAAACAACATCTCCACTTCGCTGACCCTCAACACTGGGGCCCCACAAGGGTGTGTGATCAGCCCTCTCCTGTACTCCCTGTTCACCCACGACTGCGTGGCCATGCACGCCTCCAACTCAATCATCAAGTTTGCAGACGACACAACAGTAGTGGGCTTGATTACCAACAACGACGAGACAGCCTACAGGGAGGAGGTGAGGGCA